>NC_068931.1:62186680-62486680 GCF_023091745.1 Budorcas taxicolor | reverse complement strand
CCACTTGCCTCTCCTGTTCACCCTCTGCTGCGCCCCCTCATCCCCTGCCCCTTAGAACAGAGCTATGGGAAGTCTTCCTGTTTGTCTTTTTGATAGCGCCAATACGGTAGGTCTCCTCACGTGAAGGTGAGCAGCCTCTTGTGTTTACAGAGTCGGGCACCTACGTGTGGGTTAGTCACTCAGTCGTGTCCGACTCTTTGAAACTCCATGGACTGTAGGCCACCAGGCTCCTCTGTCCATGGGATTCTCCAGGCGAGAGTACTGGAGGGGGTAGCCATTCCCTCCTCCAGGGGATCTTCCCGACCCAGGGATCGAACCCGGGTCTCCTGCATTGCAGGCAGATTCTTTACCATCTGAGCCACCCACGAAGCTGCATCTATGAAATCTCCATAACAAGTCAGGGCTTGAAATTGTTCCTTGACTGTCTGTAGACGTAGACGTGACTGAAAGTGTGTCTGTGACTTACTTTCTCCATCTGGGATGCACTGTTTCCTCTGGCGCCGAAGAGCACCACAGCCAGGGCGGACAGAAGACTCCAGGGAGCGAGGAGCACGTTCTCAACCGTGTGGTCGCAGCTCATCTCTTTAAAGACATCAAAGCAGAAGTGGGCATTTGCCACACTGAGGGAGCCCATTCCTTTACCTGGGGTACAGAATACAAAGGCAGAGGTCGACAACAGCAGAAATGGAGGCCAAAACATTGCTATTTCAGTCTATCTCTAATGAGAGTAAGAATTATTTCTAGTGTGTGAACCCTAGATCCTCAAATGGGGTCTTCATGGAAACAAAAAGAACACAGATTTTGGAGTCAAATACATTTCCAACTCTGCCACGTTCTAGCTTTATGTCCCTGGGCAAGCTACTTAAGTTCTCCTAGTTTCTATCGTTTCTTCTGCAAAAGTGGTTAAACAACAGTTTCCTTATAGGATTAGTGTGAGGATTAAATCATGTACTGTTTGTAAACCACCTGGGACTGCGTATATTACATGAACAAATATGGCGGTGAATCTGGTCATCACTGGTGCCCTTGTTACCATGGTTCGTCCCTTCAGTTAAAGTAACGACAAAGAGGACAAGGTTATAATATCGATCCCAATGGATACATAACCTCACTTGAGTCAAAAGTACACAAAAGGGACTGACTGAGTGAGAGAGTAGGGGCACACCATTTGAAACCCACTTCACCACTAGAAAGACGTCGCAAAGTGCGTATCTCCCTTCAGTAGGCTGATGGCACCATCAACACATGTGATGGAGCGTATTATACATATATATGGACTGGCAATGGCACCCCACTCCAGCACTCTTGCCTGGAGAATCCCATGGACGGAGGAGCCTGGTGGGCTGCCCTCTATGGGGTCGCTAAGAGTCGGACACGACTGAGCGACTTCCCTTTCACTTTTCACTTTCATGCACTGGGGAAGGAAATGGCCACCCACTCTAGTGTTCTTGCCTGGAGAATGCCAGGGACGGGGGAGCCTGGTGGGCTGCTGTCTATGGGGTTACACAGAGTCGGACACGACTGACGCGACTTAGCAGCATGGACTTCCCTGGTCACTCAGTGGTAAAGAAGCCACTGCAATGCAAGAGACCTGGAGATGTTGGTTCAATCCCTGGGTGAGGAAAAACCCTGGAGGAGGGCATAGCAGCCCACTCCAGTATTCTTGTCTGGAGAATTCCATGGAGAGAGGAGCCTAGTGGGCTACAGTCCATGGGGTTGCAAAGAGCTGGACATAACTGAAGCAACTGAGCACACACACACACATGTGTGTGTATTTACATATTATTACTATTTTCTTACATGTATAATAAATATATAATTTGATGGTACCATACGGCATGCAAGATCTTAGTTCCCCGACCAGGGATTGAACCCATACCCAGGAGTGGAAGTGCAGAGTCTTAAGCACTGGACAGCCAAGAACGACCTTATATTTGAAAATATATATATATATATATCAGTTGCTTAGTCACTTCTGACTGTTTGCAACGCTATGGACTGTATGTAGCCCACCAAGATCCTCTGTACATAAGGATTACAACTAAATCTTCCCCTATACTTTGTGAGAAATCATCACCAATTACAAAAATCATGGCAAAGAAGAAACAATTTAGTATTTGCTTTTTTACCTTGTCTTCAGGTTGGTTACAGTTCTGCTTGGTGAGCTCAGAGCTATGTCTGCAGCACAGAGACTTACTCAGCACTCACAGCTTGCTCCTCCTGTGTTCTCAGAATTTCGTTCCACAATCATTTCCCTTGCATTGTGAACTGACTTCAAGTATTTATACAAAAGGGTAGAGAGTGAGCCAGCTGATGTACACATTGTGAAATAGACTGCAACCTTGGGTCAACAGAGTGACCCAAGAAATGTACAGGAAAAAATGAAACATTTAATGGCATGGATTTTATGTAATAAATTAATTAGCATTTTAAAATTAGCTATAACGTGTATGTCAAAATCACATGCGCCCTCTGGCTACAACAATTTACTGGTGTTTAAAAGCCAGAGAGAAGGAATGTTGCCTTGCATCAAGTTTCCATTCTGGCTCCTACAATGAGACCCAGTGAATGAAATGCTCTTCTGTCTGGCAGGGAGGCGGCCAGGAACAGAGTAATCCTCCCTGAGTAAGAATTTCAAACCTACCCTCATGTTTTTCCAGTGGTCATGTATGGATGTGAGAGTTGGACTGTGAAGAAGGCTGACTGCCGAAGAATTGATGCTTTTGAACTGTGGTGTTGGAGAAGACTCTTGAGAGTCCCGTGGACTGCAAGGAGATCCAACCAGTCCATCCTAAAGGAGATCAGCCCTGGGATTTCTTTGGAAGGAATGATGCTAAAGCTGAAACTCCAGTACTTTGGCCACCTCATGCGAAGAGTTGACTCATTGGAAAAGACTCTGATGCTGGGAGGGATTGGGGGCAGGAGGAGAAGGGGACGACCGAGGATGAGATGGCTGGATGGCATCACTGACTCGATGGACGTGAGTCTGAGTGAACTCCGGGAGGTGGTGATGGACAGGGAGGCCTGGCGTGCTGCGATTCATGGGGTCGCAAAGAGTCAGACACGACTGAGCGACTGAACTGAACTGAACATGATAAACATAGGGAGGATTCCCACAAGGAGTGACAGACCAGCTGTAGCTCCAACTCAGAGAGACCAGTGTGGTGTCTCAGAGTGTTAGCGAGGAAGGGGTCTTAGAGAGCATATCTTCAGAGATTTTCAGTCCCTACTAAGAACTAATTTTTATCCTGTGACCCAGGATATATCTTCAATACTGAACAAAGAATTTCACAAACGAAGCATTGAAAGCAGAACCTCCGTACGGTCCCGGAATTTCAGTTCTGGGTATTCACTCGATTTCAAAGAGAGAAGTGCACACCGACGCTCACTGCAGCATTATCTGCAACAACCAAGATATCACAGCAGCCTAAATGCCCATGGATAAACGAGCGGATAGAGAAAATGTGCTGCTTCTATGCAATAGGACGTTCCAAGCTGTGAAGAGTGAAGTCTTGGCCATCTGCAGCAGCATGAGAGGCCGCAGGAAGTGTTACACGAAGTGAAAAGGCAGAGAAAGACGAATAAGCTGATCCCAGTCATAGAAGGAATCTAGAAGCAGAGCAAACTAAATGAAATGGAAGCAGCTCACAGTCACAGGAAACCGTTAGCCTGAGAGTGTTTCTCCTAAAGGTGTGCTTTTAAAGATTTATTTATACAGCATCCTTCCAACAGACTATTAGCTAACTCTAACTGGGTACAACCACAGTGAAATCCAGGCTCATGCACTAGCAACTTTTTATCAAATTGCACACACACACACACACACACACACACACACAGACAGATGCTTTCAGTTTTAAAAACAGTGTCCGAAGTATAAATATACGCACAGGAATAGGAGGCTAATTAAAGAAGGAGAAGATCCAAAGCCACTTTTAAAAAAGAGAAGAGCTAGAATTTCGGTCTTTTGTATTCCCATTGAATGCCTCTTGCTCTGTGTAGGCTTGATCCCAGGGTTGCAAAGATCCTCTGGAAAAGGAAATGACGACTCACTCCAGTCTTCTTGCCTGGAGAATCCCGTGGACAGAGGAGCCTGGAGGGCTACAGTCCACAGCTTCAAAAAGAGTCAGACGCGACTGTACATCTAAGCACCCACACATGTGAGAGAAACGGACTTCAAAATGGTGCAAATCTTCTCTAGAGCCTCAGGGAAACATACCTTGAATCAGACTTCCACCAATTTAGAGAACTTTACATCTCTCATATGCAGTCCTGGGAAGAGCTTGGATTCAAGAACGAAAAGCAGGGAGGGGTGGTTCACAATGAGAAAGGACTTCGCAGAGACTGATTAATCTGTTTAGATGCTGTTCCCCCAGAGACACAAAGAATGGTCGTTTTTCTTTCGGGGGGGTGGGGGGGGGGGAAGCAGTTAATAATTCACTAGCTAGCTATTCACAGAACCAGGAAATTGTTTGCGGATAAATGTCTGGAGCATTGGTCACTAGTTTATGTGCTATTATTTCCTGTAAACAGTGTCTTAACCAAAGAACACTTGCTGGTTTTTCTTGCCTGTAAAGTCCCTGACCTAGAAAGGCTCTGATTAATAGCTAGGAGTGAAGGTGTGTGTCCCTGTCCATTGTTCTAGATGTTTAAAGGAATGTATCATAGGATGTGGTCACCCTGGAGCCTGAATTCCACGGAACTTGCACCGTCCAGTGGTCCTTGTCTCCTGCATTAGCTTTGTGCTGCAATGAATGGTTCCCACCCAGAATGTCCTCATTTAGGTATATGTGGCAGGGATTTTTTAACGACCTGATATTTATTAGATTCTCATAAACATTCATTTTCATTTCTTTACTAAAATTGTCCTTTTTTTGGCCACCCCATGTGGCATGCTTAAAACTCAACATTCAGGAAACAAAGATCATGGCACCTGGTTCCATCACTACATGGCAAATGGATGGAGAAATAATGGAAACCGTGACAGACTTTATTTTCTTGGTCTCCAAAATCACTGCAGACAGTGACTGCAGCCATGTAATTAAAAGACGCTTACTGCTTGGAAAAAAAGCTATGACCAACCTACACAGCATATTAAAAAGCAGAGACGTTACTTTACCAACAAAGATCCATTTAGTCAAAGCTATGGTTTTTCCAGTGGTCATGTATGGATGTGAGAGTTGGACTATAAAGAAACCTGATCGCCAAAGAATTGATGCTTTTGAACTTCGATGTTAGAGAAGACTTTTGAGAGTCCCTTGGACTGCAAGGGGATCCAACCAGTCCATCCTAAAGGAGATCAGCCCTGGGTGTTCATTGGAAGGACTGATGCTGAAGCTGAAACTCCAATACTTTGGCCACCTGATGCAAAGAACAGACTCATAAGAAAAGACCCTGATGCTGGGAAAGATTGAAGGCAGGAGGAAAAGGGGACAACAGAGGATGAGATGGTTGGATGGCATCACCGACTCAAAGGACATGAGTTTGAGCAGGCTCCAAGAGTTGGTGATGGACAGGAGCCTGGTGTGCTGCAGTCCGTGGGGTCGCAGAGTTGGACATGACTGAGCGACTGAACTGATGTGGCACACAGGATCTTAATTACCCAACAAGCGATTGAACCTGTGCCCTCTGCAGTGGAAGCATGGATTCTTAACCACTAGACCACCAGGGAAATCTCTAAAATCGTTCTCTTTCAATTGAAATATAGCTGATTTACAATGTTTCAGGTGTCCAGCAAAATGGTTCAATTAAATATGGATTCTTTTTCAGATTTCTCTTATTATAGGATATTACAAGATTCATCAGACTTATCACACTGCCTACAACTTGTGAACATTGTGACAGCTTTTTCCAGTCAAGAATCAAACTCTTAGCAGCACCGACAAGCCTAGTCTGAAGAGGTGCACTTGGAAAGAAATGCCTTTAAAGGTGGATTGCTTTTTAAATATTTGAAAAGCGTTTTGGTCTCTTTTCTTTCCTCCATGCTTTCCTCTGCATTCTGCATCCTTTTCTCTCCCTCCCAGTGCACTGAGTATACGTGAGCATGTACTGCTTTGCCTAAATTACAATCCAAATTAGGCAAAAATTCAAAAGTTTTCTAAAATAGATATGTCATACATATTATCTGGGGCTTCCCTGGTGGCTAAGATGGTAAAGAATCCGCCTGCAATGTGAGAGACCTGGGTTTGATCCCCGAGTTGGAAAGATCCCCTAGAGGAGGGCACAGCAACCCACTCCAGTGTTCTTGCCTGGACAATCCCATGGACAGAGGAGCCTGCAGGCTACAGTCCATGGGGTCACAAAGAGTCGGACATGACTGAGTGACTACGCCCAGCATGCGTATTGTTTATATATATGTGTGTATGTAAGCTTTTCTACTACACTTGATAAAAGTTTGCAAAAAAAATTCAAAAAAGGGAGAGATGGAGTAATTGGAAAACATAAACTAAATGAAATGGAAACACTGAATACGAAATAGAAAAAGTGGAACAAGCTGGTAAAAGATCATCATATAGTCCAGTTGTTTTCAAACACGGCATAAACATTTGGCTAACTAAAAAATTTATGACATTTTGATTCCATTTTGACTTAGTAGGAATAGAATGCTAGATTTCTAATAAAAAAATAGATATGCAACAAGCAACAAAGGTTTACTGTACATTACAGGGAACTACAATCAATATCTTATAATAACCTATATGGAAAATATTTTCAAAAATAACATAGGTGTATATGTATAACTGAATCACCTTGTTGCGTGCTGGAAACACTGTAAGTCAACTATACTTCAACAATATATATACTGGAAACTTACAAGCCAAGAATAAATCTCCACATTTGTAAAAGATTAGTCACTCCAGCATCACTGAAGCAGCTGTGCCCAGTACAATGCGGTTCTCGTCCTGGCTCACAAAGCCACAGGCAAGGAGCAAGCAGAAGACAGAGGGGATCAGAGGAAGGGCTCGTGACACAATTAAGCTCTGAAAGTCAGCAGGTTACCGCTTTGTTAGGTAGGTTCCCTGTGGCTTTCTCTTCTCAGAAGTGCTGTTGGCACCTACAGTGAAGGTCAGTCTTATTGTTAGGCCCGTGTGTTTCTAGCCATGGGTCTCCACATAGTCCAGGTAGTCTACTGGGACAGAAACTAAATGTTGGCATCAGGAGATACCCAGGTGATTAAAGACGCAAAATGCCTTTCTCTGTTGGGTAGGGTCTGTCCGTCAGTGAAGCATGCACTGAGAGAAATTAGAAAGGAGCAGAAGATCACTGTCCTCTCTTAGGGAGCTCGTGCTTGGGGGAGTGTATTCTTAGAAGAGTTTATGTTATTCTTCCATTACAATACAAACTGTCAGAAAGTTCATTATTAAGAGAAATAATACCTAGCCATATGAAACCAACTGAAAGTCTGCTGCTGCTGCTGAGTCGCTTCAGTTGTGTCCGACTCTGTGCGACCCCATAGGCCGCAGCCCACCAGGCTCCCCCGTCCCTGGGATTCTCCAGGCAAGAACACTGGAGTGGGCTGCCATTTCCTTCTCCAATGCATGAAAGTGAAAAGTGAAAGTGAAGTCGCTCAGTCATGCTTGACTCTTTACGACCCCATGGACTGCAGCCCACCAGGCTCCCCCGTCCCTGGGATTTCCAGGCAAGAGCACTGGAGTGGGCGCCATTGCCTTCTCCAATGCATGAAAGTGAAAAGTGAAAGTGAAGTCGCTCAGTCATGCTTGACTCTTTACGACCCCATGGACTGCAGCCCACCAGGCTCCCCCGTCCCTGGGATTTCCAGGCAAGAGCACTGGAGTGGGCGCCATTGCCTTCTCCAATGCATGAAAGTGAACAGTGAAAGTGAAGTCGCTCAGTCATGCTTGACTCTTTACGACCCCATGGACTGCAGCCCACCAGGCTCCCCCGTCCCTGGGATTTCCAGGCAAGAGCACTGGAGTGGGCGCCACTGCCTTCTCCAATGCATGAAAGTGAAAAGTGAAAGTGAAGTCGCTCAGTCATGCTTGACTCTTTACGACCCCATGGACTGCAGCCCACCAGGCTCCCCCGTCCCTGGGATTTCCAGGCAAGAGCACTGGAGTGGGCGCCACTGCCTTCTCCACCTGAAAGTCTAGATGACCCAAACATGAGAGCATGTAGTGTGTAATTATGAATTTGCCCAAATTTATAAGGGGTGTGGTCTTCCAGAAAAGCCTGAGGTCATCAGAGACACTTGGCGTCCATCGGTAAGCATGCTAGAGAAGGGGTGAGCCACGTGAGGTGCTGGAATGTGAGATGAGAAGACTCAGCATAGCCAAGGCACGGAGAGGTTTGCAGTGAAGTCCGAGGCATGTCTTGACAGAGCACGGATCATCCCTGGCAGTTGCTTAATGTCTATGAAAATTACTTTCCTTATGAAATGAGAATACCAATGATAAATAATAATCTCCACCTTACAGGTTTGTAAGGAGAGTCGAGAGGAGGTCTGAGGTCATTTTGTGAGTGATAAGCGGTGGGGGACTTCCCTGGCGGTCCAGTGTTAAGACTTTACCTTCCAGCGTAGGGGGGTGATTGTTCGATCCCTGATTGGGAAACTAAGATCCCAAATGCCTCAAGGCCAAAAAACCAGAACATAAACAATAGAAGCAATATTGTAACAAATTCAATAAAGACTCTAAAGATGGTTCACATCAAAAAAAGTCTTAAAAAAGTAAAGTAAATAAGCTATGATTATGATGATAATGAAGATGATGACGGTATTTCTCCTCCTTTCTATTAAGAGTTGTGAGAAAAAGCTTCTTTCTGCTCGTTTAGAAATAGAAACTCCAAAGATGCTCTTCCCCTCACCTTAGACATCATCCCTCTGTTTAGGTTCGGTGTGTGTTTAGCAGAACGCAGAATGCTCTCACGGAGCCGCTGATGGAGGCAGAAATGAGTATGTGTGGACAGGATGTGTTTTGTGCGTCGACCTGAGCGGAGATCTCCACGAAGAACATGAATGTGGTCAGGTTTTTGAATAATAAAATTACTATGGGTTAATATATGCAAATTATGTAACCTTATGAATTTAAATGTTAATATTTAATTGTAAATTAGATGGTCTGCTTATGTAAGTATCTGTAAAAGTAACTTTTATGTGTAGTAAAATAGCTACGTTAACCAAATCAGATTTATATTTTAAAAAAAAAGCATTCTTTCTTTTAATTGCTTGCTTGGCCTAGAAAAGAGTGCCGGTAGTCCCACAATTCGTCCAGGGAAAACAATCACATGGTATAATTATTTTGTGTTTCTTTATTCTGATAAATAGAGAAAGAAACAAACTACACAGCATATGAAATAATATGCTGTGAACAACAGCTGGCAAAAGTTAAAAGACACTAATTTAATATTTGAAAAACTATGTACACATCAAATCTCTATTAAGGAAAGGCTGAAAGATGTCAAGTCAAAATTATTGATGAACTATTTTATTGGTTCCCAATCCCAAATCCATAATTTTTAGCATCTAGATTAGATGCTAATTTCAAATCAGATACATTAAAAGTAAATTCTGATGTCTTCTTATCTCAGCAAGGGAAAGTTATCCTTGACACTTTTTTCCAGCAGCTGGATCTACTTCCTAGACATTTGCAGTGAAGCTAGAATCTTTGTGATGACTGCGGCCTCAGAGAGTGTCCCTAGGGCTTCTTCTAAATCGCTACTCTCACAATGCAGGTAGAGCATTCCACAGTTCCCAGACGGTGCCCCCAGATCTCTGTGCAAGTGGCTGTGGTGACGACTGGTGGAAATCAATGTGGATAGAAAGAGGATGAAATTAGAAAGAGGTGGGCCGGATGGTGTAGAAATGCTAAGAGCAAGATCAGGAGAATCCACCAGGTCAAGTCAAGTCACCCAGACCTCCTGCTGATCAGCGTTAGAAGGAAGTAACCGGAAAGGAGTCATCACACGCTTCCAGTTAAGCTTAAATCTATCTCCTTGTGGTGGTTCCTTGATGTTGTTTCTGTTCTAATAAAAACCAGTTGTCGTTTCAAGGGCAAGAGACTTTGCCACTGAACAAGATGCTGTCGTCCTTCCTGATTATAAACAGGAACGGGTGATCAGCTCGGAACACACTGGACTCGGGCAGCTGCTTTTCCACGATGCTGCTTCCTGCAGCGGCAGTGGCCTCTGTGCCCTCCTCGGTGACCTCTATGTAAGACTTGTGCGTCAGCTTTGATATGTACAGACGGCCTCCTGCAGCTATACCAGAGAGATCAGCTCTGGATTCATCAAAGATATCCCTCAGCCCTAAGGCTTCTAAATAGTGCTTGATTTCATAATTCTTCTCTATCTTGAACTGAGGTAGAAACACTTCGACATACTGAGATTTCATTTTTCTTGGATTGGTCCAGTCCATTAGATTCTGAAAAGTCATTTTGTTTTCAATCTGTAGAAATAGTTAGAAGACAATTTAGAACCATATGTTTAAGAACCAGATGAAACAATAGCCTCAGAGGTATATGGTTTTCCATAACAATCCTCTCCTGGATATTTGCTTGTAAGTATGTGAAAGGGTGCCAGGGGAGTCTGGAAATGGGAAATGATTAAAATAAATGGTTCAAATACTCTTGAACGAATCCTATGTTCAGTTTGCTCTGCTCTGACAAGGGGTGGTTTATTTGTATTGGTATTTCAGGGCATTTCTGTCCTCTGCCCACATATTAGCATATATAGACAAAGTGGAACAGTGAGCAAGTGAAGGGATTTGGGAATCAGAGATCAGGGGGAGAAAGGAACTCAGCAGTCATTTGAATCAGTGTTTCCTGACCATTTCTGCCTCATGAAAGACATGGAAAATAACACTTGCCCAACTTGTAGGAGCAAGCCAGTGGAACCCCGGGCAGCCAACAGCAAGGAGCCCAGGGCTGTAGCCTCGGGGCTTGTGCGATCAGCATCCCCCAGCGCAGCGCCCACACTGGAAGAGCTGGGCACAAATTGGCTCCCCTAGTCCACACGTGTGACAAGTGCAGCTCGAGACAATGTAGGGAGACGTGCCCAAGGTGCACAGCCTGGACCCTCTGTGACACAGTGCACGCGCGTGTGTGCCCAGTCATGTCCAACTTTGCAAACCCATGGGCTGTACCCCGCCAGGCTCCTCTGTCCATGAAATTCTCCAGGCAAGAGCACTGGAGTGGGTAGCCATTTCCTTCTCCAGGGGATCTTCCGGACCCAGAGATTGAACCCATGCCTCCTGCTTGACAGGCGGATTCTTTGCCACTGAGCCAGCTGGGAAGCCCCTAGTGGCAGAGTGCAGGCCACACGTCTTTCCAACACCACTGCCCCAAAGTGACTCAACCTGAACTCACCAACTCCTTAACACTGAGAATTGATCCTAGATTATTCCAGATTTATAACAGGAAAAGTTTTCATATGAGCATTGTTTACAAATCTTGGATTAATAAATGAACACATGGGTAAGTGACTAATTCTGACAACTTGAAATCTTGAAGTTGATGGATGAGAACACAATCAAGGGTCCTAGACGTCTTCTTATTCCCCAGCAATGAGAGCAACAGGGTAACTTACTTGGGATAGGTCATTATCCGGCAGCATTACGTACATGCTTATACCACCGTGATATCTGAGCTCAAGAACCTGCATGGGGGGGTCTTTAACGACAGACAAATTGAACTTCCGTTCCTGATGCATCATGGCCACTGCTTTCCCGGGACACTGAAAGTCAAGTCATTGGGAAAAACAGTTAAAGCCCGCCGTATTTCCCTTCTTGACCCAATCCAACAGGACAGCGCTGCAGGCTTTTCTTTCCAGTGGATTCTCCCCACCGTGGTCCTGTTGGTCCACATCTCGGGCAAAACCACAGACTTTGGGAGTAACTACCTGAGCTTGAGACTCACCAACTGCGTGACCTTGGGAAAGTTACTTCACCTCTCTATGTCTCTACACCTCACCTCTGTAGTGGAGGTAAACAGTCTCCATTGCATAGGATTGTTGTAAAGCTTATGTGCCTTACTATAGCTAGCACGTGGAACATTGCCTTGCATCTAGTGTTTCATCTGAAAATGTCTATATCACGCCGTGAATAATTATTAAATAGCATTATAATTTCAAGTGATTGCTATAGATTTTTCTCTTATCTGAAGTATTATCCAGGCAAGTGTTATAAAAATTACAATTTAATAATAGTGTTGTAAAGCTTTTTTTTTTAATTCCTGTAAAATATTTGACAGATTAACTTGAGGGAAACACAGTAGCTCTTATCTTTAGGATACCACTTCTAGATTTAGAAACATAATAGAGATACAATAAACTGTCTTTTCCTAAAAGATACTGTGATCCTGCAAGTTTTTCAGTATTTCTATAAAATCTCCCTTTACGAAAGAAGATCCTACTGAGGAGTATGGATACATTTTATGCCTGAATCATGGGTTCTTCTTCCTCTGGAAAGGTTGTCCTTTTAGACCAAGAATTCAAACCCCAGAAAGAGCACCCATGACGCAGTAAGGAAAGAAGGCGCCTTCCTAGTGAGACAGGCAGGCGCCTTCTCACTGAGTCTGGAACCAGGGGGGCTGAGCCGCAAAGTCTCATTTCAAGCTAGGGCAGGGAAGATTCCCACAGCTGAGTTATGCTGGAGAAAGATGGAAACTAGACTTCTTAACAAAGGGGTGATTTCACCAATTTTGGATGGAGCCAAAGCTGTCAAGTGATATAGATTCTACAGCGTATTATCTTATAAGCTATATATTAGAGCTCTATTACAAGGGATATAGTCAGGAAGATTATTTTAAACAATGTGATTATACCTTATGTTAATACTTACAGACATTTTATTTGCACATACTCATATTTATTTAAATAAGCCATTATTTAGGAGCAAAATACAAACAAACAGAATGGAAATGAGTTAACAAATGCAGTCTACCAGAGGAGCTAAAGGAAAGAGTGGGGAATAAAAGCTCATTTCCAAATACCATTAGCGCTGTCAGCCCCAGTCATTAAAATTCTGTGTGTGCACACTCGGTCACGTCCGGCTCTTTGCAACCCCATGGACGATAGTCCGCCAGGCTCCTCTGTCCATGGAATTCTCCAGGCAAGAATACTGGTGTGGATTGCCATGCTCTCCTCCAGGGGACCCTCCCTACCCAGGGATCAAACCTGAGTCTCCTGTGTCTCCTGCATTGGCAGGTGGGTTCTCTACCACTAGCTCCACCTGGGAAGCCCCATTGCAATTCTGGGACTGTCTAATGCGCTTCATCTTGCAATTACATAGCTAACATCTCTATCGGACAGAGTTATGGTTTATTACGATTTATCAGGTTTCAGTTTTTTCCCTTAGGATTTTCAAAATACTTCTACGCCCCTCTGTGTTCTCACAGAGGCACCTGCATTATCGACTTGCTCCCAAGTTGGGCTCTCCTTAGGACCCTGCAGTTAAGGACGCACAGCAGGGCTGGCCGCCCTCCATGCGGGTGCTAAAGGCCGCCAAACTCCAAGTCCTCCTGGCGTCTGATCTACTCTGTGCCCAAGTTTCTTCTCCTTCCTCCCAAAGCGCTCCTCTCCCCGCAGACACGGCCTGCTAGACAACCTCTTACTGCCCATCTCCTCGCTCATCACTCATCTTTGATTGCCGGAGATCTCAGCACTCCGGTGTCTAAAACTTCTGATGTGGAAAGGTGCAGAAAGAACGTTTCAGTAGCCTTTTCCGCTATGTTTACATGTTAAATCTGGATTTCTGCGCTCCAACATGGAAGACTGAGGACCGAAAGGAGCTTGCTGCTGCTGTGCAGCTGCAGTCGTGTCTGGCTCTCTGTGCACCGTGGAGCGCAGCACTCCAGGCCCCCCTGCCCTTCTTCATCTCCAGAGTCTGCTTGGGTTTATGTCCATGGAGTTGGTGATACCATCCAACCATCTCATCCTCTGTAATCCTCTTCTCCTGCCTGCAATCTTTCCCAGCATCAGGGTCTTTTCCAATGAGTCAGCTCTTCGCATCAGATGGCCAAAGTATTGAAAGGAATGTTCTGGGTGAACTAATGGAATCACTTGGTCTTACTTGTGAGAAAGACTGTGGGTTTAAGGTTCATGTGCTAAGACAAGGCAACTCCTGTGAAGCAAAGTAAAGGCCCTAACGTGGCACGTCTGACTACAAGGCAACTCCTATGAAGCAAGCTAAGGGCCCTAACGTGGCAACTCCTATGAAGCAAGCTAAGCGCCCTAACACGGCAACTCCTATGAAGCAAGCTAAGGGCCCTAACGCGGCATGTCTGACCACAAAGTCTTTGACGTCTCTACTATACTAAGATTGTTGTGTGAGAGTGAAAGTGTCAGTCTCTCAGTCGTGTCTGACTCTTTGTGACTCCATGGACTGCAGCCACCAGGCTCGTCCGTCCATGGGATTCTCCCGGCAAGAATGCTGGAGTGGGCTGCTGTGCCCTCCTCCAGGGGATCTTCCCGACCCAGGGATTGAACCCGGGTCTCCTGCATTGCAGGTGGTTTCTGTACTGTGTGGGTCACTAGGGAAGCCCTGTGAAGGCATATTATTGGCAAAAACCTTCCTAAATTAACCAGAATTCCATACCTTGGGAGATCTGAAATGGCAATTTTGGGTCTGGCTCTTGGTGAAGGCTGACTCCCACTTGCCTTTGAAGTACACAGCGTTCACCAGCACCATCACAGCAGATGAGCTTATGGTACCTTCATGAAAGACATCCCTGATTTTGCCTTTTGAAAAATAAGTTGAGAAAAAAATGTAAATTTTAAAAAGCTAAAGACAAGATGAATATTTTTCTATCACATAAATAAAATGATCATGATATTGGTAATACTCTGTGATCAATTACTTTGTCCAGCACTTCCCATGTGCAATATTTGGTTTAATTCTCACAAAATCCCTGTAGGGAAGGCACTATTATTATTTCTGTTGCCTGTTGAGAAATCTAGGGCATAGAAAAGTAATTTGTACAAAGTCACATAAAACAGGATGCTGGCCCAAGAAGACAAATCTCAGAGACCTTCCCTACTCATAGACACCAAACTGCCTTCATTTATTCCATTGATGAGGCCATAGCATTCCAAGTATAGTTTAAGGCCATTTCATTGAATGGGCTAATTCCTACGTTCCATGTTCATGAAATTTTTGCTAAATGCCTTGCACTATTCTGGATACTGAACAGGACCCTATGGGGCCTTCCCTGGGCAGGCCCTCCCCCATAACCTCTCCTTTAGCCCCTCTCTTAAGTGCCCAGATGACAGTCTTCGACACACAGTTGCTGGTGGCACTCGATGTGAGAGAAGCAGGAGGCCAGGAGTCTAACGGGTCTCCCCAGTGGCTCAGATGGTGAAGAATCTGCCAGCAGTGCAGGAGACCTGGGTTCAGTCTCTGGGTGGGGAAGATCCCCTGGAGGAGGACATGGCAACCCACTCCAGCATTCTTGCCTGGAGAATTCCACAGATAGAGGAGCCTGGTGGGCTACCATCCATGGGATCACAAAGGGTCAGACACAACTGCAGGGACTTGGCACGCCCACATTTCCTGAGTTGTCTCGCAGATGTAAAAAACCTCCCCGGCACCAAATGGAGGATGGTAACTGCCTAACACCAGAGCCCATAGCCTCAGGCCTCTTGGAGCCTAAGGGCTGAGAATGCGAACCTCTGTGACACCACCCTGGTGCCTCAGCAACAGCCAGAGAATCCTCATGAGCTGATCGCCACTCTGCAACTGCCCACCTCCCCTGGCTTTTAGAAATGCTTTGCTGAAACTCTTCCAGGAGCTCAGGGCTTTTTGGGTCCACCACAGGGACCACTTGCTTGGTCCTGCAGCAAACCTTTCTCTGCTCCAAACTCTGACGGTTCAGTTTGTTTGGCTTCACTGTGTGTTGGCCTCACGAGCCTGTACTAACAAGTGCAATGGGGGCACCACCTTAATGCGGTGGCAGCGTCCTGGGGTCCCAGCCCTGCGCTCAGGGAGGGGAGGGAACACAGCGCCTATGGCCAGGCCACCTGCTTGAGCTGAGGGCAAGGTGAGGGCCAGGCAGAATTTCCATAAAGTTGGGACTCTTTATTCAAAACTTGAAAGCGTCGAAGAGCTAACTGTATTTGGGGAAAGCCTAACTTATTCTAATTCAATAGGAAGAGTAAGATTGGAAAGGTTGGTGGCAGGAGCCAGATAATAGAGCCTGGAAAGTCTGATAAGAATTTTTTGTTATCTTGAAGGCAATGGAGAAGCATTGTTCAGGATTCACTGAAACACAAAAAAGGGCGTGGTCATGATGGATCAGGTTTGCCTTTCTGAAGGATGACTCTGGCAGGGTGTGTAGGACTGAAGAGGGGGTGGAGGGAGGGGGTGGAGGACTTAAACCTACTAAAACCAGGGCAGTTTTGTTGGGACATTGGCATCATTTTGAAGTGTTCCTCCAAATAAGTATTGAGTCCATGCCCTCATCACAGTGAGAATTATTATACATAGATTTGGGTGAGAAAGGAAAAAAGGGAAATAAATTACTGCTCCAAATAAAGAAAGGATACTGGTAATCTGATACGCCAAAATACTTTAACACTGGAGGAAAGGGGACGACAGAGGATGAGATGGTTGGATGGCATCACCAACTCAATGGGCATGAATTTGAGCAAACTCCAGGAGATGGTGAAGGACAGGGAGGCCTGGCGTGCTTTAGGGTTGCAAAACACTGGACACGACTGAGCGACCGAATAACACTAGGAAAGTAATTGAATAGGTTTGATTTATGAAGAGCATGTTTGGAATACATGGCAGCTAATGGTCAAATTAACTCTACTGAAGTAACGATGAATGAATGAGCAAGTGCAGAACTGAGCCGGTGTCTTCCTATTTCCTGGAATAATTCTACGCCTTTGAATGTTTGCACTTAAGGGTGCAAGTTACATGTCTCATATTTTTGAAACAGAAACAAACTCAGCAAATATATATATATTGTTCAGAGTATAAATCAAGGCCATTTCTTAGGTAAAGAAATGACAAGCTTTGGAATCATTGACTAAGAAAACAATAAATACATTTCTTTATTTGTTTTGTACTAAACCAGACCATTAGCTGGAATTTCATTTTCAGTTGGAAAGAGACTTGTCAATAAAGAAATATGCTTTTTTGTGGAAGGAACCACCATTGCCAGATATATAATTTTGATAAATGAAGAGAATTTAAAATAAATTTTTTTTTGACAAAGCATCATAAAAACTATGTGTGTGTATGCTCAGTCATGTCCAACTCTTTGCGACCCATGGACTGTAGCCCACCAGGCTCTGCTGGTCATGGGATTTTCCTGGCAAGAATACTGGAGTGAGTTGCCATCTCCTCCTCCAGGGAATCTTCCCAACCCAGGGATCTAACCTGTGTCTCCTGCATTGGCAGGTGAATTCTTTACCATTGTGCCACCTGGGAATTCCCTGGACAGAAACTAGAGCAATTTTAAATGACAGCAAGCATTACTTCTGGTAAGCAGGAGCAGTTTCTCATATGCACAAAAGACTCCCAACTTTAAAACTGGGAGTTCTCGATATTCACATATAACTGACAGTCTTGCAGATAAACAGGCACCGCACTCACCATGGGTCTCATTTTCAATCCATTTGTTAATTTTGTATCTGGTGTCTTCCACATCATTTGTAAAGTCAACTCTTTCCACTTTGGCATTATATAATTTCTTAGCACGCTCAATATAGTCCTATAAATATAAATGATACAGCTCTATAAGTAATAAACACAGTTTTTGTTCTTACAAATCACCACCAACTAAGCACCATAAGAAATATATATTTGAAATTGCCCCCTCATTTCCACTACCTTACTCAAGGACTACGTTCTGCCTCAAAGGTGAAGGAACAGGCTGGGAGGGAGGACGGGAGAACTTGCAGTGGAAATCTCGGAGCAAGCACAATGAGATGTGCTGGAGACCAGCAGAGCCCGTGGCTGACACCACCCCCTCAGCCTCACCACTCTTTCTCACCATAAATATTTCAGGAGCCTCCTACCTCTTGCCCCTTGTTTGTGTCATCCTCTTCCTACTGAAAAACTGTTCAAGAAACCTAGCAGATATCACTTTAATCAAGTGATCAAAGATAACATTGTCAGCAATAGGATTAATCAAAATCCTGCCAGGGGGCAATAAGGATAATATGATGAAAATAAAACAACACCCGTGATGTTTTGTATCGATCAGATGGAGGAGTGATCTAAAGAAATGGTGATCACCATTTTGC
This sequence comes from Budorcas taxicolor, assembly GCF_023091745.1. NCBI lineage: Eukaryota > Metazoa > Chordata > Mammalia > Artiodactyla > Bovidae > Budorcas > Budorcas taxicolor. Next base: position 62,468,476 of record NC_068931.1, on the reverse strand, counting down.
AACATATGTGTGTTAGCTGCTCGGTCGTGTTCAACTCTTTGCAAACCCATGGACTGTAGCCCTTCAGGCTCCTCTATCCATGGGATTCTCCAGGCAAGAATACTGGAGTGGGTTGCCATTTCCTTTTCCAGGGGCTCTTCCCAACCCAAGGATCAAACCCCAGTCTTCCACATTGCAGGCAGATTCTTTACTGTCTGAGCACCAGGGAAGAATTTTACGACATGTAAGAGTATCAGATGAACGTCTTGTACACCTTAGACTTACACAGTGTTATATGTTAATTATGTCTCAATAGAGCTGGAAAAAATATGACTCTAATTATGAAGAAACATCAAACAAATTCACACTGAAGGGCCTTCTAAAATATAACTAGTCTAAAACTGGACATTATGAATAATCATTGAAAGTGTCAAGATCCTTAAAGTCAAAAAAAAGGCTAGGGAACTGTTCCAAATTGAAAGATACTAAAGATACATACCAACAAAACACAATGCATGATTCTGAAGTAAATTATTTTGCTATAGGATGATGTAGTGATGGTTGGTCAGATGCAAAAGGACCTAAAGCTTAGCTGAGAATGACGGAACAGTGTGAGCTCCCGGATTATGATGGTTGCACTGTGGTTATGTGGGAGAATCTCATTGTTTGTAGGGTTACACCAAAGACTTCAAATATGATTAGGGATTTCCAGTGGTTCAGGAAAAAATTTTCTTCTCTATAATACCTGCAACTTTTCTGTAAGTTTCAGATTAATTCAATATAGCTTTTCTTTTGAAAAGTAGAAGGAAGACCTAATAAGTCTTCTTCACTAATGGACTGTGAAGCTTAGGGAAAAGAAGAAGACAAATTTGACCCAAATACTTGGTGGATAATTCACTGAGAGGGAACACAGAACAAGAGAAGTCAGAGGACAGGAGGGATGGCACATGAGAGTCTGGAGGCGCCGCCTGAGGACTGGCAGGAGGCAGGTGCAGCCACAGAGCACACAGGGGCAGGGAGAGCACGGCTAGGGAACTGCACACTTTCTGAACACAGACTCTCTCCTTGGGTAAGAAAGTGGGCTGAAAACGGAACATGGCTGAGGACAGAAAGTTTACAGAACACTAGTATTTTAGGGATGCCTGGAGGAACAAAGATGAAGCAAAGAGGCTGAGATTAGAAAACCAGGAGAGGGGACGGGATAAAGATGGCGGAGGAATAAGACGGGAAGACCACTTTCTCCCTCACAAATTCCTCAAAAGAACATTTCAACTCCGAGCAAACTCCACAAAACAACTTCTGTAGGCTGGCAGAGGTTATCAGGCATCCAGAAAAGCAGACCATTGTCTTCAAAAACAGGTAGGAAAAAATATAAAAGACGAAAAAGGAGACAAAGGAGGTGGGGAGGGAGCTCCGTCCCGGGAAGGGAAGCCCGTCCCGGGAAGGGAATTTTAAGAAGAGAGGTTTCCAAACACCAGGAAACACTCTCCCTGCCGAGTCGGTGGCGAATCTTGGAAACACAGAGGGCAACATAACAGGAAGGAAAAATAAAGAAATAATTAAGACCAAGAGATTACGAGCCCAACAGTAACTCCCCCAGCGGAAAAGCGGCACAGACGCCTGCATCCGCCACTGGGAAGCGGGGGCAGGGCAGGGACGCGCGGGCGGCGCGGGCTGCAGTGCTTTGTAAGAATCGGGCAGGAACGCCCCACGCGCAACCAGAACGATCTAACTTGCGCTAGCAAACCAGACTGTGGGATAGCTACCGCCTGAAAAGCTCGATCATAAGACACCGCCAGGACCGAGCACAGAACAAAGGATGGAAAAAGCCGGCTGCAGACCATCCCCCGCCGGGGACAGGCAGCCAGAGCCGCAAGGACTGGAAAGGGGCAATTGCAGACCCGGAGAGACTTGACTTACCTAACTGCAAGCAGGCCTCTTTGCTAAGACGTCTGGGGGTGCTGGACACTCACCATCTGCCTCACGGGGGACGCCAGCGGTCCACCCAGAAAGCTGAGCAGCAGCGGCAGAAAAGGTGACACGCCGCGGCGATCGCGCTCGCCAAACTCCTGAGCTACTCGGACCTGGGAAGGGCACAAAGCGCAGTCCCAGCCGAATCTGTGCCTCTGAGGGCGGCCTGAGCGGCTTGGACCGGGGAAGTGCACGCAGCCTAGGGCCGGCCCCAGACGGTTCCCGGCTGAGCATCGTAGAGCCGGAGCGGTTTGTGCGCCGCGAGAAGGGACAGGTCAAGCGGGGCTGAGACACTGTGCACACGACAGTGCTATTTGTTTGCAGCATCCCCCCTCCCCACAGCGCGACTGAACTAGTGAGCCTAAAAAACCAGCAAACAGAAGAAGTTAAACAGAGGGAACCACCTTGGAAGTGATCCCACACGGCCCAAAACATCAGAGAACGGCCAGATATATTTTTAATAATTTTAAAATCATTCCTTTTTTTTTTTTTTCTTTTTTTTCCCTTTTTTCTTCTTTTTTTTTCTAACTATTTTTTTAATTGTTAAGTCTTCTATTTATCCTCTAATTTTTATTTCTATAACCTACTATTACTATTTAAAAAAAAAAAAAGACTTTTTTTTTTTTTTTTTTTTTTTTAAGGCAAACAACATATATAGCCTTTGGATGGTTGTTGGTGGTTTTTTGGTTTTTTTTTTGGTTTGTTTTGTTTTTTTGTTTGTTTGTTTTTTAAATAATTCCTGTGTGTTTTTTCTTTCTTTCTTCCTTTTTCCTTCTGCTTCTTTTCTTTAATATTGTATTTTCTAAAATCCAACCTCTACTCTAGATTTTTAATCTTTGCTCTTAGGTTTCTGTTGTCAATTTTGTACATTTAAAAACCCAAACTTCACTACCCATGTTTACCTGAGAGCGAGATTACTGGCTCGACCACTCTCTCCTCCTTTGGACTCTCCTTTTTCTCCACCAGGTGGCCTCTGTCTCTTTTCTCCCCCATCTCTTCTCTATCCAACTCTGTGAATCTCAGTGTGTTCCAGACGGTGGAGAACACCTAAGGAACTGGTTACTGGCAGGATTTGTCTCTCTCCTTCTCATTCCTCTCTCTTATCCTCCTGGTCACCTCTGTCTACTTCCTCCCTCTCCTCTTCCCCGTATAACTCCGTAAATACCTCTGAGCGGTCCAGACTATAGAGCACACATAAGGAAGTGACTACTGGCTAGCTTGCTCTCTCCTCTTTTGATCTCACCACATCTAATTCCAGTTACCTCTAACTACCCCCTCCATCTTCTCTTCTCCTTGTAACTCAGTGAACCTCTCTGAGTGTCCCTCAATGTGGAGAAACTTTTCATCTTTAACCTAGATGTTTTATCATTGGTGCTGTATAGATGGAGAAGTCTAGAGGCTACTGTAAAAATAAAACTGAAAACCAGAAGCAGGAGGCATAACTCCAAAGCCTGAAAACATTAGAGAACTCTTGAATTCAGGGAACATTAAGCAATAGGAGCTCATCAAATGCCTTCATACCTACACTGAAACCAAGCTCCACCCAAGGGCCAACAAGTTCCAAAACAAGACATACCACTCAAATTCTCCAGCAACACAGGAACACTCCCCTGAGCTTCAATATACAGGCAGCTCAAAATTATTCCAAAACCCTTGATGTCTCATAACCCATTACTGGTCACTCCACTGCACTCCAGAGAGAAGAAACCCAGCTCCACCCACCAGAATTCCAACACAAGCCTCCCTAACCAGGAAACCTTGACAAGCCACTGATAGAACCCCACCCACAGTGAGGAAGCTCCATAATAAAGAAAACTCCACAAACTACCAGAATATAAAAAGGCCACCCCAAACCCAGCAATATAACCAAGATGAAGAGACAGAGGAATGAATACTCAGCAGGTAAAGGAACAGGAGAGTTGCCCACCAAACCAAACAAAAGAGGAAGAAGTAGGGAATCTACCTGAGAAGGAATTCCGAATATTGATAGTGAAAATGATCCAAAATCTTGAAATCAAAATAGAATCACAGATAAATAGTCTAGAGACAAGGATTGAGAAGATGCAAGAAAGGTTTAACAAGGACCTAGAAGAAATAAAAAAGAGTCAAAATATAATGAATAACGCAATAAATGAGATCAGAAACACTCTGGAGGCAACAAATAGTAGAATAACAGAGGCAGAAGATAGGATTAGTGAAATAGAAGATAGAATGGTAGAAATAAATGAATCAGAGAGGAAACAAGAAAAACGAATTAAAAGAAACGAGGACAATCTCAGAGACCTCCAGGACAATATGAAACGCTCCAACATTCGAATTATAGGAGTCCCAGAAGAAGAAGACAGAAAGAAAGATCATGAGAAAATCCTTGAGGAGATAATAGTTGAAAACTTCCCTAAAATGGGGAAGGAAATAATCACCCAAGTCCAAGAAACACAGAGAGTTCCAAATAGGATAAACCCAAGGCAAAACACCCCAAGACACATATTAATCAAATTAACAAAGATCAAACACAAAGAAAAAATATTAAAAGCAGCAAGGGAAAAACAACAAATAACACACAAGGGGATTCCCATAAGGATAACAGCTGATCTTTCAATAGAAACTCTTCAGGCCAGGAGGGAATGGCAAGACATACTTAAAGTGATGAAAGACAATAACCTACATCCCAGATTACTGTACCCAGCAAGGATCTCATTCAAATACGAAGGAGAAATCAAAAGCTTTACAGAGAAGCAAAAGCTGAGAGAATTCAGCACCACCAAACCAGCTCTCCAACAAATTCTAAAGGATATTCTCTAGACAGGAAACAGGAAAAGGGTGTATAAACCCGAACCCAAAACAATAAAGTAAATGATAACGGGATCATACTTATCAATAATTACCTTAAACGTAAATGGGTTGAACGCCCCAACCAAAAGGCAAAGACTGGCCGAATGGATACAAAAACAAGACCCCTCTATATGCTGCTTACAAGAGACCCACTTCAAAACAAGGGACACATACAGACTGAAAGTGAAGGGCTGGAAAAAGATATACCACGCAAATAGAGACCAAAAGAAAGCAGGAGTGGCAATGCTCATATCCGATAAAATAGACTTTAAAACAAAGGCTGTGAAAAGAGACAAAGAAGGATACTACATAATGATCAAAGGATCAATCCAAGAAGAAGATATAACAATTATAAATATATATGCACCCAACATAGGAGCACCGCAATATGTAAGACAAATGCTAACAAGTATGAAAGGGGAAATCAACAATAACACAATAATAGTGGGAGACTTTAATACCCCACTCACACCTATGGACAGATCAACTAAACAGAAAATTAACAAAGAAACGCAAACTTTAAATGATACATTAGATCAATTAGACCTAATTGATATCTATAGGACATTTCATCCCAAAACAATGAATTTCACCTTTTTCTCAAGTGCTCATGGAACCTTCTCCAGGATAGATCACATCCTGGGCCATAAATCTAAACTTGATAAATTCAAAAAAATCGAAATCATTCCAAGCATCTTTTCTGACCATAATGCATTAAGATTAGATCTCAATTACAGGAGAAAAACTACTAAAAATTCCAACATATGGAGGTTGAACAACACACTTCTGAATAACCAACAAATCACAGAAGAAATCAAAAAAGAAATCAAAATATGCATAGAAACTAATGAAAATGAAAACACAACAACCCAAAACCTGTGGGACACTATAAAAGCAGTGCTAAGGGGAAAGTTCATAGCAATACAGGCATACCTCAAGAAACAAGAAAAAAGTCAAATAAATAACCTAACTCTACAACTAAAGCAACTAGAAAAGGAAGAATTGGAGAACCCCAGAGTTAGTAGAAGGAAAGAAATCTTAAAAATTAGGGCAGAAATAAATGCAAAAGAAACAAAAGAGACCATAGCAAAAATCAACAAAGCCAAAAGCTGGTTCTTTGAAAGGATAAATAAAATTGACAAACCATTAGCCAGACTCATCAAGAAGCAAAGAGAGAAAAATCAAATCAATAAAATTAGAAATGAAAATGGAGAGATCACAACAGACAACACAGAAATACAAAGGATCATAAGAGACTACTATCAGCAGTTGTATGCCAATAAAATGGACAATGTGGAAGAAATGGACAAATTCTTAGAAAAGTACAATTTTCCAAAACTGAACCAGGAAGAAATAGAAAATCTTAACAGACCCATCACAAGCACGGAAATTGAAACTGTAATCAGAAATCTTCCAGCAAACAAAAGCCCAGGTCCAGACGGCTTCACAGCTGAATTCTACCAAAAATTTCGAGAAGAGCTAACACCTATCCTACTCAAACTCTTCCAGAAAATTGCAGAGGAAGGTAAACTTCCAAACTCATTCTATGAGGCCACCATCACTCTAATACCAAAACCTGACAAAGATGTCACAAAAAAAGAAAACTACAGGCCAATATCACTGATGAACATAGATGCAAAAATCCTCAACAAAATTCTAGCAATCAGAATCCAACAACACATTAAAAAGATCATATACCATGACCAAGTGGGCTTTATCCCAGGGATGCAAGGATTCTTCAATATCCGCAAATCAATCAATGTAATTCACCACATTAACAAATTGAAAAATAAAAACCATATGATTATCTCAATAGATGCAGAGAAGGCCTTTGACAAAATTCAACATCCATTTATGATAAAAACTCTCCAGAAAGCAGGAATAGAAGGAACATACCTCAACATAATAAAAGCTATATATGACAAACCCACAGCAAACATTATCCTCAATGGTGAAAAATTGAAAGCATTTCCCCTAAAGTCAGGAACAAGACAAGGGTGTCCACTTTCACCACTACTATTCAACATAGTTCTGGAAGTTTTGGCCACAGCAATCAGAGCAGAAAAAGAAATAAAAGGAATCCAAATTGGAAAAGAAGAAGTAAAACTCTCACTGTTTGCAGATGACATGATCCTCTACATGGAAAACCCGAAAGACTCCACCAGAAAATTACTAGAGCTCATCAATGAATATAGTAAAGTTGCAGGATATAAAATCAACACACAGAAATCCCTTGCATTCCTATACACCAATAATGAGAAAGTAGAAAAAGCAATTAAGGAAACAATTCCATTCACCATTGCAACGAAAAGAATAAAATACTTAGGAATATATCTACCCAAAGAAACTAAAGACCTATATATAGAAAACTATAAAACACTGATGAAAGAAATCAAAGAGGACACTAATAGATGGAGAAATATACCATGTTCATGGATCGGAAGAATCAATATAGTGAAAATGAGTATACTACCCAAAGCAATTTACAAATTCAATGCAATCCCTATCAAGCTACCAGCCATATTTTTCACAGAACTAGAACAAATAATTTCAAGATTCGTATGGAAATACAAAAAACCTCAAATTGCCAAAGCAATCTTGAGAAAGAAGAATGGAACTGGAGGAATCAACTTGCCTGACTTCAGGCTCTACTACAAAGCCACAGTCATCAAAACAGTATGGTACTGGCACAAAGACAGACATATAGATCAATGGAACAAAATAGAAAGCCCAGAGATAAATCCACACACATATGGACACCTTATCTTTGACAAAGGAGGCAAGAATATACAATGGAGTAAAGACAATCTCTTTAACAAGTGGTGCTGGGAAAACTGGTCAACCACTTGTAAAAGAATGAAACTAGATCACTTTCTAACACCACACACAAAAATAAATTCAAAATGGATTAAAGATCTAAATGTAAGACCAGAAACTATAAAACTCCTAGAGGAGAACATAGGCAAAACACTCTCAGACATAAATCACAGCAGGATCCTCTATGATCCACCTCCCAGAATTCTGGAAATAAAAGCAAAAATAAACAAATGGGATCTAATTAAAATTAAAAGCTTCTGCACAACAAAGGAAAATATAAGCAAGGTGAAAAGACAGCCTTCTGAATGGGAGAAAATAATAGCAAATGAAGCAACTGACAAACAACTAATCTCAAAAATATACAAGCAACTTATGCAGCTCAATTCCAGAAAAATAAACGACCCAATCAAAAAATGGGCCAAAGAACTAAATAGACATTTCTCCAAAGAAGACATACGGATGGCTAACAAACACATGAAAAGATGCTCAACATCACTCATTATCAGAGAAATGCAAATCAAAACCACAATGAGGTACCACTTCACACCAGTCAGAATGGCTGCGATCCAAAAATCTGCAAGCAATAAATGCTGGAGAGGGTGTGGAGAAAAGGGAACCCTCCTACACTGTTGGTGGGAATGCAAACTAGTACAGCCACTATGGAGAACAGTGTGGAGATTCCTTAAAAAATTGCAAATAGAACTCCCTTATGACCCAGCAATCCCACTGCTGGGCATATACACCGAGGAAACCAGAATTGAAAGAGACACATGTACCCCAATGTTCATCGCAGCACTGATTATAATAGCCAGGACATGGAAACAACCTAGATGTCCATCAGCAGATGAATGGATAAGAAAGCTGTGGTACATATACACAATGGAGTATTACTCAGCCGTTAAAAAGAATTCATTTGAATCAGTTCTGATGAGATGGACGAAACTGGAGCCGATTATACAGAGTGAAGTAAGCCAGAAAGAAAAACACCAATACAGTATACTAACACATATATATGGAATTTAGAAAGATGGCAATGACGACCCTGTATGCAAGACAGGAAAAAAGACGCAGCTGTCTATAACGGACTTTTGGACTCAGAGGGAGAGGGAGAGGGTGGGATGATATGGGAGAATGGCATTCTATCATGTATACTATCATGTAAGAATTGAATCGCTAGTCTATGTCTGACGCAGGATACAGCATGCTTGGGGCTGGTGCATGGGGATGACCCACAGAGATGTTATGGGGAGGGAGGTGGGAGGGGGGTTCATGTTTGGGAACACATGTAAGAATTAAAGATTTTAAAATTAAAAAAAAATAAAAAATAAAAAAAAAATAAAAGACTTTATCCAAAAAAAAAAAAAAGAAAAGAAAACCAGGAGAAATCAGTACCATAAACACGAGAGGGGAGCCTCGCTCACGTTGGGCACTATGGCGAGGCAGATAAGATGAAACTGCAAAGTGTTCATAGCTTGGGCGTCCACATGGAAGGCAGCACTCAGCTCCATAAACAGGATTTCAGGGGAGCATTGAACATAGAAGCCAGATTGCGATGGATTGAGGAGTAAAAGGTGGGGAAATGGACTCCAAGAGTACATATTACCCTTTCATTAAGCTGGATTTTTCAAGCTTACATTTTCAGTGTGAGAAACAATAAGGTGGGAAGGAGAATCATTAAGCAGCTTTTAAAGAAAAACTTGAGAAAAAAGGTACCTTGTATGTACATTTATTTGCTATGAGAAAGAAGAAGTAAGCTAGTAAAAGGCGGATAAAGAATATCGATGGGAAGATAACACCAAGGAAGCGGGCAGGAGGCAAGAAAGCAGCGGAGGAATCGGCCGTTGAGGAAAACGGTTCCCACTGAGCTTGATGGAAAGAGGGGGAAAGATCCGTAAATGGGTTGGAATACGAGTCCTGCCTCTATTTTCTTTGTCAAGTAGAGGACAAGGCCTTCAGCTGAAAGTGATGGAGGTAGTAAGGGCTTGTTGGAAACTGAGAGGAGTTAGGAGAGTTTTCACAAACGGCTGTCAGGAGTGAAACACCAAAGCTGGCTGCTGGGCCCCAGGAAGACCGTCTGCTGGGCGGCAGGGAGGCCGCCGCGTCCTGGTGGTGGTGACTGCACGCTTCCCACAAGCATCCCTCTGTAGCCGGGCGCAACCGCGGGCGGAGTCGCGGCACTGATCCCGACTCAGGGCTTTGTTGGGGGGAGAGAAGGGGGAAGCAATGGCTGAGAGTAGTTCAGTGTAGGAATAAAGCTAGGCAAGGAGAGAGCTGATACGCTGAGGGAAAGTCGAGAGATCCAGGGAATCTGAATGGCTCGGCGCAGCTGAAGACAGGTGGGGCCGTGATGAAAGGTGGAAGCGCGCACGGTGTGGCGCCACCGGAAAACGGGCTGCAGGCTCCAGGCCGCCGACGAGTTTCAGGGTGTGGCTCAGGTATCTGTGATGGTGTAGAGAGGAGGTCAGGAAACCGTGGAGGCAGAATCATCCATAGGGACACTGGGTTTATTCAAAACAGGGGCAGAATCAGGTGTGGAATAACATGCGCAGCGGTCCTACCCAAGGCACATTTAGCAAGGACGGGGGAGGAGGGGGACAGGGGCTCAGAGACGGTGGTTGGTCTTCCGCAATACCATCCTTTTCACAGAGACTATTTACGCATTATTATCTTCATCAATTCCAGTGGAATATGTATCCTCTTATTTGAACCTATACTCAAATGTGAGTTTAAAAAGTGTTATAAGAGGAAATGTAAGAAGCTTGGAGATGGTCTATCTTTGTACTGATCTATCTGATTGAAATTTGATGATAGGTACATTTAAATCAAAAGCAGTTTTTAGAATAACTCATTATACTTATAAATGTTTGGGAGAAAAAAAAAAAGGCTGTCTTGCTTTGCGTGTTCTTGATTAGATCTCACCTTCACTGTGCTTCTGGGCACACAGCAATGAGAGTCGGAGGACAGAGCACGCAAAGCAAGAGGCTATAAACAGCACCGTTGCAGGCGCATCAGCATCCCGGCTACGGCTGAGGGCCCCTCAGGAGCCTAACAGCGTCTGTGGGAACTGAGACTCACACTGCGGCTGAACATCATGGCGGCCCCTGTAAAACTTGTGTAGGGTGCCTTTGGGAGGACTGAAAGCAAACTGACCTAATGCTTCATAATTGACAGGCTGCCAAGCGATTCGGGAGTGGTGCTGGAAAGGGCAAAGAATCTGAGTGGGTGACAGACAGACGAGGCATTAACGACTGGGTGGAGCACAGAGAGCTGGAAAGGATGCAAGCGGAGAGCAGCCCAGAGGCGTCGCGGGGTGGAGGTGTACAGCTGTGTGAGACGCGGGCAATCAAAAGGGAGAACAGACTTCCCCCAGAGAACCGCGGCCCCTGCGTCCGCTTGACCAGTGCTGCCAGCTTCCGGTTGTCACAGCAACGATGGGTCAGGCACACCAGCAAGCCAGAGTGCGTTCTTGACTTGCTGGTCTTTGAACGAGGATTCAAACACCATGTAGTGGGGCCAGAACTCAGTCGGCTGACCTCAAGGTTTCGCCTCCTGCGTCGAGTCTTAGCTGCAACTCTACCACTGGCCAGCCTTACACGGCTAAGTCTCTCACCAAGAACTCTTTTATAAGTGTGTGCCATGCGCTCAGTCACGCCCAGCCCTTTGCAACACCTTGTCTGTACCCACCAGACTCCTCTGTCCCTGGGATTCGGTGAGAACATGGCAGCGGGTGGCCATTCCCTACTCCGGGGATCTTCCTGACCCAGAGATTGAACCCACACCTCCTGCGTCTCCTGCACTGTTCCTTCCAAGCTGAGCCACTGGGAAGCCCCCTTTTATAAGTGATCTCATTGAACAGATAAGTAACTGCTGGGAGGGGAGATGGAACGGCAAAGCTGAGAAAAAAGGGAGGTGAACTCAGCACTGGGATGAAGAACTGTCCTAGGAGACAGGAAACCCTAAGGAAAAGCGGACGATGCTGCCCACGAAAGTGAAAGGGAAGTCGCTCAGTCGTGGCCGACCCTCTGCGACCCGTGGACTGTAGCCCCCCAAGCTCCTCGGTCCATGGGATTCTCCAGGCAAGAGTACTGGACTGGGCTGCCATTTCCTGCTGCCCATGGACAACCCTAAATGCACTGTCTGCTCCCCCCACCCCAGCTCTAGCTCCACATCACTGCCAGTGGACAAGCTCCTCTGTCTTAGAGCATGTCAGCCTGGTGACCCTGAATATGTGATCACTCAGGTGAAGAAAAGCTGTACTTTGGAAATAAAGTGATAATATTGAGAAGGCATCTGGGAACCTAATTAATAGTGACAGGAAAAAAATATATCACCTTGGTATGGCCCCATGGAAAGGTGCAAGCCTTTATTGAGATGATAAATTGAGCAAGACTCAGGTTCATAACAGAAATAACCGTCTAACATAGGAGCCTGCACTTACCTTTCGAATATCAAATACTTTTTCTGCAAAAAGTCCATTGGCAATGCTGAGTTCATAATCCTTGTGGGATGTGTTTATATCAGACAGAACTCTTTTCAGTTGAGATTGGAGTCCTGGCTGCTGTTAAAAAGATTTATAAAAAATTATTCTTGGGCTGTAAAGATATGTCTATTCTTTTTACACATGAAATAAAATGTGTATAATATCATAGAAGAATTTAAAAGTGATGATGCTTATCAAAGCAGGCAAGTGCCACTTGCATCTACAGTTTCTCACCTTCCTCAAAACAGGGTCTATGGGCAAAGTTAATTAAAGGGGTTAGTGAAATAAATAGATAACCTTGAAATAAAACTATTAACAGAAGATAATGAATTTGTCTAATGCATGTACTAAATAATTCATTTTACCAATGTAAAATGTAAGTTGACTGTGAATATCAAAGGATAAAACACAAACATTTAGCTCCACACTATCTCACCAAATTTTAGCTAACACGTAAGGAAAATATTGGCTTACTTGATAATTTACAAATAAATTATCAAAAATTGTATCTGGAATACCCACAGTACAGAAATCTGAATGAGACATGATCCTTTGCTTTAAAGGGGAGAGAACATAAAAATATATTAGTGAGATGGGGATTTTCCTAAATTGAGTCTTACAGTCTCTTTCTCTAGAACATATTGTCTTTACCTGAGTATCAGAAGAGTTTCCATGTCTTGAGAAGGTATTAAAGTGAAGCACCTGTAAAAAGGCAACAAGGAAAGCAGTCAGCAAGTAGTGGCAAACAAGAAGAGAACTAATTTTTTAAAAAGTGGAGATGTCACTGTTGCTGGTTGTGTTTGTGTATTTGTTTGTTAGCACACAGGGCGGCAGTGACCTGCGCAACTGCCCTATTGATGTGTTTAGAACAAGACCAGTCACTGGGGAAAGCATCACAAACTGGGGAATTCGTGAATCAATGGCTGCTGCTGCTGCTGCTGCTGCTGCTGAGTCACTTCAGTCGTGTCCAACTCTGTGCGACCCCATCGACGGCAGCCCACCAGGCTCCCCCATCCCTGCGATTCTCCAGGCAAGAACACTGGAGTGGGTTGCCATTTCCTTCTCCAATGCATGAAATCAATGGCTACAAAGTGAAATATGTTTAACAATTTTGGTTTGCTCATTCCTGGGGATCAATTTAATAATTACTCACTGATTAAACCTGAACCAGAATCAAAAATAGTCTCATAAAAAGTGAAAATTTTGCTTAATGAAACAGGAGGCAAGATTGGGGCTGACTACATATGCACCAGGACATAAAAGCAAGAGATTTCCCTGGTGGCCCAGTGGCTACGACTCTGTACCTCCAGTGCCAGGGGTCCCAGGCTTGATTCCCGGTCGGGGAACTAGGTCCCGAGTGCCACAACTAAGGCCTGGTGCCACCAACTAATAAATAATTTTTTAAGGCATAAAAGGGAAAACTAGTTATTGAGTATCTAGCAAATATTAAATAGGAAGCAAAACTGGGATTTGAGAGATATAATTTTTGATCCTGCAATTATTTGAGAGGCTTCCCTGGTGACTCAGTGGTAAAGAATCTTCCTGCCAAGGCAGGAGACATAAGAGACATGAGTTGGAAGATCCCCTGGAGAAGGAAATGGCAACCCACTCCAATATTCTTGCTTGGGAAATCCCATGGACAGAAGAGCCTGGCCGGCTATCGTCCATGGACATGACAAAGGGCTGGACATGACTGAGCAACTAAACAAACAAAAAATTACTTGAATTAAGCAGTTTGGGGCTTCCTTTTCCAGCATGGCTCTCAATAACCCCATTATTCTAATAATTGTCCCTATGCCCATCTTGATTTCTTACTACATTTTATCTGCCTTTTTCCAGGCCCTCTGTCTCTGGGATCTGAAATGCAAAACAGCTCCATTAATAGGAAGTAATAAAATGTGCCATGCGTGTGACAATCACTCATGCAGCCTCTGGGGCAGACAGTGCACCCTGCCTCCTCGGCACGGGTGGGCAGTGCGCGGAGCAACATTTATCTTGCATTCCCCTGACCAATCGTCTGGAGGATCTAAATAACTGCCAGGCAACGGTGGATTTGTTCCATTGTCTCAGTTTGTGACTCTCAGAATCTCATTGGTTGAATTTTCTGTAAAAAGATGTAGCTTTGCCTTAAGGGACCTTCCGGGCTTTGTGTGTGAGGAGCTGGAGTAGGTAGAAGGTTGGAAGGACTGCTCTGATGCAGGGTAAAGAGACACGTATGGGAATTTCACTAAACCAATGTTGCTATCAGGGCCTCTGTGAGGGATTTCTGCTTCAAAGCCTCAGACCCCTAATTATAGCACCATCTTAGTGGCTTGGGGAGAACAGAACAGCTCAGAAAGGGATATGAAAACTTATAAAGGCTACTAGTATCATTGTTAGTCTTAAAATGCCACAAAGAATTGGAACCTAGCCTCAATTTCTACATCCTCTTAATCCAGGATGATAATATGAGATGGAATGAGAGAGAAGGCAAAGTCTACAACGCAAATTTGGTATACACATTTGTTCTATTGTAGATTTAAAATTCACAAATGAGGTCTTTGCAGACATCAAGGACTATCCCTGGAAGCCTGGGTGTCATTTTTCCCCTAGTTCTAGGCAGTTGTGGGGCAGGAAGAGCACCAACACCCTTTCTCGTCCTTCAGGGCCTGCAGGGATATTGTGGTCACCTCTTCCCAGCTGACCCAGTTGACTAGAATATTCCAGGGTTCGTAATTCTGCCTCACGGTTTTGTGGTCAGGTTCACTGTGACTATGATTAGTTGACAGAACACTGAAATTACCGATTTAAGGGACTTCCCTGAACATCCAGTGGTTAAGACGCCCCCTTCCAATGCGGGAGCTGCAGATTCCATCCCTGGTCGGGAAACTACAATCCCACATGCCTCATGTGTGGCCAAAACACATGAAATAGAAGCAATATTGTAACACATTCAATAAAGACTTTACAAAACTTCCACGTCAATCAAAAAAAATCTCAAAAAAAAGAAATTGCTAATTTGTCACTAAGAAAGGAAGGTTCAACAAGGACCCTCCTTCCCATGGAGTTTATTTTGTAATCACAAGGGGAGGAAACAAAAGAATGAGTTTTATTACTTGGATTATGTTATTATGGGGCTTCCCTGGTAGCTCAGATGGTAACGAATCTGCCTGCAATGCAGGAGACCTGGGTTCGATCCCTGGGTTGGGAAGATCCCCTGGAGAAGGGAAAGGCCACCCACTCCAGGGTTCTTGCCTTCAGAATCCCCAAGTACAGACATACCTGGTGGGCTACAGTCCATGGGTCACCAAGAGTAATTTTTTTTAATTCTTACTGATTGGTAACATTCATGTTAAAAGTTTGCCTCTCAGAACCCCCAGAACTGAAAAAGGAAAAGTCGCAAAGAAAAGGCTGCATCGTCAGTGACCTCCGTGCGAGAGGGAAAGAAGCACTAGCCAGCTTTTGTTCACTGAACTTAAACTTGGGCGGCCCTGTTGCATATTTCCTTTCTAAAATAAGCCCTGGAAGTTGGAGGGTCCATTGCTATCATCTTTGAGACAGATTTAACCAAGAGAAGGCTGAGAAAACGCTGAAAGTCACATTGATTTTTACGTGATGCTGTCTTTAGTAAAATGTACGCGGCTTTGTGGAAAAACCCTTTGAATGGTGTCTGCTCCTCTGAGTTCTAAACGCTTTGCTGACTACCTCATAAAAACAACCTAGGAATTAACTCAATTAACTGAAGCTTAGCAAGGAGAAAGGAATCTTCTCTTCTTTTTGACCAAAATTTCTGTCAGACTAACTTTTTAAATTTCCCGCTGCTAAGTCACTTCAGTCGTGTCTGACTCTGTGCGACCCCATAGACGGCAGCCCACCAGGCTCCCCCGTCCCTGGGATTCTCCAGGCAAGAACACTGGAGTGGGCTGCCATTTCCTCCTCCAATGCGTGAAAGTGAAAGTGAAGTCGCTCAGTCGTGTCCGACCCTCAGCGACCCCATGGACTGCAGCCTTCCAGGCTCCTCCGTCCCTGGGATTTTCGAGGCAAGAGTACTGGAGTAGGGTGCCATTGCCTTCTCCGCAGCTGTCTTTAAAAAAAAATTGCCCAAGGTCACCATTGGATAGATCAGCTATTTGAGAATATGTGGTACCAGAAACAGACTCACTTGCTTCTAAAACATTGTGTTTTTTAAATAATGAATGGAAATCTTATTTTATTAGTTACTAGATTGATTTTTCCAAAGTCAATGCCTGTATTTATCAGAATACTGACTTCGGGATAAGTGAAGCTTTATGGCAAGGTACTTTGAGCTCCCTTTCAGTTTGCTGACTTCAGACAAACAGCTCTTCCTCTTGGGGATATTTGGTGGTGTCTAGGGACACATTTTATTTTCACGATGTGGGAGAGGTGTACGGATAATATCCAACAGGAAGGGGCCAGGGGTGCTGCAAAACCTCCTACAAGGCACAGGACAGCCCCTTAAAGAATTCTCTGACCCAGAAGGTCAGTAGAGCAAAGGCTGAGAAACTCTGCTTTAGAACAAGACCTTCCTGCATTTACCAGCACAGAGAGGGCATGACAACCCCTGCATAAAACCGGGGAAATGGTGCCAACTCCAGGGTTACTGTGAGCATCAAAAAAGATACACGGAGAGCTTATCCTGGAGCCTGGGCCTGACGGAGCTCCCAGCTGGCTGTTGTTACCATTGCGTTAGCGTGAGGAGCTCAGCGCACAGGTTAGGAACCACTCCAGCTCTGGGACAGCAGCATTCTTAGACTCTGCGGTTATTCCCTAGCATCAGTTACTGGTGGAGCAGTCCAGAGAGTGAAACAAGTCTTTCCAGCTTCCCTGACTGCACAAAGAACCCTCAACACGTACTTAAGTGTGAAAGGTTACAGCAGGGATCCCTTCCCTCTTGCACTGGTTTATGAACTAAAATAAGGGGAGGAATTGGTGGGCAGAAGGTTGGGCATCAAAGTTTCAACATGCAGCTCGGCCCCGGTATCTCACCTGCTGCTGACCCACTGAATTTCAATGGCAAATTCCTGAGCGAAGGAGGAGAAACCATAACCTTTTTGCCTCCCTGCAGTCTGTCTCAGGGTAGTGGGCAGGAGTGAGTTAATAAGCTGTTTCTAAACGTGGTGGGGAAGGTGATGCTGGTGACATCACCCAGACTGTACTATTATGTCATCTGTGGGCAGGCCACCAGTGCCTAAGCTAGAACTTCACTGGCCTCTCTTTTAGCTCTTCCTTCTCATCCATATTACTCAGGTGTGCGTGCATCCTCAGTCCTGTCTGACTCCTTGTGACCCCATGGACTGTAGCCTACCAGGGTCCTCTTTCCATGGGATTTTCCAGGCAAGAACACTGGAGTCGGTTGCCATTCCCTCCTCCAGAGGATCTTCCCGACCCAGGGATTGAACCCGGGTCTCTTGCGTCCCCTGCGTCAGCAGCAGGTTCTCTCCCGCCGAGCCACCGTCACTCAGGCTGAGGCTCTCTCCTTCCATGTACACCTGGAATGTCCAGCAAAGCTCAAGTGCTAAGCCCCATGCCCGCAGTTTCCGATTCAGTAGGTCTGAGCTGGAGCCGAAGATTTCGCATTCCTACTGAGATCTCCAGGTGAAGCTGGCATGGGAAACCCACTTTGAAACACACACTAAGGCGTGGTATCAAAGCTGCAGTTCTGGAAAGGTTCCAGCTTAAAGAGCAGGGGTTGCAAGCTGCGTTCTTTCCTCCCCCTGGACGGGGTCCACTGAGAGCTCTTCCTTTACATGAGACCATTGCAGCACAATATTCTCTTGGGAAAAGCTGTTTGCCCTGATGATCAATTACAAAAGCCACAGTTGGTGATGCAGTCAAGACTGACCTTATCAATCTGAGAAGCACAGTCACCCCTCGCACCCAAGCGAACCAGGGCCAGCGCAGTGAAGAGGCTCAGAGAGGAAAAGAACACGTTTTCACTCCCTTGACTGCTGTCGATCTCTCTGAACAGGTTGGAGCAAAAGTCCGCGTCTGCTGCAGCGAGGGAGGCCATGGTGAAATGGAGTGCAGCCTAGAGAGGGAGAAGAGAGAGAGCTCCGAGTGCGTTTCCTGTGGGTATTACGGGGCTTCTTTTTTTAATTAGAGTGTAATCACCTTACAATGTTCTGTTAGTTTCCGCTGTACAATAACGTGCGTGCTAAGTCATCTCAGTCGTGTCCGACTCTTTGCAAGCCCGTGGACTGCAGCCCGCCAGGCTCTGTCCATGGGATTCTCCAGGCGAGAACACTGGAGTGGGTTGCCATGCCCTCCTCCAGGGGATCTTCCTGACCCAGGGATCAAGCCTGCGTCTCTTATGTCTCCTGCACTGGCAGCCGGGTTCTTTACCACCAGCACCACCTGGGAAGCCCTGAATCAGCTGTCAGTGTACATATATCCCCTCCCTCCCGAGTCTCCTTCCCACCTACCCTGTTCCACCCCTCCGGGTTATCACCAAACACCAAGCTGAGCTCCGTGCTGCACAGGAGCTTCCCACTAGCTGTCTGTTTTACACATGGTGGTCTACATATGATATTTATATTCATTCATTTTTTAAATCCGAGGCTTCATTTCTTCAGCCTTGGATGTAACTATCAAATAACTCACAACAAAAAGAAAAAGTTCTTTTGGCCCAGCATTCTTGCTATCAAAGCTCTAAGACTCTCTTCTGGCAACAATATTACGATACCTTTTTAAAACGACATTGATCTTCTTTAGCACGACGTTTCTATATTTCTGCTCTCATATTCACACCCAGGGCATAGTCTCACTCTTCCTGGAGGTGGACTTTCCAGCTTCAGTTGTCTTTGATAATTCTGTTTTGAGTCCCAAGCAAACACACTTATGGGACCTACTATTTCTCAAATCTCCCAGATTTCTAAGCTGAAATATAGCAGAAATGCTGTTGCTGTTTAGTCACTAAGTCAGATGTGACTCTCTGCGACCCCTGGACAGTAGCCTGCCAGGCGCCTCTCTCCATGGGATTTCCCAGGCAAGAGCACTGGAACGGTCTGCCACTTCCTCCTCTGGGAGATATTCCCAACCCAGGGTGGGAACCCACGTCTCCTGCGGTGGCGAGCGTATTCTCTGCCGCTGAGCCACCGTGGAATCCCCAGAAGTGCTGTTACAGTAAAACAGATTTCACGTTGGACAGTCTGTTCAAGGGGCCATGTTTCAGGAAGAAAGACTGTGTGTCACATTCTCTCTCTTCAAATAATTTTCAAGACTTCATGTTGACTGCCAAAAACTCATAGTGTTTAAATGAAATTAATCACTCTTAGGAAAGTAGCTTCAAAAGCAAAACCATAATAATTCTTTCCAAATATTTACAGAGGAAATTACATTTAATAAAGCACTGTGGGCACATTAACATATTGATACAAACCCTCTTTGGGGACCTACCTGAGTGGTCCAGTGGGGGTCTGAAAGCTGTTTGGTAATTTCAGAATCCAAAATACGAAAACACACTCTTCAGTACATTTCTCCTCAACCAAGTCCCGACTGTTCTTGTTGTTTTATAAATGCAGCTTTTACTATTTTACCCCCAGATGGGAAAGGGACATTTCATGTTTTTTAAAATTATTCTTTAAATCACTTTCTAAAAAAGCAATAATCACAAATTTTTATTTTCTAATTTTTTAGTCACCCTCTTGACTTTTCACAAAACTGTTGTCGTATTGAAGAGAAGAGAAGCTACACAGGAATGTGTTCATTCAAACAATTAAGTACATACTTCTAGGGCTTAGGTTTCTCTTCTATGGCAGAGAAACCATACCAGATAAATAATCATTACAGCGAACCATCAGCCAAGAGCTTCTTAGATCTAGTCGTTCTCAAGCAAGAGTTTTAAAGTGATTAACTGTTCTGGGTAATGTACAATTAGATGTTCTCGCACAGACGTGTCCACACTCCGTGCGAAGTGCCAAGGAGTGTGCCCACCGCGCCATTGCTTCTGGTTCCTCTCTATGCAAGTGCTTTGTGGTTTCCAGAAATGAAAGCAAGCTTCATTCCCCTCATCTGATGCGAAGACTGAACCCCACTGCAAATAAGTGCCAATATACATGGCTGAATTACTTGCTTTTCACCCTGAATTTCCATCAGATGACATAGAATTAATATTAGAAAATTAACATGCTACCAAAACTAATTTTTTTCTCCCATAATTTCTTTTTCCAGCAACTTTAAAAAAAATTAAACACACAAAAATATAATTAAATGTAAACAAGTCATCAACAAACACTCAGTGATTTGGGTCCCAGTTAAATAACTAAACTGAAGAGGAAAACTAATCACATCCACATCCAGCTGCCGAAGACAGCATCAGCACAGCGCTCCAAGGATGCCGCTATCCCGGGCAGCAGCGAAGGAAAATTCTTTTTAAATCATGCAGAAATTTAAATTAATCTTTCATTTCACTAAAACTGCAAAAATGCTTCCAAAACTAATATACAGATATGGAATTAATTTATAATTTTCAAGTTAACATGAATCAAATGCTTATGAAGGTCTTTAAATCCTAAACAGCAAATTTAAGGATGTCAAAGTCCAGGGAAGACTGAAGCCTATTCACTTACTTATGGTGCATTTCAACTTGAGAAATTTTTTTATTCCTTGCTTCTTTTGTTAGCATACTTTTTGTGTCAAACCAAACAGAATAGGTATGTTCTCAGTAAAGCTTTTTAAAAGTCTAATTAAAAAGTAAGAAAAATAAATTTTAAAGCATGAGAAAAACCAGGGACAAACACTTTTAGTAAAACATGAAATTATATTGAAAATATTTCATGGATCTAAGCTTATTATACCAAATTGATAAATTGTGTGCCTTATTGTTTGATCAAAATATTATTTCTTCTTAGGATAATTCTGTCTGCACAAGAAAAAGTAACCATGTTTCATGGTACATTACTGAGGGGAAAAAATGCCTCCTGTTTTTACTGAACTAAAGTACACATAGAGGAAAATTGAAACTACAGTTGAACAGACTTAATTTTTACTCTTATCATGTAAGTCAAATGTAATGCATTCAAATCTTTCCATTTTTTCAAAAACATAGTTTAAAATTTTGACAAATTCCTAATCAAATAAGCTGAGATAGACAAAACAGAATTCAATTCTAACGTCAAGAACGTTTATACTCCAACATATAATGCCTTAAATAAGAACATCATAAATATAGAATTTTAGACTTGTCCATAATTCCCTGATCCTGTTTCTCTTCTCCAAGATGGAACATGACATGTTGAGTGGTCTCGGATGCCCTCTGAGTGGCAGGCGCCCCTATCCTCGGTGCCCCAGGGTAAGCAGCTGCAGACGAGCCGAGACAGAGGAGCTGGGAGGAGGGCAGACCCAGGGCCACGCTGAGGGACGGGCTCTCGACAGAGACGCACTCACTGCCCTCTCTCCCCACCCGCACTGCTCTCTGTCTCTGTGTCTCTCTACCTGTGTGTGTGTCTGTGTGTGTGTCTCTCTCTGTCTCTCTGTCTCTCTCTCTGTGTGTCTGTCTGTGTGTGTGTGTCTCTCTGTCTCTCTGTGTGTCTCTCTCTCTGTCTCTGTGTGTCTCTCTGTGTGTCTCTCTCTGTCTCTCTCTGTCTCTGTGTGTCTCTCTGTGTGTCTCTCTCTGTCTCTCTGTGTCTCTCTCTCTGTCTCTCTGTGTCTCTCTCTGTCTCTCTCTGTCTCTCTCTGTCTCTGTGTGTGTGTCTCTCTCTCTCTGTCTCTGTGTCTCTCTCTGTCTCTCTCTGTCTCTCTCTGTCTCTGTGTCTCTCTGTGTGTCTCTCTCTCTATCTCTCTCTGTCTCTCTGTGTCTCTCTCTGTCTCTGTGTGTGTGTGTCTCTCTCTCTCTGTCTCTGTGTCTCTCTCTCTGTCTCTGTGTGTCTCTCTCTGTCTCTCTGTGTCTCTCTCTCTGTCTCTGTGTGTGGGTCTCTCTCTCTCTGTCTCTCTATCTCGCTGTGTGTCTCTCTCTCTGTCTGTCTGTGTGTCTCTCTCTGTCTCTGTCTGTCTCTTGTAAACTGTCTGGCCAGACTTAAAGTTCTGAGCTTTGGAAATATTTACCTTACTCTCTTCATAGAGGAAGTGAGCCGCTGGTTGGATGAGTCTGAAAGAGTCTTGCGTTACTCTGAAATATAAAGCCTCTGACTCAGACACTCCCTACTTCCTTTTGTAATGACCATGATAATTTGAAATAATGTCATTAAAATGGAGTGATGTTCAGGCCCTTTATAGTGCAAATTCAAAGTGTGCAGAGTATTAGCTATAGACTCGATTCAAAACAGTCAAAGCAGATAGTTTCTGATGAATCCAAGCCCAGCATGAAATTTCACTTACTTTGACATGAGCACCGCGCAGTCTTTTCATGTGGCATATGGTGGTTCGAATGGTATTTTGGGTATGGAATGGTATACTCGTCGTATTCACTCGCTGATCGTGCTGTGTTTGTTCAGCTCCTCGCCTCTGAGGAGCCGTGTCCCGGCGCGTGTGCAAAGCTGTCGTGGAGGAGCAGCAGGCAGTCCAGAGAAGAGGAGGAGGCAAGTTACTAGAGGGCAGGGAGAGCGCGGCAGACGCCGCTCTGGCTGGGACCCGAGCGCTCGCTGTGCTCACGGGAAGCGGGTGAGCGGGCTCGTTCCGCACGGAGAGGGCTGCACTCTGCATAGCGCTTGCTGTTGGTTTTGGTTCTGTTTTTTGCTATGAACCATTTTTTATTCTTAAAGTCTTTATTGAATTTGCTACAATATTGCTTCTGGTATATTTGGTTTCTTGGCCACCAGACCTGTGACATCTTACCTCCCCGACCAGGGAATGAAGCCACAGCCCCTGGATTAGAGGGCGAAGTCTTTATCCCTGGAGTTCCAGGGAAGTCCCCACAGTGTCTCGGACCTTGCGTGACACATTATTTACACATTCTTCCCCTCCCAGCCTCATCTTCAGTGTACATTTTCATTCTAAAGAGGAATACCCTGACCATGTGAAGTCTCCTCAGATGAATATCCTCTCAGAGGGACAGATGTGTTTGAACATATCGAACAAGACGGAGAGTAGCTACCTCCATCGTAAGAGGAATATGTTACTGATGAGAACATTGAAACAAAAGGAAAAGGTAAAATGATTAACTCCAGAGAAAACAGGATTGCGCGGGGAAATGCATATCGTGCTACACTTGGCAGCTGGGCCGTGGCAATCGTCTCCTATTGTGACGATTTCAGTGGACTTCCTTGGTGGCTCAGCGGTAACGAATCTGCCTGCCAATGCAGGAGACCCAAGTTCAGTCCCTGCTTAAGGAAGATCCCCTGGAGAAGGAAATGGCAACCCGCTCCAATATTCTTACCTGGGAAATCCCATGGACAGAGGAGCCTGGTGGGCTGTGGTCCATGGGGTCTCAAAGAGTCAGACGTGACTTAGTGACCGAAAAACAACAGCGATTTCAATGTTGCTGCTGCTGCTGCTGCTGAGTCGCTTCAGTCGTGTCCGACTCTGCGCGACCCCATAGACGGCAGCCCACCAGGCTCCCCCGTCCCTGGGATTCTCCAGGCAAGAACACTGGAGTGGGTTGCCATGTCCTTCTCCAATGCATGAAAGTGAAAAGTGAAGTCGCTCAGTCGTGTCTGACTCTTCGCGACCCCATGGACTGCAGCCCACCAGGCTCCCCCGTCCCTGGGATTCTCCAGGCAAGAACACTGGAGTGGGTTGCCATGTCCTTCTCCAATGCATGAAAGTGAAAAGTGAAGTCGCTCAGTCGTGTCCGACTCTTCGCGACCCCATGGACTGCAGCCCACCAGGCTCCTCTGCCCATGGGATTGTCCAGGCAAGAGTACTGGAGTAGGGTGCCATTGCCTTCTCCGTTTCAATATGGAGTATTGAGTTAAACAAGATTGAGGGTGTATTGATACTGTAGGGATATTAGGAGGAGGTGGTAGGGGACGGGATAGGGAACTGGACGTCCACAGAGTCCATTGTCCTTCCATGAAAGGAAGGCAACAGATCATCTCTAAACGTAAAACAAAAAAGAGCCACCTTAGCTTGTTACTTGGATGTCTGAAAAGATACAAGAAGTAACACCAAAAGCGACTGAGATTGGAGAGAAGCATCCACCCGTGAAACCAATCCAACAAGCAGTCACGCTCCGATACAGTGGCCTTGTCTTTAAAAAGCAGTGGGGAGAATTGCTCCTGTTGAGTGAGAGCAGAGGGCGAGGGGGAGAGTGGAGGAGCCTGCTGCTTCGCATGACAAGCTGTGTGGTCTGCTTCCGACTCCCTCACCACCTAGACCATAGCAAAATCGAAACAAATGAAGGATAAAATACTGGCCCCTAAATCTCAGCTTGGCAGCTCACTGAGCTGTGTGGCTTCCAGCAAGTGACTTAGCTTCTCTGAGCCCCCATTTTCATCCATAGAATAAGGTAAGGTGAGGTGAAGTCGCTCAGTCGTGTCCGACTCTTTGCGACCCCGTGGACTGTAACCTACTAGGCTTCTCTGTCTATGGGATTCTCCAGGCAAGAATACTGGAGTGGATTGCCATTTCCTTCTCCAGGGGATCTTCCCGACCCAGGGATCGAATCTGGGTCTCCCGCATTGAAGGCAGACGCTTTAACCTCTGAGCCACCAGGGAAGCCCAAGAATAAGAGTTAGTATCAATTATATTCATATTTTTATTTAAAATGTGTAGTCATATATTACATACTTAGGTTCTACATACATGTATATGTATGTGTATGTGTACATGCCTGCCTACCTGTGCTGTTGGTCATGTCCGACTCTTCACCCCATGGTAACCCTAACCTAACCGTGTCTCTAATCAAATCCATGTCCCCTGCATCTCCTATGTACGCATATATTCACTATCATCAGATTCAATGCGGGTAAGTCCTCACTAATTTTAATTTCAGGGACTTCCTTGTGGCTCAGATGGTAAAGAATTTGCCTGCAATGCAGGAGACCCGGGTTCAATCCCTGGGTCAGGAAGATCCTCTAGAGAAGGAAATGGCAACCCACTCCAGTATTCTCGCCTGGAGAAATCCATGGACAGAGGAGCCTGGTGGGCTACGGTCCACGGGGTCTCAAGGGGTCGGACGTGACTGAGTGACTAACACACACACACAGTTTTAATTCTCCCCTACCTGCCCTCCACCCTCTCTTTGCCTTTGTTACATTTTACCCTCCAAAATCAGGAAGTTTATCTCTCTAGTGTGTTATCTCCCTTCCTAAGGCAGATACTACAGTGGCTTCTTCACAGGGATTTTTGTCACAGGAAGAGTGTGGAGAGCCTTTAGGGATAATGAGCAGCCGTGAGTAAAAATTCCAGAACTAACACAGTAGACAGAGAGCCCAGCTGGAGGTGGATCTGTGGAGGCAAGGACCCAGGTTACCCACTGGTCCTCATTTACCTGGGATTTTCCTGGTTTTAGCACTGAAAGTCCTGCCTCCAAGGGTTACCCTTGGTCCTGGTGTGGCGTCCACTAGAATGCATCCTCTCCTTGCAGACAGTGTTCCCAGAGCTTCTCCCGAGACCAAGGTGTATCTAGTCACCCAAAGCTCTGCTCCACACGAGGTCGCGGTCACTCAATCCAAACTATAGACACCCAGAACATATTCTGGACACCCAAAATTCATCTTCCTCTGCTCACTGATGCCCAAAATCACCATGCAGGAGACCTGAAGTCCCACCCCACAGTTAGAAGTAATGCTTAGGGAACCAAGTAATTCAGGAAGAAAAGAATGCACACAACACGAGCTCCCTGATGAAATGGTCCAACCAAGTAGTCATGTGTGGATGTGAGAGTTGGACCAAAGAGAAGGCTGAGCAGCAAAGAATTGATGCATTTGAACTGTGGTGCTGGAGAAGACTCACAAGAGTCCCTGGGACTACACGAAGACCAAAGCAGTCCATCCTAAAGGAAATCAGTCCTGAATATTCATTGGAAGGACTGATGCTGAAGCTGAAACTCCAATACTTTGTCCACCTGATGCGAAGGATTGACTCACTGGAAAAGACTCTGATACTGGGAAAATCTGAAGGCAGGAAGAGAAGGGGCGACAGAGGATGAGATGATTGGATGGCATCATTGACTCAGTGGACATGAGTTTGAGCAAGCTCTGGGAGATGGTGAAGGACAGGGAAGCCTGGCATGCTGTATATAGTCCATGGGGTCACAAAGAGTCAGACATGACTTAGCAGCTGAACAATAGCAAAAGCAAAACCGGGTTCTCAAGGATGCTGATTTAACACTGGCAGGCAGACCGTCCTGAAGAAATGATTGCCTCTAGCGGGAAGAGAAGAGGGAGTTTTTGTTGTTGTTTTGTTTTTTGTGAAAGGAATAAGCGAGGGAGACTTCAGAGATTCTGATCAGGTTCTGTTTGCATATACTGAACGCACTTTTATGGATCCAAGTTACCTTTCAATTTTTTTTAAGCAAATCAGAATATAAAGAAAGAAAATGCCTCAGAGATAGGGTCACAGCTCATTGTCTATAATTGATAGTTGACCTATTCCTAAGAGAAAGCTTTGGTGGAAGATAGGCCGGGACCCTGAGCCAAGGCTGAACAGTGTGGCCCCAAGGTCAAGAATATGCTACTGAAAGATCAGGACTGATGCAATGCACTCAGCAGAGACCAGGGACCCCAGCGCTCCCCAAACCAAGCACGGTTTACCAAAGGGAATACAGACTGATTCCCCTGAAGGGCAATTTTCCAAAGATGCGGCTGGAGAGATTTCAGGCTGCTGCATGTGGCCACCGGCTGTTTTCTCCACCTTTCTCCAAACTCAGTCAGGAGCTCACCTCTTGCTCACAACAGCAGGAACAGGAGAGGCGTATTTGAATATGCAAAACCATAACCCAATTCACACCGCCATCCTGGTACACAAAAGCAGTGATGAGAGTCTGGTCTCCTTTCTCACTCACAAATCGTTCCGCGTCTAGACTGTCCACTTTCCCCATGCACTTAGGAAGGTGCGTGGAATCAAATAGAGTTTAATGCAGTATTTTTTGTCATTCTTTAAACTCAGACGTTCATCTGGACCCTAAGCTGTTTCGGTGGGCTTCTCTTTGCACTGTTCTCAACTCCTTTCCCATCTGCTCTTATTCCCAATTTTCTCTTCTTGGAATTTTCCAGAAGTGTATCTGTTGGGTTAGTCATCTCACCTGGCTTCTATAGATGCTTGCCTGGATGAAGCAGCTTTAGCTGAAACTTGGGGCGTTAGTTCATTCTTGGCACCCTGCCAGCCTCTTCTCCACCCTTCTGGTCTGGTAATGGAAAGTTATGTCTGTAACACCCAGATCCTCCCTGCTGGAGTACAGGCTAGAGCTCCTTCAAGGGGGCTTTCCCTTTGAAAAGTGGCCAGGTATGGGGAGAGGTGGGTTAGGACTGGCAGGTTGCTGACACCTTGGCCGTCAGAGTGTGGGCGAGCACCCCAGGTTAGCGTCACTTTGCGCAGCACTGTGTTACAGCCCCTGCGTCTGCTGGGCCCAGTGCGTGTGCATGCTGTCTCCTTATTGTATCCAAGCCTGTGTGACCCAGTAGACTGTAGCCCTCAGGCTCCTCTGCCCATGGGATTCTCCAGGCAAGGGTACTGGAGTGGGTTGCATGCCCTCCTCCAGGGCATCTTCTCAACCCGGAGACTGAACCCACGTCTTCTGTCTTCTGCTTTTGCAGGTGGGTTCTTTACCACAAGTGCCAATCACAAACCTGGTTCTTCTGGCTGAATATTTCCCAGTGCAAAGCCAGTGGTTACCCAGATGACTGAGTCCTCTGTTGTGAAAGCTATTAGAGTCACAAGGCACCATCGCTGTACGGCTGCCTGTCAATTTTATGAGTTTTGCCTCTTTCCTGCCAGTTTATACAGAGCCAGTGCTCATTTCCATGATGATTCATAACTAACATAATAGCAGAGGAAACTAAAGTCACAAATAATCCCTGAAACCTAATTTTGATTTAGCATTTGCAGTCAGTTTTCTGATGCTTGTTGTGAGTATGGAAAATACAAGCTTAGAAATGGATTGTGTCTTCTGTATTCTGATGGCTGTGATCATTGACTAGAACGAGCTGAAATATTTTTAATTCCACATCATTTCTGCTACAAAGAAATATAAAGTAGGGATAAAGTCCTTTCAGGAAATAAAATGGCTGGTAGGTACAAGGCAAAAGATCTGAGTGATATTCAGACAGGATGACCCTTCTAGAATATACTAAGAGTCAGCCGCATCTGAATTCTTCTCCCCATTGTTCCTTCTTCGCTTTGATGCAGACAAGCCTCCCACACCTGTGTTGGCAACAGTTCATTCAGAATTAACCAATCCCCAAATGACATCAGTCCAGGAAGGAAACTCAGCAGCAGGAACTGGCAGGTCACATAACTCTTCTCCCTTGCGATACAATGGTGACCCAAATATGCAGAGGCCTTGCCAGCTCATGAGCACAGATGGAGGTCATGTGAATCGTAACAATCTGACTTTGACAGTCATCTGTCCCCACTGACTTACCTAGGACTTAAGCCTGCTGAACTCTTTGAGCGTTGCCAGGGAAACAAGATTGCCCATCAGCTGCATCCATCACAAGGGCCTTCCACGTTTTCCCTCTGTTCTGGTTCCCCCATCGGCGTCACCCCTGAGGACCCCTCACGTTTGTCACTGCTGCTGCTGCTCATTGGGAGAGCACTGCTTCCTCGTTAAGAATACCATTTCCTGAGATTTCTAAGCTGGTCCAGTGGCTTCCCCTGCACGCTGCTAAGGCAGGGGGCCTGGGTTCCATCCTTGGTCAAAGAACTAGAGCCTACACACCACAACTAAGACCTGGCATAGTCAAAGAAATCAATAAATGTTTTAAAAGAATACCATTTCCTGATCCCTTCATAGATGCCAAGCAGGAAGCCAGCACCTGCATTTGGTACCATGAAGAAATGGGAAGAAGGTCCCTTTCCCAACTCTTGTATTGATAGACAGCCAACAGAGACTCTTACTACACTCACTGCATCTTCAGAGCTTGTCATCTAAACAGTTCGTTTGCCTGACGCTCTCCTTGGGAACAGATGAAACACAGGAAGAGGTTCCTCCATCCACCCACTGCGCTCAGAGACACCCAGGCATAAACAGCCTCCGGAAGATTCCTTGTCTCAATTAAACTAATGATTCTAAATAGGCACTCTGAGGGGACTACCAAACCATCCTTTGACCCAGATAGGCCTGCATTTTCTCTACTGTCATCATCTTTACCATTTTCTATGAAGGCTTTGTCTAAAGACTATCCACCTGCTCTTCTCCCTAAATGAACTGCTAGCTGTTTCTTCTTTCTAAAAGCTGATACAAAGTGAATAGAAGTGTCCACCTTGCACAACAGAAAGATGAGAAATAAAAGGAAGTGGGCTGCCTAACCCAAAGTCATTCTTTACTCCAAAATTTCAACGTCTTGCACAACTAGGGGGCGAGTTTATAAACAGAGGGACCTCTCAGTGTCTGGTGGGGCACACACCGTTTTCACACGTGCTTTATCTTCATGCTCAATCTACAAGGAAGTGGGTTTTTTCCACGCATAGCTTTGATGTCACGGCTGCCAATCTCAGAAAGTTCTGATTCTCCAGCTACCGAATGTGGACAGAGGAGCCTGGTGGGCTATGGTCCACGGGCTGCAAAGGGTCAGCTGTGACTGAGTGCACACAGACGGACAGACAGACATTGTTATAAGAGTCTAAGAAGTCTCTTCTTGTACCACGATCATGTCAGGTGAGTCCACACCACACAGACGGCATGCAGGGTTTCTGTTTTCATAACTTGAGAAATACAACACAATTGTAATTGTCTTGTAATGCAGTTCTATAAAGTGACCCATTTAGAAACACAGGTCAAGCTTGTTCTTTTCTGGGTTCCTTGACCTGGAATACATTCCCAAGTCATGGAATTCTCAAAGTGTGGCATGATGAGATGTTAGGATTTGCCACCATAAATAGTCTTTAATTTGGAAAAATAACAGTGAGTGCATAAGGAACATGATCTTTTACAAAGGGAAGTAGCTACAGCATTCTTGGTCCAATAGCCACTAATTTCTGCCACAAACCAAAGATATCCCTGCAAGCTGAAGTTCACCTAGATTACGGGTCATCCGCCTGTAACCTCCTTCTCTGACTTTCTATTATTTAAAGTACTCTTCACAAATGCTTTATATTCCCAGAGCACCTGAACATTAACTGCTTAAATCTTGGACCAGCAATCACCCTTTCAGTCATGCATGTGATGAATGTGAATGGTACCAAATTCAGCTTTTGGCTGTGACTTTGCCAGGATTATTTTGAACCATAATGGAAAATAATATGAAAAGAATATATAATATATATACATATGTATACATGTATGTATAACTTTTCTGTACAGTAGAAATTAACACAATATTGTAAATCAACTGTACTTCAATAAAATAAATTTAAAAAAATAAAATAAACAAAACAAACCTATGTTAGACCTGATCATAAATTTAAGTGCTTTGTTTGCTAATCTTTAAATTATTAAAAATTAGACCAACTCAAGCATAAAATTATTTTAGGTTGAATTTTTTAATATTTAAGTAATAACAGAAACCCTATAGAACACTTTATTCTAATCACCAATTTACTTTTTGGATAATGTCTTAATTGTTCCCACTTGTTAGAACATTATTTATGCTTGTTAAAAAAAATTAGTAGCAAGGAAATTTGAAACACAAGTTTGCATGGAGGAGACAGAAAATCTTCAACAACTCCCTGTAGCAATTCAGAAAACTTGTGTCAGTATTTTGATAATGAAAAGTAAAGTTTCTTGTGATTTTAGTTAGGGTTTTCAATCTCTTTCGTGAGTATGATTTTCATCCATTCTTTGATTCTTTCCCACAAGCACCTATAAAGCAAGTCTGTAATCACAATTCACCGAAAGCCCAGAGTGATGGGATATGCTTAATGTAGACTACAGAAGCTGATCCCCCACCCTTTCTTGTTTTGTGATGTAATCTAAAAATAGGGATATGGCCTAACCTCATATACATCTCATCAACCTTTTAATTCACAATTCTGCTTTCATTACGGGCATGAGGGTAATCCAGTGTTTAATTTTAAATGTTCTACTGTTGTATGTATAAAACTCATGCTCAAATACAATCATATTGTAATGATTGATAAAGAAAAATGAATCTAGAATGCATCACTGAATACAGTGAATTAAGTCATTGTATTAAATGACTCTTCTAAATATTTGTACTGAAATAGGCAAAGATTAAGAAAGCCCTTATTTGAAAAACCAATTTTTAAAGTAATAGTGTTCATAGCACTTGGCTTTAAAGAGAACAAATGCTCAAACCACAGAACAAGTAAATGCCAAATGCATTCAAACCCCAGGCTTCTCACTTGCCGTCTTACAGATGCCGGGGCTCCACCCACACTTCCTTCTGAGATGGATGGGAGCCAAGTGGAGCCCGGACCACACCCTCTCAGGCTCCTTCACCGGCTCTGCCTGTTCACTCTGTGCTCTAAACTTTGATCCCGTGTCTCTTTCCACTTTTACTTCCAGAGACCTTACCCTTTCTCATCAAGTCCAAGACCACCTACCACTGAGGACTCCTATATTTGCATTTCCAGATCTCTTTTGACTTTATATTCCAGTGCCTACTTGATATCTCAGAGGCATTCCCAACTTCACCTTGAAAGTACTCAGAAGTGCCTAATATTCCTAAAAGCAATAGCAACCACAAACTCAGGCTTCTCACCATTATGTGAAAGCTGACAAATATCATTGATATTACCTGAAATATCATCAACGAGGAGTATCTAAAACCTACCAGGCTTTCTTTATTTTTTGAGAATTATCATCATTATATTGTGGTCTCTAGCTTTTGTTTTAGACCTGAAACCTGAAGAACTTTGGATCACTCAAAAAAAAAAAAAAAAAAAGAAGTGGAAAAAGATGATCTTGTAAACACCCGTGCATTCATTCACACTCACACGCCTTCACAGCAAGCCCCCTACATGTGAGCAGTTTCTGTTTCGAGAGTGCCTTTGTAAGTCCAGTCTGTTCCAAGTCCAACAAAGTTAGGTTAGGTACTCAACCAACACAATTGGGTACTAGTACTGTACTATAATAGGTTTATAATACTTTCACACAAATAATACACAAAAACAAACACAAAAAATAAAGAAAAGATTTTTAATCTTACAATACAGTACCTTGGAAAGCATATAGCACAGAACAACAGCTGGCAGACAGGGGCTGGCACACACACTGGCATCTCTGAAAGTCTGCAGGTTTGTATGTAGGGGACTTACTGCATTCAGTACTGTTGTGAAGCCCAGGGTAGAAAGCTCAGATGCGAGCCTTAAATATATGCAGTGTGTGAGTTACCTTTTTATAAGCATGAGGACTTGTTCAGCGGTTGAAGGCATTTTTCACACAAGGTCAAGAATAAAGCTGATTTCCTGTATCCAATGTCACCCGGTGTGTTCTCTGCTGCCACTCACTGCCACTGTGGCCTCAGAGACCACAGCACAGCCCCTCTGTGCAGGACAGAGAGCATGGGGGGAGCTCACAGTGTCCTCAGGGAGGTACAGCGGGCTACAGTGCTACCAGGCAAGGAGATGTCTGACTACAGGACCCAGATGCTAGAGGCGAAGCCGTTACAAAGGCAGATGAATGCTCATGACAAGCCTTGGGCTCCAGGGCTTCCCCATCCATCTCGAGAGTCTGAGAACACCTGGAAGCCGAGA
The DNA here is from genome assembly GCF_023091745.1 of Budorcas taxicolor. Classification (NCBI taxonomy): domain Eukaryota; kingdom Metazoa; phylum Chordata; class Mammalia; order Artiodactyla; family Bovidae; genus Budorcas; species Budorcas taxicolor. Next base: position 62,435,703 of record NC_068931.1, on the reverse strand, counting down.
AGAAGCCAGCGCGCATGAGAACAACACTGACCTCCTCCCACCACCTCTCTGGCCTTCACTGCTGAGCTCCACTCCTCCAGCCTCCTCTCACCTGAGATTCCTCGCTCCTCCCACCTTGCTTCTGCCAAGGTTCAGAGAAAACATCCCAGACTTCCCATTGGCTCAGCTGCCACGGGAGAGGTCGGGGACCGACCGTAGCAGCGGTGACAGCAACGCAGACCTTCCCTCCCAGACTGGACTAGGAGGAAACGCTTGGAAGGAACAGCAAGGAGGGACACCAAATAGGCTTCCCTGTCCAGCTCAGGAAGGCAGGTGGGGGCTCCCTGCTCAAAAGAAAGCCTGGGGCAGTGCCCTGAGGTCTTGTTTTCCATCGTCCTGCTTGATCACCATGAATGAAACCCAACAAACTGCAGAAACAAGACATTCTAACAACAGTCTTTTCACTTCCCTCCTAAACTGTGTGCCTGGAAGTGGGGCAGGTCATAGGTTAGGGAGGGGGGAACAGAGCCGCAGAACTGAACACGAGGAGCAGATGAACACGAGCGCAGGCCATGGTCACGAGGGCCAAGCCTCAGGCGCAGAACTCAGGCCACACTGCCCTCCGTCCAGGGCCGCGGTCGGATGCCCGAGCTTTATCCACTCCCAGGGCAGTCATACCTAGGGCTCAGCGCTGTCCTGAAAAATTAAGCGACTCGAGCCCCAGATCTAACGATAAGCTTGCACGATGTGGTTTTTACAAATGACACACGGCGATGCGCGACTCTGGAGAAGTGCTGGCAATCCACATACACGGTGGAGACCACGTGTGATGAACCACGCAGCAGGACGCATCTTCAGGGAGGCGCACGTCAGGCAGCAAAATACAGAGGGCGCGGCGTCAAGGAGATTCCAGCTCCTCTCCTCGCACCCATGTGACTTTCCGCACGCTGCTTAGAATCTTTATGTCTTGATTTGTTCACTTGGAAAAAATGGGGATAATTTCAATAAATTTATGGTTGAGAGGATTATAGGTAACATATATGTAAAGTACTTAAAATATAGTAGGTATTTAATAAATGTAGTTATTATTATAATAATAGACCGGGACAATCCTGGAAATTCAGGGTGTGTGAGAACTCCACCGATTGTGTTTTTCTATCTCCATATAATTATTCAAGGTCCATCTCAAGTCCCACCAGTTCCAACACCTTCCATATATCATGAACCCATATTGATTTCTTTCTTTCTTGATAATATGATTTTATGATATATTTTATGATTACATGGAATATTACATAGTTTCTACCAAGTCACTCCTACAAGATCTTTTCCACACTGTTTTAAAATTCCCTTTGTATTCAACACACTATAAGACACCTGGTAAGCATGTGATAAATAAGAACTTAATTCATTGTGGTTCAAATAGTATTTTTTGTTGGCCAGACTGTAAACATAATTCGTAAATACCTAGGCATTACCTGAATTATTTTTTGGAGGAAAAATGTTTCATTTTCATATTGTACTATCATCTGTACAGAAAATGAAAATCCTAGCTACCTCACAAAGCTACTGTCACTTTATCTAACCCTAGCCTTCTGACAGATGGCACAGTAGTAAAGAATCTGCCTACCAATGCTAGAGTTGAAGGTTTGATCCCTGGGCCTGAAGATGCCTTGGAGAGAGAAATGGCAACCCACTCCAGTATTCTTGCCTGGGAAATCTAATGGATAGAGGAGCCTGGCAGGCTACAGTCCATGGGGTGGCAAAGAGTCAGACATGACTTAGCAATGAAACAATAACATCTCTTATAGAAATGACATTCCCTTAATCTCCCTAGCACACATACACACTACGGACACTGAAAAAATCAGGATCATTGCCAAGGCTAGACTTACGAAATAGTGAAACATGTACCCTTTCCCTCATGCTCTCTCATTCAAGTGCCCAGCACGCCCACTAAACCCGACTTATGTTGTCATCCTCTGACCACTAACAAAAGGTGTTCTTTCATAAAGCAAGTAGGGGTTTTTGTCTTTATTTCTTAATCTGAATCTGTTTCTCAGCATCACTTTCCCAGAGAAACTTTCCTTAGTCATCCCTCTAACTGTAAAGAAAAGAGTTTGTCCCTCCGTTAAGGATTTCAACATCAGGAGTAACCGGACAAGTTTTTTAAGATATAGCTCATTATATCCCAATGTAATGACTAGTAAAACCATTTCAAAGCTGTGCGAAAAGATGAGGTTTGAAGACACAAATTTAATTCTCACCCCCTCATTTCTCCCCAATATAACCTTAATAGAAATGACACTTTAAGAATTTAATGAGAAAATCTCCATCACAATGATAAGGAAGTGAGTTATGTAAGTACTGGAGATGTTAAGACAGCCAGAGCTTTCATGCAAACAGCCGTCACAGAGAGCAGTGAGCTTGAGGGAGAAAGTGATGGAGGCCCTGCCGCCCTCCCAACCTGAACAGGAAAGCGGAGGGTAAAGGCGGCGGGCGGACGGGCAGCACGTCCGGCTGGAAGCGGCCTCACGCAGGTTCTCTTTGGTTGCCACAGACTGGTGAAATTCAAGGACAGAGAGACAGTGCGACCTAGGAATTCAGCCCCCAAGGGGAGACTTGCTGAGACAACAAGACACGTCTTTGCAGCGAGTAGTTGCCTGACAAAGACATGGTCTTGGAAGCGAGGGGTTACTAGAAGCTGCACATAGAGATACATCGTTGGCAAATTTTTGGAAGAATGAATTCCCAGGGTGGCCCTGTTACTAACTGGTGAATAACACAGTGTTTTCCTAGCCAAAACAGGTTAAATGCCTGGCCACAGAGGATCCTGCATCAACCTCAAGGCGTCAAAAAACAACCACCACCAGGGGAGGAAAGCAAACAAGCAGGCCAAGACAGGGGAATGACGGCGCAGAAGCGAGCTCTGCTCACCAGGACCGGCACCCGAGAGGGAGCCTCATTTTCCGCTCAGACGTGTGCATTGCTGAATTGGCAAATTTTAAATGTTGATGCCATTTATAAAAGGGATTCAAAAATCAAAGTATGCGCAAGACCGTCTCATAGAATATTAAAGAATGAAATTGAGAGAAATGAAAGACAATTTAAACAGCAGGGTTTACCATGCATATGGGCTGGAGAACTCTAAATATGACAAATATACCCATTCACCCCAAATTTTTCATTGATTTATTTTTTGCTATGCCAGTCAAAGCCCAGCATGTTTATGTGTATGTCTTTGTAAATCAACAGGTCAATCCTAAAATTTATATAAAAATAAAGAGGGCCAAGAAGAAAATCTTGAAGTATTAAAAAAAAAGTTGACCCTCTTTATTTTTATACAAGTTTTAGAATCAGCCTATTGATTTACAAAGACATACACACAAAAATGCTGGGCTTTGATTGGCATAGCAAATGTAAACTGTAAAGCTACAGTAATTGAGAGAAGCGCTGCTACTGCTACTGCTAAGTCAGTGTCCGACTCTGTGCGACCCCATAGACGGCAGCCCACCAGGCTCCCCCGTCCCTGGGATTCTCCAGGCAAGAGCACGGGAGTGGGGTGCCATTTCGTGCGAGGACACACAAATAGACTGGTAGAAGAGAACAGTGCTGGGCCCAGCCGCCCAGTCAAGACCAGCTCTTTCCTGACCCCAAGGGCTGTAGCCTCCCAGGCTCCTGTGTCCATGGGATTTCCCAGGCAAGAATGCTGGAGTGGTTGCCATTCGCTTCTCCAGGGGGTCTTCCCGACCCACGGATCGAGCCCAGGTCTCCTGTGCTGCGGGCGGTCTCCTGCATTGTGGGCAGAGTTTTTGCCAACTGAGCCACCAGGGAAGCCGCCAGGACACACCAGGGAAGCCAGAAGTAGACCAGCCAGCTCCGTCCTGCTTGAAAACAATGGCATCATTAGGTGAAGGTCCAGGCAGGAGAATGTCTGTTCAGTAAGTGTTCTGGATCAACGGGGTGTCCATAATTTTAGTGACGTCTGACCCCTATTTAACAGGAGTCACGGAATAAATTCAAACGGATAATAGGTCTTCAGGGTAAAACACTAAAACAACCAGAAGATTAAAAGGAGAATATTTTAATTAACTTGGTTTAGACAAAAATTTCTTGATCACAGAAAGCCTTAGCTATAAAAGAAACGATTGATAAATAGGATTCATTAAAACTGAGAACTTCTGATCTTCAAAGAGACACACTGGAGAGAATGAATAGACAAGCCATATAAATGTAGGAGCTACTTGCAACAAATATTTCTGACAAAGAGCTGCTATGCATAACGTCTAGAGTTCTGTGAATCAGCAACTGAAGAAGGACATGGCAACCCACTCCCTTATTCTTGCCTGGGAAGTCCCACGGCAGAGGAGCCTGCGGGCTTCAGTCCACGGGGCCACAAAAGAGGCGGACACGACTGAGCGACTCAACAGCAGTGACCAGCCCGGGATATGAGGAAGGTCGTGCCACAGAAGCACGGGTTCCCACGAAAGAGGAAATCCCGTTGTTCAAAGTGTGTAGAAAGCATCTCCACACCATTAGACCCCGGAGAAGCGCACGTTAAAGCCGCAGTAAGGTGCCTCTACCCACCCACTAGAGCAAGTGCTGTGAATAGGACGAGTAATTCCGAGTCTTCAGGAGGTGGCGCGCTGGAGGCCCGCTGGCTGCCGCTGGAAGTATAAGCGGGAAAAGCTGTTTTGGAGAGCCCTTTGGCCACATCTTCTGAAGCCGGTCTTAAGTCTGTACCATAAGCCTGCTGTTTCCGCCTGCTTGCAATGTGCGTATACCTGCACCAAAGCAACCACATACTCTTTCTCTCATCACGGCCCCTTCCGTATTTAGTGCCGGACCCTCCGGAAATCCAGAGACCTCAAACTATTTAAACTCAGCTGTGTGCGAGCAAAGCTTGGCCTTCAAATCTCCTGCCACCACTGCGAGTCTAGAAGATACACGGAAAAAATCAACAATGTCTTTTTCCCACGTGGTGCATGACGGCGGGTACATGGAAACCCAAGAGAGGAAGCAACCCTCAAAAATTATCTCAAAATACCATTTGGTAAAGTAAACCAACTGAAAACCATATAATCATTAGGAATTGTTTGTACAAATCCTATTGCATTCTGTAAATGAATACTGACTATACTGAATACTGGATATATATCCAAATTATATAGAATGCAAAAATCAAGTTTAACATGATATAGGAGATATGATAGTTTTTAAAATGAAACCTAAACATATGTGTATTATATTCTGGAAGGATATTGGCATAATTTTAACAAAAGTTAGAGTTAAGGGAAGAATTACTGAGTTTTTTCATTATGATTACCTATAATTTCTAATGTTTATACCGCTGGGTAAATTTTTGTAACTACAGAGTCTCTTTATATTTTTATTGGATTTAGAAATGTAGATTCTATTCCATTAGGAGTCTTGGGTTCGATCCCTGGGTCAGAAAGATCCCCCGGAGAAGGAAATGGTAACCGCTCTAGTATTATAGCCTGGAGAATCCCATGGACAGAGGAGCCTGGTGGGCTACAGTCCACGGGGTCAGAAAGAGCTGGACACAGCTTAGCAGCTGAGAGCACAAGTATGAGCGTCCTCTCCCATTAATGATTGTTGACATTCACTTCTGGCATTTTTTTTCAGAAGGTAGCCTCTCCCTTTAGAAATATTCAAACTGAGGTTCAGAGAGGTCTGGTTAGGAAATACAATCACACTTCAGTAAAAGAAAAAAATTATCCAAAAACCCATCAACAGATAATAGCTGTGCGTTCTGCTTTCCTTGATGCCCACTGCAGCAGAGAGACTGGGGGTCGTGTAAGAATGAGAAATGAGGCCAGCAGCATGGCAGTCTGGCCAAAGGGAAAATAGAGAGACATGTTAGAGCAGAGACAAGCACTGAAGTCTGTGGGCAAAAGCTCGAGGGGCACAGGGTTGGCACAGCCTCAGCAAACCTCAACAGCACTCAGTAAGTACAAAGGAGTAAAGGGCAACTTGACAGTGGATAAACCTGACAATTAGCCAAGCGGCAACATCACCAGCAATGAGACAAGCCAACGTGACGAACCCCCTGATACGCTGCTATCAGGACACTTCATTTTTCTGATTCTTTTGCCCAAAATGCACAATCTCACTCCAATTAAGAGAATACATTGGACAAATGTAAATTAAGAGACGTTCTATAAAATAGTGCATCACTTCAGAATATCAAAGTTAAGAACCTTTTACAGACTGAGGGAGACTAAGAAGAAATAACGTCTAGATACAACGCGAAATACTGGGCATAAGAGGACGCTAGTGAAAAATGGGTAAGACTCAAGTAAGATTTATAGTCTAGTAAGTAAGGCTGTCCCAGCATTAACCTCTTACTCTTGATGTCTATACTATGGCTTTGTAAGATGTTAAAATTATGGGAAATAGAGTGAGCAATAAAAGGGAATTCTTTTTTCTGTTTGCAACTTTTTCATTCAGAACAAAAGAGATTTCTTTAAAAATAAGTGCTTACAACAAGATGAAAAGAAAAAAATCTTAAAATTTTTGAGTCCCTGCTGTAAGCCAGATACTATTCATGAATGAGGCAGCCAAGCCCCACGCTGTCACTTCTTTGGTAGGAAATGCACATGCTGAGCAAACAAAGAGGAAAAGTGGAGCTGTTAACTACAGACTGAAAGCATTTAATAAGGCAGCAAATACTAAGTATGTGTCACGCTGGTTGAAATAGCTCATGAACTGCTTTGAGCAAATAAAGAGGAAAAGTGGAACTATAAACTACAGACTGAAAGCATTTAATAAGGCAGCATATACTAAGTATTTGTAACACTGGTTGAAATAGCTCATGAACTGCTTTACCAGCAGGATTCAAGGTTCACAAAACCAAGATCTGTCGCATGCTCCCCCCTCCTGCGGCAAACCCTTCCATCTGGTGGTGAGATGGGGGCCTGCAGCAATCTATCTACAGCCTCGCGGTTCCTGCCTGTCCTCCTGGAATGTTTAGGGATTCCAAGGAAAGTTATGACCAACCTAGACAGCATATTAAAACGCTGAGACATTACTTTGCCAACAAAGGTCTGTCTAGTCAAGGCTATGGTTTTTCCTGTGGTCATGTATGGATGTGAGAGTTGGGCTGTGAAGAAAGCTGAGCGCTGAAGAATAGATGCTTTTGAACTGTGGTGTTGGAGAAGACTCTTGAGAGTCCCTTGGACGGCAAGGAGATCCAACCAGTCCATCCTAAAAGAGATCAGCCCTGGGTGTTCTTTGGAAGGAATGATGCTAAAGCTGAAACTCCAGTACTTTGGCCACTTCATGAGAAGAGTTGACTCATTGGAAAAGACTCTGATGCTGGGAGGAATTGGGGGCAGGAGGAAAAGGGGACGACAGAGGATGAGATGGCTGGATGGCATCACCGACTCGATGGACGTGAGTCTGAGTGAACTCTGGGAGATGGTGATGGACAGGGAGGCCTGGCGTGCTGCGATTCAGGGTCGGACACGACTGAGCGACTGAACTGAACTGAACTGAAAGCATTATAAGAGGCTCTGTGGCAGAAGCTGTGTTAGAACCTAGGTCTGTAAACTGCCAGTCTAACCCCTCTTCCAACGTCCACAAATGTGCTGAGTAGAATTACAGCAATAGTGCAGAGGGTGGAACTTGGATGCTGTTTTGGACCCAGGGACCCGTCTCCTGCTTCCACAGGTGGATGGTTCACCACTGCACCACCTGGGAAGCCACACAGCCAAGCTGCGTGAGCTCAAATCTTGGCTCCAATTAGCAACCTTAGCAAGTTACTGACATTCTCCAAGTCTTGCTCCAAATGACCCAGTAACCTGGCATCATATAACCTTGTGGGGATCCAATCGGTTTTAAAAAGTACTTCAAACAATGTCTGGAAGGTAGTAACTCTTCACTAACCTTAGCTCTCCTTCCCCATAACAATCTTCTCACAACACCCAATGGTCATGACTGCTCTGAAGTCTGTCTTCTCTGATAAAAGGTAGGATTTTGAGGACAAAGATGGAGGCTCTTTGTTATTCACGCTGTACATCTGTGGCTTAACATGGTGCTTGGAACCCAGTGGGTGCCCACAAAATGCTTCTTCAAGAAATGGATCAGGATATCCATGGATAACGAAATGGCAAAAGCATTTCCAAGTCTTTCACTCTGAGCGGCAAATCTGGTGCTGGCCAGAGGCGCACGTGCCCTCGGCCTTCCCTGGTGTCTCAGCGGCACACAGTCCGCCTGCAGTGCAGGAGCCGAAGGAGATGTGGTTTTGACCCCTGGGTTGGGAAGACCCCCTGAAAGAGGAAAGGGCAGCCCACTCCAGCATTCTTGCCTGGAGAATCCCATGGACAGAGGAGCCTGGTGGGCTACGGTCCCTGGGGTCACAGACTTGGACACAACTGAGCGACTCAGCACAAGCACACCCTCTGTACAGCGTGCAGTGCACAGGAGCTTTATTCCAAGCTCAGGATGCCCAGAAGCAAGCATGAAGCAGCCACCTATAGCCAGTTGTGTGAGTTGGATACCTAAGCTAACTTTGTTGGGCTTACAACTGTGCTCTGGGAATGGAACTTATCCGTACGTAGGGGACTTACCAGAGTGTTAGGGCAGGGAAATCACATACCTTAGCATTGAAACCGGAGCACGAGGACAGCGGAAGTGAGCCGGGATGGAGCCGGTCACACCAGGACCAAGACCGCCCCATCACCCAGGCTCCACAAGGGACAGCATGTGGAGAAGGAGACAGAGTCCTCAGACGCGGGACTCAGACAGGGGATTTCTCCAGTAAAAAGCCTTTGTTTCTGCCATTCCATTCAGCTCCTGAAGTTTTCTGAGGGAAAAAGTGACAAGTCAAAGGTCAAGAGGAAAAACTGGATTTATCAGTAAATACACAAATCTCTCACCACTGGCCCAAATACTGTTTTGTTTTGCTTTGTTCCTCTCACTTAGTCTTTTAAGTTTGCAGGAGTTTAACCTGGAGGAGACACCCGGAGCAGAGATGCCTGTGCAAGCTGGCCGCTGATGCGCTGTGACTCAGAGCCTCATGTGATGCTATTTACAGCGCGCGGCGGGCACCAGGCTTCCCAGGGCTGAGAGCTGCGGATGTGAATGCATTAGGCAAGCAGCTGTTTTGTCTGAGTCATGTGTCCCTGACACCAGTCTGGAGGCTCAGTGTTCTTGCAACAAGAGGGGGAACAAAAGACCATTGATAAACTCAGAAGAACTTCCAAGTATCAGAAGAAATAGAGACAAGCGCAATGAAAACGAAACACCATCAGAGAACACCTGACGAGAATGTAGAGACCTTCTGGGCTTCTTGGAAGCCAGGTAAAGGATATGCCCCTTCCTACTTTGTTCCCCACTTCCTTTATTTTTAAACTCATAGTCTTTAGTTTTTAATTAATAGCAGTGGTTTGGAATCATTTCGGATTTTTGGAAAAATTGAGCAGAGAACGCAGAGCTTCACATGCTCTCCTCCCCTCCCCACAGTGTCCTCAGCTGTTAGCCCCGCCATTAGCGAGACACATGGGTCACAGATCGTAAGCCTGCATTGTCTCAGTTATTGTCATTAATTAATCTGCTTACTTAACTACATTATTCTTAGCTAAATTCCATAGCTTACCTCGTGTTCACTCCGTATTTCGCATCCTCTACACTTGGCCGAATGTATAACGCATCCTCCACACTTGGCCGAATGTATAATGGCGGTGTCCACCAGTCCAGCGTGGCACAGAATGGTTTCACCGCTTGACGCGGGGACACAGGCTGCTTCCGCGTCTCGGCTGTTGCAACAGATGCCGCAGTGAACACAGGTGTGCAGATAGCCACTCATTCCCTTTGGATACGTACCCAGAGTGGGATTGCTGGATCATATGGTGGCTCTACTCTCAATGTTTTTGAGGAACGTCTCTACTATTGTCAATAATGGGTGAATCAACCTCCCACCCATGGTGATCAAGAGCTCCCTTTTATTTAAGCTTTTGCCCCTTGAACTTTTGTCTCTTTTTGATGACGGCCGTTCCAACAGGTGTGAGGTGAGAGTGTGATTTTGATCTGCGTGTCCGTGATGATCAGCAATGCTGCACACGTGTTTGCACACCTGTTGGCTACGCGCATGCCTTCTTTGGAGAAATGCATATTTAAGCCCTTTGCCCATTTTTTACTGGGATATAATTGACATTTAACATTAACTCTTTGAAAACAAATATCACGTATCAATGCATATATGTGGAATCTAGAAAAATGGTATAGATAAATTTATTTGCAAAGCAGAAATAGAGACACAATCAGAGAGAACAAACGTGTGGACACCACGGAAGGAAGAGGGGTGGGGAGGAAAGGAGATCGGGGTTGACACAAATACGTTATTGATACAAGGCTCGAACAGGCAACTAGTGAGAGCCTGCCGAATAGCTCAGGGAGCTCTACTCACTGCTCTGTAGTGACCTAAATGGGAAAGAAATCCAAGGAAGAGGGGATATATGCATATGTAGGTTGGCGCTGGGGAAGATTGAAGGCGGGAGGAGAAGGGGATGACAGAGGATGAGATGGTTGGATGGCACCACCGACTCAATGGACATGAGTTTGAACAAGCTCTGGGAGTTGGTGATGGACAGGGAGGCCTGGCGTGCTGCCGTCCATGGGGTCTCAAAGAGTTGGACACAAGTTGGTGACTGAAAAAACCGCAATGGCTGGTTCACTTTGCTGTACAGTAGAAACGAACACAACATTATAAAGCAACTATACTCAGGTTTAAAAAAAAATAGCTCTGTGAGAGAGTGAAAACAGCTATGTTCTCCACACCCAGCACTGGGTGCTCGAGGAGCTCCTGGCTTCGCACAGCAAAGTCTCAGGAGTGTGACCCCCTCCTCCGCGCCCAGAGGCTGGTTTAGTCACTGTCTCTCCAAGTCCTATGTCTCTGCCCAGGGCCCATTGGTGCTTTTGCAGCCCTCTCAATTGGTGACCGTCAGCTCAGTTCCCACCCCTTCAGGGGCCTCTGAGGTTCTGGAATAGAGGCTGTGACTGGACACTCACTCCAAGCCTCTGTCAGGGAGGGAGGTCCTACAGCTCGGCCTCAGTCACCCCCCACCCCCATGCCTGGTCCCGCAGCTCCTCTGAGCTCCTGTACAGCACACACTGGGGGCCGTGAGAAGGACTCAGCATCCACCAGACAGATGGCTGCCGCTGTCTTTCCTAGATGTTTAAGGTGAAAAGTAGATGCCAAGAAACAACGTATTTTTTCACACCCATCATAGTTGCGCCGTGGTTCTCACAGTTCTGCAGTTGAAATTGCTGGGTCATCCGTGAGCTGGGCCAAGGCGGCTTCTTGGCTTTGTGCCATGTGACAGGTGCACTTGGTAAAGGGCCCAAGATCATGCGCAGCCCCTCCAGTGCTGACAGGCAACGCCACGTGGTGCTTTAAGGAGGTATCCTTCCGTCTCATACTCTCTGGAAATCACTGCTCGCTTGCTACTTTATATTCTATTATTAAATAAGGGCGTCCCTGGTGGCTCAGTCACTAAAGAACCCCCAATAATGCAGGAGATTGCCTGCAGCACAGGAAGCCGGGGTCCAGTCCCTGGGTCTGGAAGTTCCTGGAGAAGGAAATGTCAATCCACTCCAGTATTCTTGTCTGAAAATCCCATGGACGGAGGAGCCTGGTGGCTGCTGTACAGGGCGTCACAGAGAGCCAGACATGACTGAGCATGCACGCATCCCTCGGGCCCCAGTAGGGAAGTTGGAGCCCATCCCTGTCTGCCACCACTGGCAATAGTAAGATGAGGCCCGTCAGTGCAGGAGGGAATCAACGGGGGTCTTGGACTGACTGCTCTAAGACAGCGTAAGAGAAGGGGGATTTGAGGGACTCTTCTGTGTTCAGCCCTCTGAGAGAGTTCTGGAAGGAAGCATTCATCAAGATGACACTGAGAAGGCAGTGAACGCATTATGGATGCTGTTATCTGGTCATCACTTTACGTTATCACACATAGAAATTAAGGAGATTTCTTTTTCCAAAAATTGTTCTTATTTTTTTTTTTGGCTACGTGTAATAGCATGCTGGGTCTTAGTTTCCTGACCAGGGATCAAACCCTATGCCCCCTACAGTGGAAGCTCTGAATCTTAACCACTGGACTACTAGGGAAGTCCCTAAGAAATTTTTCTAATAAAATATTCTGATTGATGTCTGGTCTTTTCTGTTGTGAATTTTACTTATTGCATTATTGTGAATATTGAGGGCTTCCTGGTGGCTTAGCAGTAAAGAATCCACCTGCCAATGCATAAGATACCAGTTCTATCCCTGGGTTGAGAAGAACCCCTAGAGAAGGAAACGGCGGCCCACTCCAGCATTCTTGCCTGGAAAATCCCTTGGGCAGAGGAGCCCAGAGGGCTACAGTCCGTGAGTAGCAAAAGAGTTGGACACGAATTAGTGACTAAGCAACTAAACACTATTGAGAAAGAGAAGGAGGGAGGGAGGGAGGGAGGGGAAGAAGGGAGGCTCTGATTCAACTTAGAGCCTGAAAAGATTTAGCCAAAGATTCTACTAAACTGTGCGCTGAATCAGGCTTCCACTTTCCCAGTCTTTTCTCACATGTATTGAGTCGCTGCAGAGTGCTAACAATCCTCCAAGAATTTAAGGCGTTTCATGTATTTATTATAGTCAATACAGAATTCATGATGTTATATTTACACATACAAGGAAAATAACAGATTTCAGGATCCAGCCAAAGTTGAAGCCCTTACATCGGTCTTCCGAAGGTAAAGTGGCCACTTAACCAAGAGCCCAGTGACACAGACAAGTCGAGAAAATCTAATCTTCTAAACTATGTCCCACTGGCTGGATCATATCACCCGGACAGCACTTGAACGAGGCCCCAAAGATGAGAGACAGAGGCTTGTGTGTAGCTATAGCTTCTTCTATGGTGACCATCGTCTGAGGCTTCACCAACGCATGAGATAAGCTAGGAGATGTCCTAGACCCATTTTTCAGAGGAGCAAACTGAGGCACGGCAGAGGGTGAGGGATGACCCGCTTTTAGTCGAGGTTGGGCACTGCACGTCCTCTGTGACCCTGAGCCTTGCTCCACCCACTCTGCTCAGGGAGAGGCCAGCTTGCCACAGAAGAGAATTGTGTTGGTGTGAAAGTGCTTGATGAAGAACAGGAAGGGGTGGTTTGCCACGAACTGAGCTCGGATGGGAAGTCTTTTTACTACCAGGACGTCGCCAGTGGCCGCGGCTGCCTCCGTGCCCTCCTCGTTGACCTCCACATAGGACTTGTGGATGACCTTTGATACAAAGAGGCCCTTGACTGGTGATATTCCAGAAAGATCTGCTCTGACCTGGCTGAAGATGTCTGTCATCCCGAGGGACTCCAACAGGGAATTGAGCTCGTACTTGATCTCCAGTTTGAACCTCGGGAGATGCACTTCCACGTCCCTCTGCACCATGTTGGACGGGCTGGTCCATTCCTGAAAGGCCTTCGAGTTCAGCTGCTTCTCTACCTAAGAGACAAGACACGGGTGGAGCCGCGAGAGCTGGACACAGGCCCTGCACGTTACACGCTGCTTGCTGCCCAACTCTCGGCGTCAACAATTCAGCATCAGCTTCTTCCCTACCTTTAAAATGTGCTCAAGCCCTGTCTGAAAAAAACAAAAACCCCACGTGCGGCCACGCCTCCCCGCTTCCCTTGTCTGCCTCTCACTGATGCTTCATAACTAAACTTGTCTCTGTGTGTCCTACACACGTCTGCCTCATTTCCTCAGCGGCTAGGCATCTCTTAAACTCCCTCTATTGCCGTGAAGTCCTTGCGCCCCATTTCCTGGATGAATTCAACCATCTCTTCAGGGCGTGCACACCTGAAACGTGAGTCACGTCTCCTTTATGAGCTGGTTTCACCGCTCTAACCCCAGGTCCTGCCCTCATTGTGCCAGAAGCTTCTGAACCCCGGATGTACTCTGCCCTCACCCAGCAATTCAGTTCCTGGGTCTATGCTCCGATTTTCCCCCAAGCAGTCTCACAACTCAGACCTCTCACCCTACATCCAGTTTCAAGAGTTTCTGAAGCCCTTCAAACTCTACCCTTGGTCATTTGAAACTCTCTGTTCAGACCTCCCTGCAGCTCCAAACCAGTATATTAAACCGCATCAATCTGTTACAAGAGTTGAAAATTTTTTGCCACATTTTTCCCCATCCTGACAGTATAAAATCAGACATAAAATAAAGGCGGTTTTCATTCCTAAGCCTCTCTCCCCCTGTACTTTTCTGCCCTGATCCGAGTTACCATGACTTCATGTCAGACCCACCTCGCTACCGCATAATTCTAAGGCACTGGCATGTGTCCTTTCCTCTGGCTGAGCAACAGGTACTGCCCTTGTTCCTTCATCTCCTCCTTATCCGGAGAGGCTGGCATCGCGATGACTCTATAGGATACCTTCCTGATTTCCTCACTCAGCTTTGGACTCTGTGCTTCCACATGGCTTTCTGCAGGGTCTATCACAGCGCTCCTTACACATTCAACTCTGTGTTGTAACCTCAGATTTGTCTGTGTTTCCAGAACACAGCAGAATTTTTAGCATGCTGTAGACACTCAATGTTTGGTGTATGAATGAATAAATGAACAATTAAATAAATAAATCACAATTCAATAAAAACCACTTCTGGGATGTCCCTGGCAGTCCAGTGCTTAAAACTCCACCCTTCCAAACCCACACACTTCACAGCACAGCCCAAAGGTAAAAAAGATCACTTCTAAGCTGCTTCCAAGTGCTCTGTGCCTCCGAGCATCTTCCACTGAAGCCCGCAGACCTCCAGAGGATTGAGCTCCCCTGCAGTGACCGCACCTCTGCCACACGTGTTCCTACAGCCGGGGCTGTGCTGCGCTTCCTAGAGTTCCAGAGCACACACCCCAACCCAGGGATGTCCAGAAGACTTCCCTACCTTCCCAGCCTAGGGATCCAACCCAGGTCTCCCACATTGCAGGTGGATTCTTTACTGCCTGAGCCACAAGGGAAGACCACTATAGAAAGGGGTTTCCCAAATGCCCAATAACCAGTGTGTGCGTGTGTGTATGTGTGCATCTGTGTGTGTGTGTGTGCGTGCGTGCATGTGTGTGCGTGTGTGTGCGTGTCTGTGTGTGTGCGTGTGTGTGTCTGTGTGTGTGTGCGTGTGTGCATGCGTGTGTGTCTGTGTGTGTGCGTGTGTGTGCATGTGTGTCTGTGTGCGTGTCTGTGTGTGCGTGTGTGTCTGTGTGTGCGTGTGTGTGTCTGTGTGTGTCTGTGTGTGTGCGTGTGCGTGTGTGTGCGTGTGTGTGTGCATGCGTGTGTGTGTGTGCATCTGTGTGTGTGTGTGTACTGGTACCACAGGCACTTCTGCCTCCAGATGCCCCTTTTTTAATGTAAGAATAGATTGTTCTCCCTAAATACATCATCCTGAAGTCAGGGACTTCGGGATGTCCACGCTTTGCTCTCACAGCACCTGGGCAGAACTGCTGAACCTGATAGAATTTGTGACTGGCAACACTATATGGTCATGAAATATACATCGTGTGTGTGTGTGTCTGTGTGTGCGTGTGTGTGTCTGTGTGTGTGCGCGTGTGTGTGTGTCTCTGTGTGTGTGTCTCTGTGTGTGTGTCTGTGTGTGTCTGTGTCTGTGTGTGCGTGTGTGTGTCTGTGTGTGCACGTGTGTGCGTGTGTGTCTGTGTGTGCACGTGTGTGCGTGTGTGTCTGTGTGTGCACGTGTGTGTGTGTCTGTGTGTGCACGTGTGTGAGTGTGTATGTGTGTGTATGTGTGTGCGTGTGTGTCTGTGTGTGCACGTGTGTGCACGTGTGTGTCTGTGTGTGCGTGTGTGTTCTGTGTGCATGTGTGTGTGCGTGTGTGTGTGTGCGTGTGTCTCTGTGTGTCTGTGCATGTGTGTGTGTGTCTGTGTCTGTGCATGTGTCTGTGGGTGCACGTGTCTGTGTGCATGTGTGTGTGTGTCTGTGCGCATGTTTGTGTGCATGTGTGTGTGTCTGTATGTGTCTGTGTGTGCGTGTGTCTGTGTCTGTGCGTGTGTGTGTGTGTGTGTGCGCACACACACCCGTGTCCTCACTGCACATTAGCATTCTCATACCCTCACCTGGTCTAAGTCAGCCGTGCCCACTGGAAGCAGAATGATCATGCCAAGTGTGTTGTTGACATAGGGCAGCTCCAAAACCTGCATCTGTGGTTCCTCGATGAGGGCCAGTTTAAACTTCCCAGTCTGATACATCATCTCCACAGTTACACTTTTACCCTATGTTTTTAAAACAAAAGGTTGTAATTAGGTGGTACAGTTACATCTGTGTGTGTACAGGTACGCATACTGATTTTACTTTCAAAGGGTAACTGCATTAGCACCAGAAAGGCATGGGTGAAACAGAAATGACAAAATGCACCCTGTATTACATTGCTTTGCAAAGGTTATAAGTTTTTTTAATTTTAAAATGTCTGTGTTCAGATAATATACATACTAATAAAAATGATAACATATATGTTTCCCCAAAACAAAGGCAAGGTCTCTAGATAAAGTGATTTATGCGGGAAAATAAGATTATAGGGTCATCTCCTTTTTTGGATCTGATTAGAGACTTTCTGGGAGAAAAATCGTTCAACTAACTTTGCTGTGTTTCTAGAAAAACTATTTGCTAGAGAAAGCATGTCTGGGAAGAATGTAGACCCAGAAGAACAGTAAGAAAAGGACAGACTTTCTTCTAATCCTGATCACCCTGTTAGGTGCCCTGTGAGAAAGGTTACCATCACTTCATGGGGGCAACAAAAACGAAATTCATGGAAACACAAGGCCTAGAACCAGTATTTCCACTGAAACTTTCTAAATTGTCTTTAATGGATATGGCATTCTCCGAAATTGATCATCCACCTGAAAATAAAATACTCACCTTACTTAACTGAAAAGGGGTTCTAAACGTTTCTCGTTCCCGGAATTTACTCTGCCATTGTCCTTTGAAATAAATGGCATTCACCAGGACCATGACACAGGAGGGCTCAATCGTGCCTTTTCCAAAGAGGTTAGTGACTTTTCCTTGTAATAAAAAAAAAGAATAAATAATATATTTGGATTTGAACTTAGTAGAGAGTTGAAGAGTTACAAGAAATTTGAAGCCTTTGTTAAGGCTAATTATAGATTTGAGATGCCAGAAGAATTCCCTCATCTGAGGCCATAACACATGCTCTTGTCAAACGAAGTTTATTTCAAAGAATATTGAATGCTTTGTTACCTCTAATCAGAAGCTGGCATTCAAGGAATACCAAGTATGTTAGCTATAAATCAACCAGTCTTGTAGCTAGTCATATGTTTCTTATACACAACTGCTTTTTGCAAAATTCTATAATCATCCCTATAGTGTGCCAGTCGCTCAGTCATGCCCCAATCTTCGTGGCCCCTGCACTGTAGCCCACCAGGCTCCTCTGTCCACAGGATTTTTCTGACCCAGGGATCAAACTTGAGTCCCCTGCATTGCAGGCAGATTCTTTACCATCTGAGCCACCAGGGAATCATTTCCTGTGTCTTACTTTTAATATCTATCAGGCTTTATAGTTACCAATACCTCACCAATTGCAAATATGTTACATATTCCAAAGATCCACTGGACCTTTCCGTATGCTAAGCTTAGTGTATCACAAGCATATATGCCAACATTTGAAATAAAAATGTATCTGAAAAATCAGGATTTATAAAACTATACCAAGAATTTCTTGCTGTAAATATATTGATCAAAATGGAACACCAAGCCCTCTTGGAGCATTTTGGAGTGTTGCAATTTATAGCATTTTTTTTGGAATATAATCTATCATACAATATGAAACAAGGGTATATGAAATATCAGACTCTAAGCTTAATGAGAGCTTTCATTTCTATTGAACTTTTGGACCAAACATAATACCTAGCATGTAATAACAATGATGAACATCATTTGATTATATATATACGTGTGTATATATATACACAAATGAATGGATAAATAAATAAATACACAAATTAATGACAAAATAACGGTAACAGTCTAAACATACACAGCATGTGGGTCCGTGATGACAGACAGCACTAATCAGTCTACGCTCAAAAGCTTTACAAAACTTTTACGTGCCAGGCATTATTCTAGGCACAGAGCCCCAAACTGAGGCCAGAACACTGATATAAACAAACGCATCTAGCTTCCTCCTTAACGTTAACTCAGCAAGTTTATCAACACAGCTCAAATAAAGTTTGGAGACACGTGGTTGACTTATCCTCACCATCAGTTTTACTTTCAACCCAAGCATTGATGGTTTTCCTTGTTTCTTCCGCAGACCGTTCAAAATCAACAGTTTGCAGCCTGGCTTGATACAGTTTCTCAGAACAGTGTAAGTATTGCTGTAAAAGAAAGGATAGTTGCATAACACCAAAAAAATAGTATAAGGGAAGTTACTGCTTAACTGGATTTTTTTGTGCCTGAATCCAGGGAAAGCTTAACGGAGAGTAAAATCTGGCCCTTGACCCAGTTCTTGGCCTGAGCTGCGTCCAGCTGCAGCTGGAACATGCTTACAGGACTGCTCACAGCCCATGACAGCTCACAGCAGTGGGAGTTTTTCCAGACAGAATCCTGGGATATCAGTATCTTCTGACACAGACCAAGACAATCTAATGAAACTAATGGGGAGCTTCTCAAGTCAGCTTCTCATGTCAGATGTAATCATCATTGTCTCAAGTCAACATCTATTTACAATTATGCCCAGATCACGACAGCTTTGAGGGAGAGAAAAGCATGAGACAGGGGCCCACAGTTGCTAATCCCCTTACTTCAGGTCCTCTCCGTAAACGCTCTCTTTATGCTTCTAGGGCTATAGAAGAAAATACCTCCGAAATATCTATGATACCAAGATGGGCCACACTAAGTTGCAAAAACTCTGATAATCCAAATCTTGTTGAGTATAAGATGTAGCCTGCAACCCAGGCTAGGGAAGAACATTAGGAATTCAAGGCTGCGTCTCACTTCACCCAGCTGACATTTAGGTTTCCTTGCCCAGTCGCTCAGTCATGTCCAGCTCTTTGTGAGCCCCATGGACTGCAGCACAGCAGGCTTCCCTGTCGCTCACCATCTCCAGAGTTTACCCAAACTCATGTCCATTGAGTCAGTGATGCCATCCAACCATCTCATCCTCTGTCTTCCCCTTCCCCTCACGCCTTCAATCTTTCCCAGCATCAGGGTCTTTTCCAATCAGTCAGCTCCTCTCATCAGGTGGCCAAAGTATTGGAGCTTCAGCTTCACTCCTTCCAGTGAATATTCAGGGTTGATTGACATCTAAGTCACACTGGTCAAACCAAAGCTGTGTCACTGAATTTAGGATTTCACCTCACTAGCTGCAGGATAATGTAGCATTTAATATACAGGAAGATGAGTTTAGATAGGGTTCAAATCTAGGCTTTGTCACTTTATGTCTGTGGCCTTTGTAGAATCTGCTTCATGATTGTAGAGTTGATAACAATTTTATAACTACACCTTACAGGACTGTGTAAGGAATATATGAGATTAAGTAGAATGACTGGCACGTAATAAATACTCAGTAAAACTGTATATGTTAATGCCATTGGAAAATGGCCTCCCTAGTGTTAGAATTTGGGAACTGGAAAGAGCGTAGTCTAACCCTCTCATTTTACAGGTGAAAGAGATTTGTCCAAAGTCACGCCTCAGTGGGAACAGCTCTCTTGGCTCCCAGCTCAGTGTGCTTTCCATTAACTCTCAACATTCTGCCATTAAGGACCTTTGAAAAAGAGATGAGAAATATGTTTTGTTTTCTTTCTGGTTCATAAGGGATAATTATTACCAAATTTGTTTCGTGCTTCATCCACGACCTTACTCTGGGACAACATCGGCTATTTGCCGGAAGTTACGTGACATTTCACAACCTTAAATAGGAGTTTGGTAAAAACCATTTCACTGAGACTCTATCTCCGCTCAAATGTAATCTCTTGAAGATGAACATCATGTGACCCTTCTTATCCTTCATTTTATTTTATAATGTGAAATTCAGAGGATGCCAAGAAAGCTGTTCACCACTGTTCCAAAGGGACTCACCTCATGGAATGCCATCGCCTTTGTCCCGTAGAGTCTGTTGGCGACGCTCAGGGTGTAGTTAGAGTCTGGCCGATTGATCTGGGAGAAGAGGGCTCCTAACTCTGAGTGGATCCTTCCAGCTCGGTTGCACTGAAGCACCAGTAAATAAAGAAAGGAGCATTAAATTGCTTGATTTCTTGCCATTAGAGAGTATAAATAATGTGAAAGCAATAACCAGACAGCAAGCCCTCTGCCTCTGAGTAGAAGGGCGGTGAGTATGAACAAAGCAGGAGCTGGCAAGCCGAAAGCCTTCTCCTTCTCCAGACTTCCTCTCCCACAGTAACCTCGGCACTCTGGGACTTGGGCTGCAGACCCCGTGCAGAATTGTAAACTACTGCAAACACACATGGGATTGTCGGCTCTCAAGGTTTAATCCAAAACCAGACATTCTAATGAAGAGATCCTAGTGGGGCTTCTCAGAGCGACGATCCGAGTTTGACTGTTGCCTTTGAACCTAAAGAATCATTTTCCTTCTCTATCTGTCATGCTCCTTTCAGTGTCTCCTTTTTCTATGTGATCATCAATCAAATACTGAGCTCTTTACTGAACTGACCTGACACACCCATCTGTCCATCGCAGAAGCAATTCATTTAAGCATGTGGCTTTTTTAAAATTTATTTCTTTTTTAATTGAAGGATAGTTGCTTTACTGAATTTGCTATTTTCTGTCAGACCTCAGCATGAATCTGCCACAGGTACCCATATATCCCCTCCCTCCTGAACCTCCCTCTGCTTCCCTCCGCATCCCACCCTCTGGGTTGGTACAGAGTCCCTGTTTGAGTTCCCTGGGACATTCAGCAAATTCCCGTTGGCTTTCTATTTTGCATATGGTCATGTAAGTTTCCATGTTATTCTCTCCATACATCTCACGCCCTCCTCCCCTCTCCCCGTGTCTTTGATGAATCTGAATTCATGGAAACTGTAGGGTTCATGCCTATATTGCCCAAAGTGAATGTTCCCAAACTATGGGCTCTAATCTTCTAACAATAAGAGTCCGTGAGGCAAGCACTCTATGGCTCTAGGCATTTATGTCTTTCCTCAGTCAGTCACAGTCAAGCATATACGTGGCAGTTCTATTTGATTTTGACGTCAAAAGATACCCTTTGCTTAGAAAGAACAGAGACCGCAGCCCTGGAGCACGCGGTTGGGTGACATCATGTTTTCCTGCTATAGAATTAAAAGGTAAAGCATCCGGTCCTGTCTCAGTCCCCTCATTGGCCTGAAGACCTGACCCTACGTAGAAGAGCCTGGCAGACTCAGCGTGGGGCACAGTCCATAAGAGAACAGCAAGCTGAACGAGGATGACAAACTCAGGTGATAAAATCTGGGGGCTTCACTGTGGTTGTCACTATCATAGCGTTAATCCTATTGGAAAGTCACCCTCAGGAGGATTAAAGGAGGAAACCGAGGGTCCATCACTCACGCGCTTATGAATCAGTAAAGTGCTCTGCCACTCGACGCCTGGGCTGCGTTATTTCTTGGTGCTCTTTTATCAAAGAGCATTTGACAGCTCAGCAGAGATATTATCATACCTTAGCCAAGTCCTTGAACTCTGGTCCTGATGATTCTACAATATGATTAAAGTGAAGCACCTAGAAAAAAATGAGATAGATTGGCATCAGAAGCAACGTACAGTCTATAGAGGCTAACAGTCACAAGTTTTTCCACTTCAGATAAAGACCTAGTAAGAACTAATGTGTAATGATGTTCTATTCCAAATCCTGAACTAAGCCTTTGCATATCTCACTTAATCCTCCCGACAACTTTTAGAGTAGACACTATCATCCTCATTTTCTGCTAGGGAAACTGAGTTCATGAGGTTAATCCACTTGGCCCAACCCGCATTGCTTGTCTGGCCCCAGGCCCTGAGCGCCGGCTCACAGGCTCCTCGGCCCCTCCGCCACTGTCTCCAGGCAGGCACTGACAGCTCCTCCGGGGCTGTGCAAATGCTGCATGTTTTCCCAGTAAATTATTTATTTAAATGTGAGGAAATGCTAAAAAGTGCATCAAAATATGGAATAAAGGACAAGCAATAATAAGATGTGCAAATACCCTGGGAGTTATTAAGTGACATCCTTCCAGACTTCTCACAGCAAAAAAAAAAAAAAAAAAAAAAAAAATGCTCCTCTGTCCATGGAATTTCCCAGGCAGGAATACTGGAGTGGACTGCCATCTCCTCCTCCAGGGGATCTTCCCCACCCAGGGACCGAGTCTGCGTCTCTTGCGTCTCCTGCCTTCGCAGGCGATCTTTGCCATTAGGGCCGCCTGGGAAGCCGTATATACACACACACGTATACAGACGTGTGAATGCATATGTACGCATGGACGGCGGGAAACCACTGCATATCAGCTGTGTCGCCCGTTCTCTCCTAGTCTCAGTTCAGCCTCTGTTTCCCCATCTGTAAAATGGGGATAACAATTCCTACCCCTAACACACAGGGCTTCAGATGCATAAATGAGCACTGTAAAAAACTAGAGAACTTTTAAACAGTCTTTTTTTTTTACTGAATTTGGCCATTTTTTTAAACTCCATTATTTTTTCATTTGGAATATAATTATTCTACAACACTGTGTTAGTTTCTGATAGAGACCCATTTTATTGTAAATTAAAATTGTAGAGGGCAAGAATCGTACCGCATACGTGTTCTCTGGCATGTTTAAATCACGGTAAGGATAGACTATGAAAGCAAATTTCAGTCATTTATGTGTGAAAGCGCTGATGGCAAGAAAGAGATTGAGCGTGGCACACATCGTGTTATTTGCATCGTGATGTATAGCTTTATCTCAGCGCTTAGAAGTGAGAAATAGGCTTTGCCCACATGTGGTTCTTCTTTCACAAGACGGCAGCGTTTCCTGGGTACAGAGGTGAAAGCCATCCTGAGGAAGGCCCCAGGCCACCCGGGGCCCCTGCTGTGCCCAGTACCTTCTCCATCTGCGCTGCGCTGTCCCCTCTGGCCCCCAGGAGGCCATACTAAGAGCGTAAAGAAGACCCAGCGGGGAGAAGAAGACATTGTCTCCCGCGTGGTTAGAGCTCAGCTCCTTGAACACATCCAGACAGAATTCAACGTTTGCTGTGCTGAGGGAGTCCATTTTAGGCAAAGCCCTACCTGAGAATGGAAGGGAAAAAAATATCTCAGATGTACCTGGAGGCAAAGCTAATATCGAGCATTCAGTTATGACATTCCGTGAATGTAAGCATCTGAGCCCACTGCTTCATGAAAAGTGACAGCCTGTTGTCACACTTTCTGAGGAGCTAATAAACGCTAGAATGGGGGAGGGGCCTTCACAGTAGTTTTTTACTCTCATGAAGAGAAGATTTATTTTTCTCTTCAACCAGGACTTCAAAGCTCTCTCTCTATCATTTGTGTACATTTAAAAGTGACGGCTAATTTTTCTGGAGCAAAAGTGCAGAAGAAACGGGATCCCTTGGCTCTTGTTTTCCATGCTTTAAGGACTCTCCTTGTCCTGGAATTTGTACCGAAAAGTCCTGGAGCTACAGAGCCCAGCCAAAAGAGATCCTTCCAGCAGCTCCCATCCTCACAGCCTCCACCCTGTCACTCCTGCACAAGCAAGGTGGGAGACAGTGGGGCGAACTCGGATGGCGTTCTCTGCACATTTCACCTCCTTGGTGACCCTTATTTCTGGTCTCCTCCACAGAAGTAAGGGGATCCTAGCAAATAGGTCATGCTATCTGCAGGTGGACAAAGCCCTCAGCCCCGCATGACATCAGGAAAACAGGAGGAAAGGAGGAGGGAAAGTTGAGAGGAAAGAAAAGATGCTGGAAAGGAGTGTTCTCTACGGACAGCGGCACATCAGGAAGGAGCCCGCAAACGCCTGCTGAGCACCGCCGAATGCAGAGACAGCCGAGCTGCACTCTGGGCCTCAGGGTTGCCCCACTTTCTGGGCCTCCATTGCCAGCAAACACTTTCTTCCTTCAACTTCCTGCCCATCCTTCTCTCTCGCCCATCACCGGCTCCTCCAGCCACGCCTTTCTCAGCCTCTGCACACAGTAGCGCGTCAGGATGCAAGTCTCTGCCTTCTGTATTGTTCCAGTTCAGTTGCTCAGTCACGTCTGACTCTTTGCAACTCCATGGACGGTAGCCCGCCAGGCTCTTCTGTCCGTGGGGTTCTCCAGGCAGCAATACTGGAGTGGGTTGCCATTTTCTTCTCCAGGGGATCTTCCCAAACCAAGGATCTAACCAGCATGTCCTGCATTGCAGGCAGATTCTTGACCACTGAGTCACCAGGGAGGCACCCCCCTCCCAGCCTAGTCTTGCACTTTTTAATATATTTACCACATATATTATAAATCTGTGTGTTTTATGCATTATATATACATGACTTAATGTAAATATAAGCAATGTCTATGTTTGTTTATATAAATAAAACACGTATATGGACTATACGCACATCTATTGCCTAACCTGCTCGCTAGAATACAATCTCCATTAAAGCAAGGAGTTGGCTTTTTATGCTTTATTCCAGCACCAGTCCTGACCAATTCACTAAATATCTATGATACACAGATGTACACAGAATACTGAGGAAGCTCAGTGGGGACAGAACTAACCCAAGAGTCCCAGGAAGACTTCCTGGAGGAGGCAATGTCCTAACCCCCCTTGAAGAATGAAACAAGTCACCCAGGTATACACATAAAGGAAGATCATTACTGACAGAAGGCAAAACATGAGCAGGGACTCAAAATCCTGAAAGAGAAATTTGTATCATGTGACTGCAACGAAGGAGGCCAAAGGTGGTGGCTAGGAAGGCCAGAGAAAGGGCAGAAAGGTCCCGGAGGCCCTGCACACCCCACTGAGGAGAGATCAGAGGGAGCCCGAGGGCTCACAGAGTCAAGGCTCCAGGCTGCCTGCTCGGAGCTCGTGTTGGCTTCGGAAGCTCTCGCTCTCGGTCTCCCGACTTCAATTCTCTCCTCAGAGGTCTCCTGCCCTCCCTTCCCAAGCTGCTCTAACAGCCACCGCTGCAACTCTCACCCACAGTCACTCCAGCACGCACGTCTTCCCGCTTTCGGACACCTTCAAATTCTCCCCACATAGCACATTTTTTAGAAATGTTCATTGCCTGCTGTTCAGTCCTTCCCTTCCATTCCCCTATTCTGTGCTGAGAGATGGATTTCAAGGTGTAGCTGTCATGTAGAATGTCCTTCAGAAAAGGCCTCCCCCTCCTCAAGAATAAGCCGTGATTGGTTTAAGCCAACTGAGGCATTCTGTGTCCCACATCAGTGAGGGAAGCAGGAGAGCGCCGAGTGGCTCAGTCACGCCTAACCCTCTGCGACCTCAAGGACTGTAGCTTCTCTGTCCACGGGGTTCTCCGGGCAACGACACTGCAGTGGGTTGCCATTCCCTTCTCCAGGGCATCCGCCCTATCCAGGGATCGAACCCACCGCTCCTGCATTGCAGGCAGATTCTTTACCGTCTGAGCCACCAGGGAAGCCGTAGCTGGTAAAAAGTTTTACTTATGAGAATAAGATCTAACGTACAGCATGGTGACAGTGGTGAGTAGCCTTGTACTGTGTGCTCAGAAGTTGCTGAGAATGGATCTTAAGCTTGTTCGTCATATACCAAAGAAAGGTTTAACTGTGAGGTGCATGCGTGCGTGCTAAGTCACTTCAGTCGTGCCTGACTCTTTGCAACCCTATGGGCTGTGGCCCACCAGGCTCCTCTGTCCACGGATTCTCCAGGCAAGAATACTGAGTGGGTTGCCACGCCCTCCCCCAGGGCATCTTCCCGACCCAGGGATCGAACTCACATCTCCTGCCTCTCCTGCACTGGCAGGCAGAATCTTTACCGATAGCACCGCCGGGGAAGACCCATCACTACATGTTAAACATATACAGTTATTCTTGTCAGTCATCCTTCAATAAAGTTGGGGGCAGAAATAAATGAATAAAATCTTAAAAATCGGAAGGCGTGGCAAACCTTGCCAGTAAGACAACCGACTTTGCGGCAAGACCTCTGGAAAATTCCTTCTGATAAGAGACTCTCAGGAGGAAACCAACCCTCTTCTTCGTTTTAGGGTTGTCTTGCCTTCATGCGGCCGCTGGTGCGGCAGTTCTTTGTAGCCAGGCCAGGGTGTCAGAGATGGAGAGAGTCTGAGTCTCTGAGGACGCGCCTTTGAGTGGCTGCCTGAGCCACCTGGATCTGCCCCCCCACTGGGACCTTTTTGTCCTGTAAGATGATAACTTTTCCTTATTGTTCAAGCCATCTTAGTTGAGTCCTCTGTCTCTTGCAGCTAGAGGCATCTCAACTCTCTTTAGGAACTGCTTTACACATCCTTGTGCACCTGGACCAGCTAGACCACTGGCCTCACGTGCGTGCTTTCCTGCAGCGTTTCTTTCATTAGTCCCACGGGGAGCTGGAACGATTCCATCGTCCTGTCTCATCTTCTAGACCAGCGGCTCCCAGCCTCTTTGGCAGCTGGCATTCTGGCTAATGCCAGGGACTGGTTTCATGGAGGACAATGTTTCCACGGGCCAGGGTGGGGGGCGGTTTCAGGATGATTCAAGCGCACTTATTGTGCACTTTATTTTGATTATTATTACAGCAGCTCCACCTCAGATCGCCAGGCATTAGGCCTGGAGGTTGGGGACCCCTATTCTAGACTACGGCTGCCCCCTCTTTTGGAATCCTAGTCTAGGTTTATATTATCTAGGCTGTTGAGGCAGGGGGCCGAGCTGCATCTGCACCTGTGTGTATTTATTTTAGTTACTAACTTGCCTTGTTTGCCACCCATGCCCACCCGAGCTGAGCTCTCTGGAAGTGCATTCTCTGGCTGCTGATTCAGGCGGCGTATAGAGCTTCTCACTCGCACAGCACTTCACACACTGGGAGCCAAACAGAGCCAAGGGCCAAAGCCTCCGAACTGGGGCAGGGAGGAGAGGGCGTGGCTTAGCATTAATCAGGCAGAGAGGCTGAAGGCGAGCGTGTCACGCGTGGACTTTCAAAATAATGGCCCAGGACATTTATGTGGTTAAAAAGATGACCACACATCCCTGTCATTTCATTGTCCTAAAATAATCATTAAAGAATAGATGTTGCGTGTTCCGATCATCAGACCACCCAGCTTGGTTTCATGGAGTCTGACAGTTATGTAACACCGAGCCTGGACCGTACCCTTCTCTGCTCTTCCCAGTTTTTTGAAGCTATAGCTCAAAGGTTTGGGTGATCTTACCTAAAGAAAATACTAGTACGTGCCTTTAACAAGATGCTGTTCCACGAGTTAATTTCAGTACAGCTCTCTGTAACATGCCTGATAATAACAGTATCTCTGGAAGCTCTTTGATTAGTTACTTTAATAACATTTCAATAACGAAAGCACATTCCATAATGAAGCATGTCCAAGCCAGGCACACTTCATAAGGCATTCTGGCTAATGCCAGGTTCTAGGATGCAATTTCTGATTTATAAGCAAATATGAGTTTATGCTTCTTGAATCTTTGTCTTGTTGTCATTACGAAACAACCTGCCTCCATAGCGTCGTTGCCGTAGCCCAGCAGTTCCTGGAACACTAGGAAGAGTTTGGAAAACACCATCAGTACTTACTGCGCCGGTTTTGCTGTTGTTCAGTGGCTGAGTTGTGTCCGACCGTTTGTAACTCCATGGAGGGAGGAGCCCACCGGGCTCCTCCCTCCATGGGGTTTCCCAGGCAAGAATGCTGGAGTGGGTTACCATTTTCTGCTCCAGGGAACTTTCCTGGACCAGGGATTGGACCTGCGCCTCCTACACCGGTAGGCCATTTCTTTACCACTGAGCCCCAGGGGAGCCCTTTTTGTGTTCAGGCACCTTCCTTTCATTAAACGCTCCATGTGTTTGTGTCTGCTTTTTATTCATAAGCATAAAAAATTGAGGCAATCACATCTCTCCGTTCTTAGCATGAGCCATCGTCGGACTGCAGAAGTCATCCTCTCCTTGGCTTATTACCTTCAACCCAAAGACCCCCTTTCTCCTCCATTCCTATAGGAGACAAAATTTGTTTAAAAGCATGTTCTTCTATTTACACATTCATGTATAATATTGATTTCTTTATAAATGCATTTTTTTATTTTCAAAAGTGACCTTGTGTTGATTTTTTTACTCAGTGTTATTTTTTTTAGATTCATCTGTGGGGACTTCCTTGGTAGTCCAGTGGCTAAGACTCCAAGCTCCCAGTGCCTTCAGCAGGCAAGTTTGAAATATGGTCAGGGAACTAGACCCCTTATGCCTCAACTAAGAGCTTGCTTGTAGCAAATGAAAGATCCCACGTGCTGCAACTGAGACCTGTGCAGCCAGATAAATGAATATTTTTTAAAAAGATTCATCCATGTTACTCTGAAAACATAAGCTGTCACTTCTGGGTAGCTGTGCTTTTATGCTTTCACCGCACTGGTGTGTCCACCCCTCAGGGACAGACACCCAGTGGCCTCCTAGTCCACACCATCACAAACACTGCTGGGGGCATCGCCGCCTGCACACTCCCTTACCCACCTGGGTGGGAGCTTCTTTGTAAAGGAAGCAGCTGGATCACAGGGCTCAGGTATGCGTCCATCACCACAGACACATTACTCAGACTCTGTCTTGCAGAACGGGTCATGTTACCCTGGTGTTGCAGATGAGACAGTAAGGTCTTGGGAATTCACAACCTACCACCTTGTAAATATGGGTCCATCTCTTCTGAAGCCTGCGCTCTTTCCACATGCCGTCACATGCTATTCATGCTAGCATTTCTGCGTGCGTGTGTGTGTGTGTGTGTGTGTGTGTGTGTGTGTGTGCACGCATGCTAGGTCGCTTCAGTGGTGTCTGACTCTTTGTGACCCCATGGACTGTAGTCTGCCAGGCTCCTCTGTCCATGAGGATTCTCCAGGCAAGAACGCTGGAGTGGGTTGCCATGCCCTCCTCCAGGGGATCTTCCTGAGCCAGGGATCGAAACTGCATCTCTTACGTTGCATAGGCTAGTCTTCACCACTAGATTTAGCGTTTATTGAGAGCAGGGAAAAGCTACCTGGAAATTGTCAGTGTCTTGCACAGTCGCCCAGGAACCACTATGTATGAGTGACAGGGACGTCCCATACAGTTTACAATTTCTGGTCTCATTAGTATTACCCAGTCAGTTTCAGGATAAAGGAACCCATGGAACACAGAAGCTCCGAGGCACATGGATCCCACCAAAGATATAAGCTACAGTCCATGGAGTCACAAAGAGTCATACACAACTGAG
Source organism: Budorcas taxicolor (assembly GCF_023091745.1). Classification (NCBI taxonomy): domain Eukaryota; kingdom Metazoa; phylum Chordata; class Mammalia; order Artiodactyla; family Bovidae; genus Budorcas; species Budorcas taxicolor. The sequence goes on along the minus strand of NC_068931.1, from coordinate 62,406,397 downwards.
CCACACACACACACAGGGAAGACGCCACCCAGGCAGCGAGGGCAAGTTGGAAGTGTCCTTAGTGGTAGAAGGACTTCAAATTAAACCTCAAAGACAAAGAATTGCAGACATTTTCTTTTAGTACACCTCTCTATTTGCTTTTAGGATTAAAAAAAAAAAAAAAAAAAAAACCCTCCCAAGCAGTAGAGCTGTGTCATCCAGAAGCTGTCACGGGGAAAAAGGAAAGACAGGAAAATAAAAGGATGCGCAAGGCTGCAGCTCTTCTAGGTTGAGAAAGGGAGGCTTTTGTTCAGGAAACAGGAGGAGAGAACATGCCTTAAAGGGGGAGCATTATTGCTGTTGAGTCGCTAACTCATGTCCGACCTGTGACCTCATGACTGTGGCCCACCAGGCTCCTCTGTCCACGGGATTCTCCCAGACAAGAACGCTGGAGTGGGCCGCCGTTTCCTCCTCCAGGGGATCTTCCAGGCCCAGGGATGGACCCTGTGTTTCCTGCATTGGCAGACGGGTTCTCTGCCACTGAGCTACCAGGGAAGCCCCTCAGAAGGGGATGCTGACAACCAAGAGATTGCGAGAAGACTCGGAGCCGGGGTGTGTCCCTCCGGGGGACACACATCTCCCAGGGTGGCTGAGACACCAAGTGCTCCAGACTGGAGCAGGGCCCGGCTAAATTCTTAACCGTTTCATGCAACAGCTTTGCTAGTGCCCCCTCTCCTGCCCTAAATCAGGGCTAACCCTTCACTCAGGCTCTGTCCTTCAGACTTTGTAAATTTCACAATGTGCTTGTTGATCCTAGAAGCAGTAGGAACTTCAGGATGGCCGCCCCATCACACAGACATAAACCATGAGATTTTACGTTTGGCTACAGAATGCACTTTCACCTTAAGAGACTAATGGTAAAGCCTCAAGAAGAAATTTAGACCCAGAAAACTAAAAGGATTCTTCCCCACACAGAAAGTTTTTACTAAGGCATTTCCAGGGAAGCTAAGGTCCTCTGAGGAGCTAAGAAGGACTTCATCACATGGAGCTGGCAGCCACGCGTGGCCAGCTGTGTTCTGAATAAACGTTATTAGGGGGTTTATAAAAAATATCCACAGAGTGCTGTTTCGCTGAACGAATCAGAAATCTGAAATCAGTTTCTCCTGCCTCAGAGACTTAAAAATGCACGCTATCAGTGACATTCAGGCTGGCTAAGGTACATATGAACAAAAACCACCCTCATTAAAGAGTAAGTTTCCCCCTCATTTTGGTTCATGGCAACTCTGTTCAAATGCTGTCGTTTATTGCCTTTATCTGTTCCCCTTTGACAAGAAGCACAGCTGAAATGATAAAGCGCAAAGCTACTTCTCTTTACCTTGTTGTTTTTCGGTGGTGAAGTGGACAGTCGGGCAGGAGATATGCAAGCTGCGTCTCTGAAGAGGAAATATAAGCCTTTACGTTCTGCCCCTCCCTTTCCCCGTGTGCTGTTAGTGACTCAACTCCACCTGCTGGGCGGATAGGACGGCTCTGAGGAGGAAATCCTTCCGAGAGGCTCCAGAGCTGCGCTGGGAGGCCCTCAGGAAAGGACGGCTAGGGGGAAATCCTTCTGAAAGACCCCAGAGCTCTCAGGAGGGCCACCAGCCCGAGGTGTGGCTCCCGACGCTGGAGAAGCACGCATGTCAACCTCCCTCCACTTTGCTAATGGGGAAGCATTGTCGAGCCTAACCTCTGTTCAAGAGGATAAGCTGTCTTTCTCAAAAGAATAACTTGAACCCATTCAAGTCCATGGTGCCATATTCAGCACGGGAAGGATAGCTGGAGTCAGGATCATGCACAGAGCTACTCCAGTGGAAGCTCTCCAGCCGTGAGCAAAGCTGCCTGACCTGAGGCACGTTCATCCTGAGATCTCCTGAGCTCTCTTGCAGAAGCAATCTGCTGGCAGGTAGTTCCTGTCCCATAAAATGAACACAAGAATGAGCTCAAGCAAGAGTTATTCTGTGGTTTTCATTTAAAAGCTTGCTAGGAGCCGCAAGCCACCCCACCTCAGGTGAGTTAGAAGGTGTGACCCAGTGCCGTGTAAGAGAGACTAGAGATGACGCATGAAAACTGGGGCAAAAAAACGATGTTTGGGACGACAGTCACCAGGGTCAGCGCCTTGAGTGAAGGCCACTTCCCCCAGGCTCCCCAGCCGGTGACGTCCAGGCTGCCACTGACGCCACTGCCCAGAGTGGAAAGGAGAGCTGAGCTGCACCACATGCAACGCAGGAGCGCTCTTCATGGGGCTTTTCTCTCCATCCTCGGTGTGCAACACGTCCTCTCTCAGGCAAAACTGCACCCTCTACAGAGCCAGAACAAGAAAAGCCAGGCCTGAAAGTATGCCCCTACTCCCCACTGTCCCCATGAGATTCTCCGAAAAATACTTGTACACAACCATTTGCACAGAATGAAAGAGTCCCAAACCTGCCCCATCTTTCTCTGCTCAGATAAGGTGCTTTCTGATGGGCGCCCCTTCCCATGCGGAGTTTCTGTCATTTGGAATTGTCATATCCAACGTTAAGGCTGATTCTCCATCTTTTCATCTTGCTCTGATCTATTTTTCTTGTTGTTGAAATTCAGTTGAATTACTATGTTGTGGTAGTTTGAGGGCTACAGCGAAGTGACTCAGATTTTATACATGTACATATATATATATTCTTTCTTCAGATTATTTTTCATTATAGGTTATTATGAGAAGGAAATGGCAACTCACTCCAGTATTCTTGCCTGAAAAACTCCACTGAGAGAGGAGCCTGGCGGGCTACAGCCCACGGGGTCGCAAAGAGTCAGCCATGACTGAATACACACAATGATAGGTTATTATAAAACGCTGAATAAAGGTCCCTGTGCCTATCACCTGAACTTTTTAAACAGTTCAAAAAAGAACCTGGAGGCAACTAGGAAGGCCCAAGTGATCTTGGCGGGAGCTGCTTGGACCGTGTTCTAAGTGCGGAACCTGGGATGCCACCCTTGGCAGAGCGTCTTGGAGAACAGCCCTCACTTCGGGTGGGGCTGTGATGTGAGACGGTGATGGAGGAAGCAGAGCTGGCGAGGTCTCGCGTCTGCAACGGCAGCCTTTTCGGATGGGGGAAGACAGGGAGTGGTGTGTGTCAGAACCTTCCTCCCTGCCTCCCTTCCCAGAGGAAGGAGGTCAGGAGAGCAGCCACATGAGCCGGCACCCCTCCTGTGGCTTCGGCGGGACAATCGGTGAAGGGTGAGTGTGGACACAGAACCGAGAAGCCGAAGAGCTGCCGTGGAGCTGAGAGCCTCTGGAGGGCCAAAACCACACCAGGAAGGGAAATGGGCAAACGGGAGCCGGTTTAGACTGAGTTAGCTGCTCTTAGCCCCCAGCAGGTGCCACAGAGAGCGGGGACCAGCCACCTCCATGGGGCTCTGTTTGGCTTCCTGACCCACACAATCACAAACAAATAAAATGTTTCTTTTAAGACACTTAGTTCTGGCATCATTTGCTGTGTGTGTGTTAGTCACTCAGTCGTGTCCGACTTGTTGTAGCCCCCTGGACTGTAGCCCGCCAGGCTCCTCTGTCCATGGAATTCTCCAAGCAAGAATGCTGGAGTGCGTTGCCATTTCCTCCTCCAGGGGATCTTCCTGATCCAGGGATAGAACCTACATCTTCTGCGTCTCCTGCCTCAGCAAGCAGGTTCTTTACCACTGGGCCACTTGGGAAGCCCTGCGTCACTTGCTACTTGGCAACAGAGAAGTAAAAGGACCAGGCAAATCAAAAGCCACCGAGGGAAGCAGACGCACCCTCCTGCTCCTCTTCCCCATCGCGTTGGCCCTATGCACGTGGCGGATATGACATGATCGATTCACGAAACACCCGACCCTGTGCAGGCGCAGCGCCCTCAGGTTCTGGCCTCTGCCAGGATCTCAGCTGCAGTCTTTAGGGGAGATGCACCCAGTTCGCTTATCCCCATAAGATTCTCTCCCCTGTAGCTTTACGAGCAGAGTCAGGGATTAGCTGGTTCCCTTCTGTGGCATGAACATGTTCAGCTGGTGAACATATGCAAGAGAGGGGGAGACGAGATGGTGGTTCCCAGCCTTCCTTTCTAACTCTTCTTCCTTAGAAACTTGTCAAAAGCCTTACTTGACTATTCAACTAATATTTATGGGATCCTATGGACAGAGGAGCCTGGGGGGCTACAGTCCATGGGGTCACAGAAGAGTTGGACACAACTTGGTGCCTAGACGGCAACGCCTAGGTGCCAGCTCTGTCCTTGGCGGCTGTGGGGAATGACCCCTCCCCCCAGATCCCCTCTTGCGCCGCCTGGGCTGGAGTACTGATGGTGTGTGATATCTACGCCTCTGTGGAGCCCCAGCATACCCTCCTCTGACAGCCCGGGGCCCTGAATTGGTGCCAATTTGACTCACCCGGGTTGATCTGCTTCCTGTATTTCTCAGCCTTTCAGCAAATCACCTTCACGCCAGCCTGGCACCAACCTCTGGGTTTCCACTTTCCTTAGAGACTGCAGTCCACAGGATCTGTGTCACTGCGTGGGGAGACAGAGTTCAGCTTCTCAGAGAGAGGCTCACCCAGGAAATGTGCAGCCAGACAGGTGGAAGCTACTGGGCAGGAGCCACGCTGGGGCTCTAGGCTTCCAACCTATGCGTTGAGTGCCACTGACAGCAGGAAACAGTGAATGCTACGTGAGCTTATTATCTGAGGTTGTGTTGAGTCTTATTTGGAGAGTTTAGAAGAAAAGAAACTTTTCGAGGGCTAACATCCAAAAGGGAGCATCTGGGGCAGGAGGAGAAGTCGTTTTTAGGGGATGTGAGGGTGGGAGCTGGCATGCAAGCCACCGAGTAAATGCAGGGTCCCTACGCGGCTCAGTTAACGGGGGGCTTCCCAGGTGGCTTTATCGGTAAAGAATCCACCAGTCAATGCAGCAGACGCAGGCAACGTGGGTTCCATTCCTGGGTCGGGAAGATCCCCTGGAGCAGGAAATGGCAACCCACTCCATTGTTCTTGCCTGGAGGGTCCCAAAGAGTCAGAAACAACTGAAGCAAATTAGCATGTGCACACACTCTTTTTTCAGAGAGATAAATATAGAATATTTAACACATCCACTTGTAAAATAAAAAAAAATTCAAGACAGAACACTAGATTTAATAAGCATAAGTATGGGTTTTAGAAAAGGCAGGGGAACCAGAGATCAAATTGCCAACATCCTCTGAATCATGGAAAATCAAGAGAGTTCCAGAAAAACCTCTATTTCTGCTTTATTGACTATGCCAAAGCCTTTGACTGTGTGGATCACAATCAACTGTGGAAAATTCTGAAAGAGATGGGAATACCAGACCACCTGACCTGCCTCTTGAGAAACCTATATGCAGGTCAGGAAGCAACAGTTAGAACTGGACATGGAACAACAGACTGGTTCCAAATAGAAAAAGGGGTACATCAAGGCTGTATATTATCACCCTGCTTATTTAACTTATATACAGAGTACATCATGAGAAACGCTGGGCTAGAAGAAGCACAAACTGGAATCAAGATTGCCGGGGAAAATATCAATGACCTCAGATATGCAGATGACACCACCCTTATGGCAGAAAGTGAAGAAGAACTAAAGAGCCTCTTGATGAAAGTGAAAGAGGAGAGTGAAAAAGTTGGCTTAAAGCTCAACATTCAGAAAACGAAGATCATGGCATCTGGTCCCATCACTTCATGGCAGATAGATGGGGAAACAGTGGAAACAATGTCAGACTTTATTTTTGGGGGCTCCAAAATCACTGCAGATAGTGATCGCAGCCATGAAATTAAAAGACGGCTACTCATTGGAAGGAAAGTTATGACCAACCAGGATAGTCTATTCAAATGCAGAGACATTACTTTGCCAACAAAGATCTGTCTAGACAAGGCTATGGTTTTTCCAGTGGTCATGCATGGATGTGAGAGTTGGACTGTGAAGAAAGCTGAGTGCCAAAGAATTGATGCTTTTGAACTGTGGTGTTGGAGAAGACTCTTGAGAGTCCCTTGGACTGCAAGGAGCTCCAACCAGTCCATCCTAAAGGAGATCAGCCCTGGGATTTCTTTGGAAGGAATGATGCTGAAGCTGAAACTCCAGTACTCTGGCCACCTCTTGCGAAGAGTTGACTCATTGGAAAAGACTCTGATGCTGGGAGGGATTGGGGGCAGGAGGAGAAGGGGATGACAGAGGATGAGATGGCTGGGTGGCATCACTGACTCAATGGACGTGAGTCTGTGTGAACTCTGGGAGTTGGTGATGGACAGGGAGGCCTGGCGTGCTGCGATTCTTGGGGTCACAAAGAGTCAGACGCAACTGAGCGACTGAACTGAACTGAGTGATAATAAAAATTTTGATAGTTGTTCATTCGCTCAGCTGTGTCCAACTCTTGGAGATCCCATGGACGACAACACGCCAGACTTCCCTGTCCTTCACAATGTCCCAGAGTCTGCTCAAACCCATGTCCATCGAGTCGGTGATGCCATCCAGCCGTCTCATCCTCTGTCTCCCCTTTTCCAGATGCCCTCAGTCTTTCCCAGTATCAGGGTCTTTTCCGGTGAGTCAGCTCTTCACATCAGGTGCCCAAAGTACTGGAGCTTTATACTAGGCAATAAAAGAAGAGGGGCAGGAGCTGGAAGTCAAGGTGGGGGTTAGAAGCAGAGAGATAAGGGGGAGGGGAAAGATGTGGGGGTGTGTGCTCAGCCGTGCCCGCCGCTTTGCGACCGCATGGACTGTAGTCCACCAGGCTCCTCTGTCCTTGGGATTTCCGAGGCAAGAATACTGGAGCAGGTTGCGCTTCCTCCTCCAAGGAATCTTCCCAACCCAGGTATGGAACCCGTGCCTCCTAGGTCTCCTGCATCGCAGGCGGATGCTTCGCCGCTGAGCCATCAGGGAAGCCCAGAGGTGTGATGGGGGCCGGAGGAACAGAGGGAAGAACCAGAGAAGCCGCAGGCCGGCGGGGGCGTGGGCGGGGCTGCGGGAGGAGAGGCGCGCCCAGTCCCACGTCCCGGGCCGTCTTAGAAAACGCTCTTGGCCTCATCTTCCCGGGTGTTAAGTCAGGCAGGTGGAGCAGACGGTTTTCTGGAGTTCCTTCTCTGTGCTGACCTCGCCCGTCTCTGAGGCCTGAAGCTGGCTCCGTGCGGAGGCTCTGACACAGCAGCCCTGCTGAAAACTTGGACTGCTGTTCATTTTGCTGAATGTTTAATCTGCTTGTAGATTTTTAGCCCTTTAAGTATAGTCTGTAATTTATTGTATGCGTCTATGATTACTTGCTTCGCTGAGATTTTGGTACCAGCTATTATTAATACTTGAACCAGGCAAGAAAGTCTATATAGTGTTGAGCCCTGAGATTCCATAACCATCCTAGGCAGGGATGTTGGAAGACTGCTCTGTTGCCTAACTGGTTGCTCCTCAGGGAAGAGGAAAACTAGGGCTTCTTCTTCCAGTTACACAGCACAGTGAACAGCAACAAGGCGACCACGCTTGATCACGTTTGTGCAACTTATTAGAGAACAAAAGCTCGCAGAATCGCTGGAGCGTGTTCCTGGGAGCCAAGCAGTGCAGAGCGCTAGGCTTTGAGATTTGCTTAAACAGCGCTCCCAGCTTCCTTAAACAGAGCTCCCAGACTCCTTAAACACCGCCCCCAGACTCCTTAAACACCGCCCCCAGACTCCTTAAACAGCGCCCCCAGACTCCTTAAACAGCACTCCCAGATTCCCTAGGCAGCCTCACAGAAAACCAGTGCCACCCTCTGGAATGCTAAGTCTAGCCACAGGCAATGTCTTCGTCCAGAAAGTTGCTTCGCATCATTGAATGCGTGCTTATTGGAAGAAATTTCCAAATAAGTGGTTCAGTAACATGGGTAGGAGAATCTGTCTCTCCTTTTCACATTTTATCCTGTACAGGACCTCAGACAAAACTGGTACTGAGGAGCATACAGAAAATACTTGTTTAATTGGTGATGCTGAATCAAATAAGCCAATAAATAATTAATATACAAATGACTGAGGTTTGCTTATGATGCCAGCAGAGATACCAGAACGGTTTCTATGTCCAGTCATCCCTGAATCCAACTGCCTCAACAGTTGGGAGGAATTTATGGAGGAAACTTGGCTCATCATTCTAATTTAACTAAGTGTGAAAAGGATGGATTTCAGCTTGTACATATGAGAGTTGGCTGACACCTCAAAGTTCACTGAGGACAAACTGCTCCTCTTACACAAGACAAACCAGGGAAGCTTAGATCTTGTGTGTTTGGTTAAGGGCTCACTGGGACTAGATCTGGCCTGCGGTCAGTCTCCACCTGGTCCATTAGAACCCTTTACCTTGTTGATATCTGAATCATCCTTTCTTTTAGCTGCTGCCTGTGCCAACCAAATAAGTCCTGTACGAAATCCTGGGGGGTGTTCTTCTGCCTTTCTCAATGAGATATATCAACATATTCCAAAACTTACAGCCTCTCCTTCTGGGGAAGAACCACCAAAGGAAGACTCTAAAAGTTGCCCAGACGACTTCGCTGGTGGTCCAGCGGCTAAGCCTCTGCTGTCTCAGTGCAGGGGGCCGGGGTTCCGTATGTGGTCAGGGAACTGGGCTGCGCATGCCACAGCTAACAGTGCATATTCCACAACTAAGACCGGGTGCAGCCAAATAAGAAATAATAATTTTAAAAGAGATGCTGCATGACCAGGCAGCATCAGCAAGGAGGATCCACCGCAACACGGGACCAGTCCTGTGAAGCAACCTCCCTCGCCGCCGGTCAGAGAGGCTTCAGAAATTTCTTTCCTCCATCTCGTGGAACCAGGAGACCCTGCCGTGGCACCGGTCATGACCAGTCACGACCGGCGGGACCCACAGCTTTATCAAGCATCACACAGACCAGAGCAGCACAGCAAATGCTCTGACAATAAAACTTTCATTGCAACCACAACCCACAAAAATCTGATGCTATTATAAATGGATATGTTTTCTTAATCTCCTTTTCAGATTTTTCTCTTTTAGGGCCTGCAAACACAAACCATTTTGTGTGTTGATTCCATATTGCAGAAACTTCCTGCAGTTATTAAATTATTCATTAGAGCTAGAAGATCTTCTGTGGCCTCTTGAGGGTTTTCTACGTATAAGATCATGCCATATGTGTGCAGAGACCATTTTGTTAATGCTTCTTTCTTTCCAATCTGAGTGCCTTTTATTTCTTTTTCTTCCCTGACTACCCTAGCTAGAACTTCCAAAACTATGTGAGGAGAAGAGGAAAAAGAAAGCGCCTGTTCTAAAGGCAGCCGCTTGAAGTTTTCACTCTGCAGTGTGAAGCGAGCTGTGGGCATTTCATAAACATCTTTTATCGTGTTGAGGAAATATCCTTCTATTTCTAATGTGCTAAATGCTCTTATCAAGAAAACGTTTTGAATTTGTCTGATAATTTTCTGGTAAACTGAGATGATCACATAGTGGTTTTTCCTCTTCATTCTTCATTTCTGTGCCATTGGTGGTGGTAGTTTAGCTGCTAAGTCGTGTCCAACTCTTTGTGACCCGGTGGACTGAAGCCTGCCAGGCTCCTCTGTCCATGGGATTTCCCAGGCAAGAGTCCTGAAGTGGCTTGCCATTTTCTCCTCCAGGGGATTTTCCTGACCCAGGGATTGAACCTGGGTCTCCTGGTTGACAGGCTGGTTTTTCACTGCTGCGCCACCTGGGAAGCCCTAACGTGCTACAGAAGCTGATTCTGCCAACATGTTGATGTATCCTTGCATTCCAGAAATAAGCCATACGTGGTTATGATACATAGTTCTTTTAACAGGCTGCTGAATTCAGCTTGCTGTTATTCTATAAGGACTTTTGTGTCAGTACTTATGGGAGATACTGGAATGCAGCTTTCTTTTTTAGTGTCTGTTTAGCTTCATTGGAGAAGTGTCATTAGCTTCATTGGAGAAGGCAATGGCACCCCACTCCAGTACTCTTGCCTGGGAAATCCCATGGATGGAGGAGCCTGGTGGGCTGCAGTCCATGGGGTCGCCAAGAGTCGGACACGACTGAGCGACTTCACTTTCACTCTTCACTTTCATGCATTGGAGAAGGAAGTGGCAACCCACTCCAGTGTTCTTGCCTGGAGAATCCCAGGGACGGGGGAACCTGGTGGGCTGCTGTCTATGGGGTCTCGCAGAGCCGGACACCACTGAAGCGACTCAGCAGCAGCAGCAGCTTCAGTATGAGGGTAATGCTGCCTCTCTGGGATGTTAAGAAGTACTGTCTCCTCTTTGATTTGTTCGAAGTGTGTGAGAAGGATTGGTGCTGTTTTAGAATATCTGGTAGAATTCACCAGTGAAAGCCATTTAGCACAGGACTTTTCTTTCGGGAGAAACAATGAATTTTAGTGAACACGGAAGACCACACCCTTTACACGATTAGATGGAGTATAATCCATCCACCATCCTGTCAGTCACAATATCATTCCCTCTCCCCGGATTCTCCCTCTCCTAATAACTGTAAGTAGCCCAGGGTGATCCCAAGTTAAGGTATACAGGAGGATCGTCAACCTTACACTTGCTTTAAAGAGGAAATACACACCGGACGTCTGTGTCGTTCCAGGAAGTCTTGTTCTGCCGAGCTGCTGTTGCGGATACTGCCACACGGTGTCGCTAGAGGTCTGGCCAGAAAGAGACCGCACCTGGAAACGCACAGCCACACGCGGGCCTGAACGCGGCCCCCGCAACAGAGATGCCCAAGCCTTTTGTTCAAGAACAGCTCAGAACTTCTGTTCCAATTCTCCCGGAGTTTTTACTTGACATCCAAAATCTGACCGTACTGTAAATAGTTATAGAGATAATTCATGACCTACTCTATTTTGTAGTGTTGCTATTTTGTAATAAAACTATCACATCACGTTTTAAAATGCACCCAGTGGAATCAACCCTAAGACGCTCACTATCATCCATTTTCAAAATACATGACAAGCCCCGCAGCTTTCTAATGTGTTACAGTGTTCCTCCTTACAAGGAGACTCTATTTCTACTCCACTTTTTCCAAAAAATTTTACCCTAGTTTTAAATTTTAAAGTCTTTTATTGATAACTTTGTCATCTTTGCTTTCAAATGAAAATATTTATAAATTTAAAATATGAAAGGTTCTTATTTTCTATGATCATATTTCACTAAATTTCACAGGTCTCTTTTGGATTGAATTATCACTACACCTACCATTACCATACAACCGGAGAAAGAATCCATTAGAAATCCGATAAGAGATTACCAAAACAAAAGCTAGTTTTTTATTGGAACAGCATGCTCATTCTTAATGAGAGTCAGAGCAAAATTATCCGTATTTTAATTTAAGGTAAAAATGTCAACTACTAAAAATTCATTGGTTCTGCATCTAACATAGAATCTTGGACTTTCTTAACAACTAACTAGTGGAGCTGTTTAACACTTTTAGAGATAAAGTAAAATGAGGAGTCCTTTCACAGGAGAAAATAATCATGATGTGATTTGATGAATTAGATTTTATATATTAATTGAATGATGTGTACCGTATCTGAAAAAACATTTCATACATTTTATCCAGTGAGACTTAAAAATATATCATCCAGTAGAGCATTCCAGTTGGTTTGGCATTTTCTTGTCACTGACATTAAGTATCAGGAACAGCAGAAAAGAATTTGCTACACATAAACTCACTGGTAGAAAAATCATATTTAATTTCAGTAGATGCCCTCTGCTCTGGTCTCCAGAGGAGCTCAATCTTGACCATAGTCAAAGCCTCGAAGAGGCTAATATTACTGAACATATATCATCACTCCCACCATTCCCCATCTTAATTTATGTATATTCTTAATTCAGAACAAGTCAATATGAACTAAAATACCCACCCATCCTCCCCTTTTTTGGCCATTCCACATGAAAACTTAGTTCCCTGACCAGAGATGGAAACTTTGTCCTCTGCAGAGGAAGTGCTGAGTCTTAATAATCACTAGACAGGCAGGAAAGTCCCCAAATACTGTCTTTCTAACCCCCCATACTTCACATGTTACAGGAAGCTGTATGAAAAGGGGGAAGGCAGAAGCCTGTGAGTGGGCCTGCACGTCTTGATTAATCGGTGGAACAGTTTTGTCCTTGTTGCTCCCAGGCGTTTCTCACCAGGAAGATCTGAGCGATGTGACAAGGTCACTGTTCTTCTGTGAAATGTTGGCAGCTTAGGAAACCTGCCCCTGTGAACGCAGGAGACTCTCAGGTGGCTACGTTTGGAGACAGAACACAGACCCTTGAGATGTTGAAAAGCTAGAGCAATAGAGACATCCCGGTAGGCACCTCGAGATTTGCTCTAATGGAAAGACCAGTTTTAGAAGATGTGTGGGCAAGGGGAAGGGCCCCACCATCAAATTCCTGTCTCAGAGTTACGGGAAATGACGGGTGGTTTCCCCTCAGACTATTAAAGTGATTCATCTTGACTAATGAGATCGTTATGTGTAGTGGGTTGAATCAGTTCAGTTGAGCTCAGTTCAGTTCAGTCGCTCAGTCATGTCTGACTCTTTGCGACCGCATGAATCGCAGCATGCCAGGTCCATTACCAACTCTCAGAGTTCACTCAGACTCACATCCATCGAGTCAGTGATGCCATCCAGCCATCTCATCCTCTGTCGACCCCTTCTCCTCCTGCCCCCAATCCCTCCCAGCATCAGAGTCTTTTCCAATGAGTCAAATCTTCCCATGAGGTGGCCAAAGTACTGGAGCTTCAGCTTTAGCATCATTCCTTCCAATATTCACCCAGGACTGATCTCCTTTGGGATGGACTGGTTGGCTCTCCTTGTAGTCCGAGGGACTCTAAAGAGTCTTCTCCAACACCACAGTTCAAAAGCATCAATTCTTTGGCACTCAGCTTTCTTCACAGTCCAACTCTCACATCCATACATGACCACTGGAAAAACCATAGCCTTGACCAGATGGACCTTTGTTGGCAAAGTAATGTCTCTGCTTTTCAATATGCTATCTAGGTTGGTCATAACTTTCCTTCCAAGGAGAAAGCGTGTTTTAATTTCATGGCTGCAATCACCATCTGCAGTGATTTTGGAGCTCAAAAAAATAGTCTGACACTGTTTCCACTGTTTCCCCATCTATTTCCCATGGAGTGATGGGACCAGATGCCATGATCTTCGTTTTCTGAATGTTGCGCTTTAAGCCAACTTTTTCACTCTCCTCTTTCACTTTCATCAAGAAACCTTTTAGTTCCTCTTCACTTTCTGCCATAAGGGTGGTGTCATCTGCATATCTGAGGTTATTGATATTTCTGCCGGCAATCTTGATTTCAGCTTGTGCTTCTTCCAGCCCAGCGTTTCTCATGATGTACTCTGTATATACGTTAAATAAGCAGGGTGACAATATACAGCCTTGACGTACTCCTTTTCCTATTTGGAACCAGTCTGCTGTTCCATATGGGTTGAATAGTATCCCTCAAAAATGTATGTCCTTGGAGAAGTGCAGAGGTGTAAACTTATTTAGAAATAGGTGATTTATTAACTGGGTGATTTAATAACTGGGTTTCCAGGTGGCGCGAGTGTGAAAGAATCTGCCTGCCAAGGAGGAGACACAAGAGACGTGGGTTCAATCCCTGGGCCAAAAAGATCCCGTGAAGAAGGAAATGGCAGCCCACTCCAGTATTCTTGCCTGGAAATCCCATGGACAGAGGAGCCTGGCGGGCTGCAGTCCACAGGGTCACAAGAGTGAGACACGGCTGAGCACAGCTGCAGCAGCACGGCTGGAACCAGTTAAAAGACGGTTAAACGAGCTCAGGGCGGGTCTTAATCCAGCGACTGGGGTCCTTATAAGAGGAGACACGCAGAAAAGAAGGTCGGGAAAGACAGAGGCACAAGCCCAGGAACTCCAGGAACCACTGGAAGCTGAAAGAGGCCAAGCAGCATTTCCCCAAGAGCCTCCAGAGGAAGCACGGCCAAAACGCAAAAAGCAGAGTGGCTGCCTGGGGAGGCCTTACAAATAGCTGTGAAAAGGAGAGAGGCAAAAAGCAAAGGAGAAAAGCAAAGATATAAGCATCTGAATGCAGAGTTCCAAAGAAGAGCAAGAAGAGATAAGAAAGCCTTCTTCAGCGATCAATGCAAAAAAATAGAGGAAAACAACAGAATGGGAAAGACTAGAGATCTCTTCAAGAAAATTAGAGATACCAAGGGAACATTTCATGCAAAGATGGGCTCAATAAAGGACAGAAATGGTATGGACCTAACAGAAGCAGAAGATAATAAGAAGAGGTGGCAAGAATACATGGAAGAACTGTACAAAAAAGATCTTCACGACCCAGATAATCATGATGATGTGATCACTCATCTAGAGCCAGACATCTTGGAATGTGAAGTCAAGTGGGCCTTAGAAAGCATCACTATGAACAAAGCTAGTGGAGGTGATGGGATTCCAGTGGAGCTGTTTCAAATCCTGAAAGATGATGCTGTGAAAGGGCTGCACTCAATATGCCAGCACATTTGGAAAACTCAGCAGTGGCCACAGGAATGGAAAAGGTCAGTTTTCATTCCATTCCCAAAGAAAGGCAATGCCAAAGAATGCTCAAACTACCACACAATTGCACTCATCTCACATGCTAGTAAAGTAATGCTCAAAATTCTCCAAGCCAGGCTTCAGCAATACGTCAACCATGAACTCCCTGATATTCAAGCTGGTTTTCGAAAAGGCAGAGGAACCAGAGATCAAATTGCCAACATCCTCTGGATCATGGAAAAAGCAAGAGAGTTCCAGAAAAACATCTCTTTCTGCTTTATTGACTATGCCAAAGCCTTTGACTGTGTGGATCACAATCAACTGTGGAAAATTCTGAAAGAGATGGGAATACCAGACCACCTAACCTGCCTCTTGAGAAATCTGTATGCAGGTCAGAAAGCAACAGTTAGAACTGGACATGGAACAACAGACTGGTTCCAAATAGGAAAAGGAGTACGTCAAGGCTGTATATTGTCACCCTGCTTATTTAACTTCTATGCAGAGTACATCATGAGAAATGCTGGACTGGAAGAAACACAAGCTGGAATCAAGATTGCCGGGAGAAATATCCATAACCTCAGATATGCAGATGACACCACCTTTATGGCAGAAAGTGAAGAGGAGCTAAAAAGCCTCTTGATGAAAGTGAAAGAGGAGAGTGAAAAACCTGGCTTAAAGCTCAACATTCAGAAAATGAAGATCACGGCATCTGGTCCCATCACTTCATGGCAGATAGATGGGGAAACAGTGGAAATAGTGTCAGACTTTCTTTTGGGGGGGGCTCCAAAATCACTGCAGATGGTGACTGCAGCCATGAAATTAAAACACGCTTACTCCTTGGAAGAAAAGTTATGACCAACCTAGATAGTATATTCAAAAGCAGAGACATTACTTTACCAACAAAGGTCTGTCTAGTCAAGGCTATGGTTTTTCCTGCGGTCATGTATGGATGTGAGAGTTGGACTGTGAAGAAGGCTGAGCACCGAAGAATTGATGCTTTTGAACTGTGGTGTTGGAGGAGACTCTTGAGGGTCCCTTGGACTGCAAGGAGATCCAACCAATCCATTCTAAAGGAGATCAACCCTGGGATTTCTTTGGAAAGAATGATGCTAAAGCTGAAGCTCCAGTACTTTGGCCACCTCATGCGAAGAGTTGACTCACTGGAAAAGACTCTGATGCTGGGAGGGATTGGGGGCAGGAGGAGAAGGGGACGACCGAGGATGAGATGGCTGGATGGCATCACGGACTCGATGGACGTGAGTCTGAGTGAACTCCGGGAGATGGTGATGGACAGGGAGGCCTGGCGTGCTGCGATTCATGGGGTCGCAAAGAGTCGGACACGACTGAGCAACTGAACTGAACTGAACTGATGGTCCTGAGGGCACACTGACTTTGGACTTCAAGCCTTCAGAAGCAGGAGAGAATGAATAGTGTGAGTCACTCCATTGTGTCTGACTCTTGGCCACCCCATGGACTGAATGCTTGTCATTTTTAGCCTCAGGTTGGGGTCCGTCACAATAGCAGTTCTAGGAATGAAGCACGCTGCTTCAGAGCAGAGGAAGAGTGCCCTTTCCCACTCCCGGCCTCATTGCTGAACGACCTTTATTTACTAGAGCAAAGCTCAAGGATTTTAGCTGTTAAAGCAATACTTCCAGAGAAGGATGTGCATATCATTGGGAAGATACTGTAAATCAAAAGAAATACAGACCAAATAAATAAATGAATGTACTGAGTTTCAGGAAAAATTCTTTTACACAGAGTTACGTCACCATGGACTTTGTCAAGAGATCCTTGTACTTAGGGAGACGCCTCTGGGATCATTTCAAGGTCAGAAGTTTCTTGTGCAGTAACAGATGATTACTGGTACCTTGGGGAATGGACGCTCTCATGCTTGGGCAACTGGGAAGCTGAAGGACATGATAATAACTATTCCTGGCAGTGCTGGGAGATGACTCCCAGAATCATTTCCAGAAATGCAGAGGAAAGAATCACTTCCAGAAATACAGAGGCTAGTTTCAGAGACAGTGAGATGGGAAGCACATGCTGATGGAGTGGAGTCTGGCTCAGGAGATGAGGTTTAGCAAGTGACTTGTACCCTAAAGTAAAGGATCCTTGGCAAACCTCTCTTGTGAAAAAGTCCCTGCTTCTAACATGGATGGACCTAGAGATGATCACAGTAAGTGAAGTCAGACTTGGGAGGAAGGAAGGGAAGCTCAAGGGGGAGGGACGACATATTTAGTTACGACCGCTCTGCATGGCTGGACAGCAGAAGCCAACACAAGGTTGTAAAGCGATTATCCTCCAATGTAAAAAAAAGTGAAGTCGGACAGAGAAAGGCATATGATACCACATGGCGTCACTCACATGTAGAGTCTAATTTTAAAAGATGGTACAAATGAACTTATTTACAAAACAGAAAAAGGCTCACAGACGTTGAAAACAAACTCATGGTCACCAAAGGGGAGACATGGGGGAGAGGGATGAAATAGGAGCTGCTCATCCTTATGTTTCTCCACTGGATGTTATGTCTGAGGGTCTATCCTATCTGATACGTGAATATCCGGCTCATTTATATTCATTGCTGGAGGACATTCCATTATATAAACCTACAGTATTTATTTCCTTCATTAGCCTATTAATAAATGTCTAAATTGTTTCTACTTCTTGCCACTGTTGACAGTACTGCAATTAACCCACAATATATGGCTCTTGAGCATAGCACGTGAGAATATACAGGATATATGGTTAAACAAAGAACAGCTGAATTTCAACCACATACCACCAAGTATTACTGAGTTACTTATATTAACAAACATTTTCATCAGCAATTTATCAGTCATTCTCTTCTTCTACATCATACCAATCCTTAATTTTTAAGAACTGACAAAAATAAAATATTAAAGCAACAAGGGAAAAATGACAAATAACATTCAAGGAAACTCCAATCAGGTTATCAGCTGATTTCTCAACAGAAACGCTACAAGTCAGAGCGGAATGACAGCATCCGCAGAAAGTGAGGAAAGGGAAGAAACTACAACCAAGAATACTCTACCCACCAAGACTCTCATTCAGATTTAATGGTGAAATCAAAAGCTTTCCAGACAAGCAAGAAATGCTAAAGGAACCTCTTTGAGCAGGGAACACAAGACAGAGACCAGACCTACAGAAAATAAACCCGAAACAGTGAAGAAAATGGTGGTAGAATCGTATACATACAGTCACCGTAACTGATAAAGGGTTAGATGCACCGACTAAAAGACAGGCTGTCTGAGCTGGCGAAGCACGCGCGCGTGTGCACGTCCACTTCAACACACCACTCTGCTTGACGCCCCCCACGTTATTGTACATTGTTAGGTCAGCCATGTTCCCATTAAGGCTTGGGATTATAATTATCTTTCATTTTTTGCCTGGCTATTGGTTGATTGTGAAAACTGATAAACATCTTTTACTATTGTGATTATGTAACTGTTACCCATTAATACCATTATATCATGACTGAGCAATAGAGAAATGATAAAATTATAAAGCAACAAAACTACCATTTACTATAAAAACTCGTAATCACTTTTTGAAATCCAGATGCATATTGTAATTATCTTGGAGTTTTCTGAAAAATGCAAATGCCTGGTAATGCTTTTTTTCTCCAAAGAGCCTGATGTGTTTCTAACAAGCAGCCATGTTTAAAAATGCTGGACTATATGGCGATCTTTCGCTTTTATCTAGTGTGTTTCATTTTTTCTATTTCGTATTCAGGGCTCCCATTTCATTTAGTTTATGTTTTCTAATTTCTCCATCTCTTCTTTTTTTTTTTAATGTTCTTTCTCACACTTTCGTCAAGCACAGCTGAAAAGCTTTCGTATGCGTGCATGCCTGCTCAGTCACTCAGTCGTGTCCGACTCTTTGCGACCCCGTGGACTGTAGCCCACCAGGCTCCTCTGTCCATGGGATTCTTCATGCGAGAGTACTGGACTGGGCTGCCATGCCCTTCTCCAGGGGATCTTCCCAACCCGGGGACTGAACCTGTGTCTCCTGCATCTCCTGCATTGCAGGCAGATTCTTTGCCACTGAGCCACGAGGGAAACCCCAAGCTTTTGCATACGTATGTATAAATAATATGTATAAAATGTGTACTTTAGAAAATTATGAACTTTTGCCTAACTAAAAGATTTATGACATTTTTTATTTCTTTTGTTTGATTTAGTGTGAATAGAATGCTAGATTTCTAATTTTAAAAAAACCAATATGCAACAATCAACAAAGGTCTACTGTATAGCACAGGGAATTATAGCTGATACCTTGTAATACCCCATGATGGAAAACAATCTGAAGAGGAGCACATGTGTGCATGTCTAACTGAACCACCGTGCTGTGCACCTGAGAAATCGTACTGCAACCACACTCCAATAAAACACACGTTAGTAAAAGAACTGGAGAAGCAAAAAAAAGTCCTGAGCATGCCCATATCCCATGTAATCAATTTTTTATCCCTCCAGAAGGTTCCATCTTATTGGTACTCTAGTGACAAGCAGTAACAACAATTAATATTGTTTTATTAAAGAAAATATTCAAATAGGTATTAAACATCACGGATCCAATTTTTAACGGTCAAGAAAAGCTTTTGGAAGAAATTCATCTAGAATAGAGATATAAAATGAAACAAGAATCAACTCAAATGTTGCGACAAAATGAAAATTTTGCAGTTGCCCAGCACTGGAAGGGGCTGGGATGAAGTGGAGCCCAAAGGACGTGGAGGCCACAGGTCACTCAGTGAATATTAAGGAGTAACGTACAAGACGGCAGGTAGGCACATCCTGAAATACTCGGAGGGCCAGAAACTTGCAACAGGACATGGGGACAGAGAAAGAACAATGGCAGAAGGGATAAAAGAACGAGAAGACCGTGTTTCCTGGAGTCGTGGTGTGAAGGGGCTGGGAAGGAGTCGCCCTTGAGAAAAGGTCAGGAGAAGATCAAGACCATGGGAGAATTCACACTTCACATAAAGAAAGGAGAAAGAGGGACAGTCATACTAAAAGGGAGTGCCTGCATTGATTTCTCTGGGCGGCAAAACAGGAATGCCAGGGTGACCCAGGGAGGGCATTGCGAGAGACCAACAGGGAGGAGCTTTGGCTTTGATTGAAAGCATAGATTAGCATGACTGTCTAGGGTGTGAATGGAAGTGTGGGAATGCGTGGAGGGCTAGAAGTTTTATGCATTTGTCTTTGACTTGACAAGCCTACACAGGAGACTAATTCCCTAGTTAATATCTTTTTATATCTTACTGCAGTTGGTTCTCCTCTGAGAAAATTAAAGCAGAGCGTGTTAGCCCTATTCTGATGTCATTCAGTGTGTGCACATTTGTATCAGCATCTGTAGGGAACGTTGCAATCGGCAGGTATCCTACTGGTAGATGTTTGAATGATCTTCCCTCCTAACCAGCTTCACTACATGCTCCCTAGATGTGCAACTCAGTAACGCTGACAAACCTTCACGCCCTCCACACAGAAGTAAAGGTTTAGGAAGACAGAGGAGCTGCTTCTTAGCCAACCAACAATGGTATTAGAAAGATAGTTGCTGAAGGTGTAATTGCCTCTTGAGTTTTATTGGGTTCCTTGATTCCCAAAGACATAAATTAGAAATTACAGACTTGCAATATCCTCTGAGAATTGCTGAGTCTTCTGTAACACTTTTGTGACATCAGGGTGTCATAACCTTGCCTATGAAGTGCCAGGAGCACTTTTTAAAGACAGGAGGAGGGGTTGGGGTGGAGAGAATGATACAGTTTCTATTCGAACTAGCCTGAGACCTCTGCAAATTTTGTCAAATTCCTAGTCTTTACCAGTGAGTGCCTTTCCCTCAGAGCCATATGCTGCATGACAAATCTTGAAAGTTTATTCTCAGAATTCAGTCCTGGTTGAAAGTTCCCTTGAAGACCAACTTATCTTACTTTGTCCCGTGGGCCTCCTCCAGGCCCAGCCGGGGCTCCTTGCTTCTTCTCTGGGCTCAGAGCCCTTTCTCTTTGAGCCCAGAGACATCCACCCTGCTCCGGCCCAGTGGCCTCCCTGCTCTCTGGAAGCATCCAAGACGCAGCCTTGACCGGGAGCTCTTATCCCTCATGTTTGTCGTTTCTCATCCTGGGTCTTTTCTCCTGCTGTTTCCTTCTTCTTCAGACTCAGCTCCCCCATCAGACTCCAGCAGACTCCATCCTCGCTCAGCCCACCCACTCTCAGCTCAGGGGTCTCTGACCTCCAGTGTCATTCGGGGGTCAGGAGGAGCCCTAAGAGCAGCAGGGCTGAGCTCAGGAATCATCTTTCCGGTTTAGACACACGGGTCTCCCTTCATTCGGGTGTTAGGACACATAACCAGGAGGAGCCCTAAGAGCAGCGGGGCTGAGCTCAGGAATCATCTTTCCGGTTTAGACACACGGGTCTGCCCTTCCTCCAGCTCGTGTCCCCATCCCTGTGCTTCTAGGACGCTGTGGTGGGCAAGTCTTCCTGTGAGTGAGTGATGTGCTGGGACTGCAGGCTCTGACCAAGGACAGTGACGAGCGCCGGAGATGGGCAGAGTCAGAACTCCACACACGTGCTTCCGTCGTAGTCTGGTGGGGAAAATGGTGCAGCTGCTGGGGAAGGCAGTATGGGAGTTCTAGATCAATCATAGAGCAAAAATCAATCAATCAATCAATCCAACACAGACTTGCCATTGACCCAGAAATGCCACTCTTAGGTAAATGCCTAAGAAATATGTCCACAGTGAAATGTCTACATGAGAGTTCGTGTTGGCATTATTCACCACAGTACACAAAACCCAAACGTACATCCACACACGAATGGAGTTTTTAAAAGTGGTATTTCATACGATGGAGCATAATATAGTCATATAAAGCAATGATGCACCATTTATCCGACAGTGTGGATGAACCTTGAGAATATTATGCTGAGAGGAAGAGGCCGGATTTTAAAAAGCCACGCACTGTGCAATTCCATTCATATGAAAGACTCGAAATGAGCAGATCCATGGGGACGAGAAGCAGACCAGTGGCCTCCAAGCGGGGGAAGGAAGAACTGTGTAGGGAGCTCCTCGGGAGTAATGAAACTATTCTGGAGCAGGCCATGATCACGGCTGCACAACCCTATCTATGGGCCGAAAGCCAGTGACTGTCACTGCTTTAAAAGACGAGATGTATACTACAGACACTCCCTGAGGTCTACAGGGATTGATTCAAGGATACCTCGAGGATGTAGGAATACTCAGATACCTTCTATGAAATGACAGATAACCTACATACATTCTCCTTTATCCTTTAAATCACCTCTTGATTTCTTACAATACCTAATACAGTGTAAAGGCTATTTGAAGAGTAGTAAATATAGTGGAAAGTAGTTCCTGGTGTGGGGCAAATTCAAGGACTGTTTTTTGGAACTTTCTGGAATTTTTTCCAAATATTTTCAATCTGCTTGATTGAGTCCATGGGTGCAGAACCCTTGGGTTTGGAGGGCTGAGTTCTGACTCGGTCGGAAAGTTGGTCCACAGTACAAACATTTCACATCCTTTCAAAGGGGAAATATTGGGCCAAAGGTCGTGGAAATGACAGCCATACCTCGGGGAAGAGTGTACTCTGGCGAAAAACACGTTCTTTTGTCCACCTTTATTCCCTTCCCCCCGTGACTCATTTCTGCTAAATCCCAGCTGGATAGAGCAATCTGGGGGAACGCTGAGTGAGCACAGTAGGACCTTCTCTGAAAGCCACATCTCCAGAGGAAACCGCTCCAAGCCCATTCCCCACTCACTGTGCCTGGGGTCTCTGGGTGGAGCCCAGCCTTCCCTCCAGGTTACTGTGGGTCCCACGGAGAAGAATATGGAGACGCATTCCCCCCTCTTCAGATTTTGTGGGATGACGTGCTATCCCTTGAGAGGGCAGAAAAACAGGTTCTTTTTGTCTTAAACGAGGAGATGGGTCAGTAAAATCCCAGAGTCTGTCTACACACTTCCCTGTGTGAGTCACACGCAGCCTGCTCGAACAGCTACTTGCCTGGAGAAGTCGCCCGAGAAACCCACCTGCTCGTGTACCCGGGCTCCCGCTCTGCTGCCCTGCGCCTGGCTTCTGTCACTTGTGAAATGGGGAACATGGAGGCGCCACCCTGAAAAAGGCGTTAAAGAAGAAAAGGGGTCAGTATATACTCCCTCAGAAAAATCATATTTTCTTGGGCTCCAAAATCACCGCAGATGTTGACTGCAGCCGTGAAATTAAAAGATGCTTGCTTCTTGAAAGAAAGCTATGACAAACCTAGACAGCGTATTAGAAAGCAGAGAAACCACTTTGCCAATTAGTGATAAAAGTCCGTCTAGTCAAAGCTGCGGTTTTTCCAGTAGTCATGAATGGATGTGAGAGTTGGACGTAGAAAGCTGAGCACCGAAGAACTGATGCTTTCAAAATATGGCACTGGAGAAGATTCTTGAAAGTCCCTTGGACAGCAAGGGACAGTCAATCCTAAAGGAAATCAACCCTGAATATTCACTGGAAGAACAGATGCTGAAGCTGAAGCTCCAGTACTTTGGCCACCTGATACAAAGAGCTGACTCACTGGAAAAGACCCTGATGCTGGGAAAGACTGAAGGCAAAAGGAGAAGAGAATGGCAGAGGATGAGATGGTTGGATAACATTGTTGACTCAATGGACATGAATTTGAGCAAACTCTGGGAGTTCAGTTCAGTTCAGTCGTTCAGTTGTGTCCGACTCTTTGCGACCCCCTGAACCGCAGCACACCAGGCCTGCCTGTCCTTCACCAACTCCCGCAGTTCACGCAGACTCACGTCCATCAAGTCAGTGATGCCATCCAGCCATCTCATCCTCTGTCATCCCCTTCTCCTCCTGCCCCCAATCTCTCCCAGCATCAGAGTCTTTTCCAATGAGTCAACTCTTCGCATGAGGTGGCCAAAGTACTGGAGCTTCAGCTTTAGCATCATTCCTTCCAAAGAAATCCCAGGGCCGATCTCCTTCAGAATGGACTGGTTGGATCTTCTTGCAGTCCAAGGGACTCTCAACAGTCTCCTCCAACACCACAGTTCAAAACCATCAATTCTTCAGCACTCAGCCTTCTTCACAGTCCAACTCTCACATCCATACATGACCACAGGAAAAACCATAGCCTTGACTAGACGGACCTTTGTTGGTAAAGTAATGTCTCTGCTTTTCAACATGCTCTCTAGGTTGGTCATAACTTTTCTTCCAAGGAGTAAGCGTGTTTTAATTTCATGGCTGCAGTCACCATCTGCAGTGATTTTGGAGCCCCAAAAAAGAAAGTCTGACACTGTTTCCACTGTTTCCCCATCTACTTCCCATGAAGTGATGGGACCAGATGCCATGATCTTAGTTTTCTGAATGTTGAGCTTTAAGCCAACTTTTTCACTCTCCTCTTTCACTTTCATCAAGAGGCTTTTTAGTTCCTCTTCACTTTCTGCCATAAGGGTGGTGTCATCTGCATATCTGAGGTTATGGATATTTCTCCCGGCAATCTTGATTCCAGCTTGTGTTTCTTCCAGTCCAGCATTTCTCATGATGTACTCTGCATAGAAGTTAAATAAGCAGGGTGACAATATACAGCCTTGACGTACTCCTTTTCCTATTTGGAACCAGTCTGTTGTTCCATGTCCAGTTCTAACTGTTGCTTCCTGACCTGCATACAGATTTCTCAAGAGGCAGGTTAGGTGGTCTGGTATTCCCATCTCTTTCAGAATTTTCCACAGTTGATTGTGATCCACACAGTCAAAGGCTTTGGCATAGTCAATAAAGCAGAAAGAGATGTTTTTTCTGGAACTCTCTTGCTTTTTCCATGATCCAGAGGATGTTGGCAATTTGATCTCTGGTTCCTCTGCCTCTTCTAAAACCAGCTTGAACACCTGGAAGTTCACGATTCACGTATTGCTGAAGCCTGGCTTGGAGAGTTTTGAGCATTACTTTACTAGCATGTGAGGTGAGTGCAATTGTGTGGTAGTTTGAGCATTCTTTGGCATTGCCTTTCTTTGGGATTGGAATGAAAACTGACCTTTTCCATTCCTGTGGCCACTGCTGAGTTTTCCAAATGTGCTGGCATATTGAGTGCAGCACTTTCACAGCATCATCTTTCAGGATTTGAAACAGCTCCACTGGAATCCCATCACCTCCACTAGCTTTGTTCGTAGTGATGCTTCCTAAGCCCACTTGACTCTACCTTCCAGGAGTGAAGGACAGAGAAGCCTGATGTGCTACAGTCATAGTGTCGCAAAGAGTCGGGCATGAGTGACCAGCTGAACCACACCAGCAGCAACAGTCCGCAGTGTTTAATATTCTTCCGTTTTGAGAATGCAACACCCTTGCGGAGAAGACAGCTCCAGTGACAAGATCGAACCATAGTGTTCAAAGAACAATTTTTATCTTTTTTTTTCTAAACCGGCATTTGATTTTATTGTCCTGACCGTGAATTGAAAGCTGGTTTGCTACAGTGCAAGCTGATTGAGAAATGTCATGATTCTGGAGCTCAAACAATTTATTTTTCTGATACATCTTTGTGTAAAAATCAGAAAACTGCCCCTAGATGGCCCTTATTTATCCATTTTTCTCCTCAGTGAGAGCAGGTGACTGCAGGGAGACAAGCTTCCCTCTGACCTTCGAACGTGGGGACCCTCAGGACAGGCTGCCAGGCGGCTGTGGGGCGGGAGTGGAGATCACGGCACCGAGGCCGTGGCCCTGCCTTTGGGGGGGCGGGAGACACCTGCTCTCCAGGTTTCCCAGGGGGCACTAGCAGTGAAGAACCGGCCTGCCAGCACAGGTGGAAGTAAGAGGGTTGGGTTCGATCCCTGGGTCGGGAAGACCCCCTGGAGGACGACATGGCACCCCACTCCAGTATTCTTGCCTGGAGAATCCCACGGACAGAGGAGCCTGGTGGGCTACAGTCCCTGGCATCACAGAGTCATACACAACCAAAGTGACTTAGCAGGCACGCACCGGTTCTCCACCTACTGCTGCTAAGACACTTCGCCAGTGTCTCAAGCTGAGAGTCTGAAACATTTTCCTGGTGATACAGAATAATTGTTAAGGAAATAGTAGTCAGGTTGGACAAACTCTTTCAGAATATAGATCAGTAAATGTAATTTTCTAACTGTACTTTTTTATTAATTACTATAATTGTACTAGAAGTGGCCTTGAAGACAATTCAACGTATAAGAGAAGAAAAACTGTTTAAGGGCTCTCATTGGGAATAGTAGCTTAGGGCACATGAAGATGTTGGAATTTAACTTTATTCTCGCTGGTCTTAGAAAGACACGTACGTGCCTTTCATATGAGCCAATGATTGCAGGTCACAATTTCTTCCACAGAAGAAAGGGACATCCAGGAAAAGAACAGTAACTTTGTCTTCACTCATAGAGACTTCATGCTCGTGAAAGTGATGGATAGCCTGGTGAAGAAACCAAAAGTTGATTTACGTGAAATACCAGCTTCTGTGAAGAAGGGGAGGAATCGAGAGAGGCATATATTGAGGAGCTGAGCGCTCACAGCACAGGCTTACAGACCGCCCGCCCACCTCTGCTCACTCCAGGAACGCAGGTGAGTGCTTCCAGCAGCTCTGCTGAGCTACATGAATCCTTTCTGGAAATAACGACAATGAAATGTTACTTATCTATACAACTGTACATCATTTACCTGTTTCATTTGTCTGGCTGTATTTTATTATTTATGAAGTCACTCAGTCGTGTCCGACTCTTTGTGACCCCATGGACTGTAGCCTACCAGGCTCCTCCATCCGTGGAATTTTCTAGGCAAGAGTACTGGAGTGGGGTGCCATTTCCTTCTCCAGGGGATCTTCCCAACCCAGGGATCGAACCCGGGTCTCCCGCATTGCGGTCAGACACTTCACTGTCTGAGCCACCAGGGAATTTAGCCAGGGCAGAAGTAAGACAACTTTTCATCTGCTTTAATCTTTAGGTAATTTATTTATTTGCAAAACACAAACGCTTCCTTAGGAGGAAGTGTGACGAGGGATAGGAGGCGCAGCACCCACCACTCCTTCAAGAAGAATGCAGGGCTCCCCTGGTGGTGGTGGTCCAGTGGATGAGAAGCCACCTGCCAGCACAGGGGACCCAGGTTCCATCCCCACTCCGGGAATATCCCACATGCTGCAGGGCGACTAAGCTCGAGCACCACAGATAAGGAGCCGGAACTCCAGAGCCCGTGCTCCACAACAGGAGACGCCACAGACAGCAGCCCCCGCTCTCCAAAACTCAGCAGAAAGCCTGCTCACTGCAGCAAAGACCCAGGCAGTTTTCCTAAATGGAGGAATGGCAGAGAGGTGCCTTGTGGCAGGTGGCTGGATGTTGTGGCATCAGTCTTTGCTTTGGTATCTGTTATAGGTCTTCTCTACCCAGTCTTAGTTCAGCACGTAAGGAAGAAAAGATAAAGATATTCTATTAGTTTTTACAAAAGTTTTTTTTATAGTCTTCTAAGTATGAAGTATATACATTGAAAACAACTTTAAAAGGAAAGAAGCTATAGTTCCAGATGGCACAGTGGTAAAGAAGGCACCTGCCAATGCAAGGGACATGAACTTGACCCCTGGGTCGGGAAGGTCCCCTGGGGAAGGAACTGGCAACCCACTCCAGTATTCTCGCCTGGAGAATCCCGTGCACGGAGGAGCCTCCCAGGCTACCATCCGTGGGGTTGCAGAGTGGGACACGACCAAATGGCTGAGTGCGCCCACACATGGCTGGCAGAATCCCACAGCTCACAGACAAGACATTTCTTTTAGGAAAATTTTACTATAGACTAACAAACTTCCCTTCACTAGAGTGATGATAAAATGCATCTGATGCTCTTCCAGGACTTCCAGACCACATCCAGCCACCATGAGTTCCCTCGGTGAAGCAATCATCCACCTTGCAATCGATCTGTTCCACCAGATCAGACAATCAAAGAAGGAAAACATCTTCTATTCCCCTTTCAGTATCTCGTCAGCCTTAGCCATGACTTACTTAGGGGCCCGAGAAAACACCGCATCCGAAATGGAGAAGGTAGGTGGCAGCTGCTTTTCTGTCACAGGTTTGCAGGGCTGTCTGCTGGCTGGTGTGCAGATGACCACAGGTCTGGCTGTCCCTGGTCCCATGGGAAGCTCAAGCAGCCCCACGACACACTCTCCCGCAGGGTTCCCCACATGCTTCCTGTGCCTGGACTTCCTCTGGGGGCTGGGATGAACCCCTATAATTGCCCAGCAACCAGAGGTGGCTTTAATGGAAGAGTTCAGTAGAAGTGAGGCCCTGACTAAAATCCATGTTTTTAGTGTTTTTTAAACACATTTCCTCAACAGTGGTTACAAAGTAAACCAGGATTCTTTGAAGTGACTTGTTATAAACTAGTTTTGTGCTTTGCACACACAGCTTGTGTTTCCTAAGGAGCAAATGCTTGTACTGAACATTTCTTTGATTCTCTTTGGGTTTTTCCTTGTTTTTTTTTTTGGTTTTGTTGTTGATGTTGTTTAGCAATTTGTTTTGCTTGTTTGGATTCATCCTTTCCTTCCTTCCTTATTTCTTTCTTTATCCACCCGGATGTACGTGGGTTTCTGAAGCCTCCTTGTCCTACTCCCTGTCTCCTCCAGGTCCTTCACTTCAGTGAGATCGCAGCCAACAGGAAAGGAAGAGCCGTGAAAGACCCCGAGAGTCGCACAGCTCTGGACCAGAGGGAGGTCACAGACCCAAGAGAGCTGTTGGTTAAACTGGGAATTTCAGATAAACTGGAAAGGTCCATTTTTAGAGGACATCCTAGGCAAAAATGCTCTCCTTTTGGCTCAGCGGGCAAAGAACCCACCTGCCAGTGAAGGAGGCATGAGTTTGGGTCGGGAAGGTCCCCTGGAGAAGGAAATGGCAGCCCTCTCCAGTGTACTTGCCTGGGAAACCCCATGGACAGAGGAGCCTGGTGGGCACAGTCCATGGGGTCGCAAGAGTCAGACACGGCAGAGCCCACACACACAGGGCACTAGGCAAGGCAGATGAGCAGAGTCGTCTCTGATCCCATGTCACACGCTGATCTCAGATGCTGTTTTCTGAAGAGAAGCATGTGTTTCAGAGCAGAGGGTCTACAGAGCTTCATGCTGAAGGGCTCCTTTCGTGTGCTGACCATGCCGTCTGCACAGTCTTCGTTCCCCAACCAGGGACTGAGACCAGCTCTGCTGAAACCTGGCCCTGTCTCCTCGGAGAAGTCGCTCAGTTCTCTGAACTCTTGTTTTCATGTGACTTAGAGATGCTGGTGTACAGCTGCTAACAGTGTCCCAGGCACACACTCTTGCTACACCGGGAAGTGTGAGCACTATGTGTGATCACAGTGAACAGCCATAGGGCACAGTCCAGCGGGCTGAGAGGATAATCTCCCCGAGGAGAATAACAGGCCTTCGTGTCACAATCTAGGGCAAGATACAGGCTGCATGTTCTCTTACAGTTGATGACTCTTAGAGACGCAATACGACGCATTAGGCCTCAAGAAGCTCAAGTTTAACTGATCCCTAAACACTCAAGGGGCTTAACTGGTGGCTCAGATGGTAAAGAATCTGCCCACAACGCAAGAGACCTGGGTTCAATCCTGGGTGAGAAAGATCTGCTGGAGAAGGGAATGGCTACCCTCTCCAGTATTCTTGCCTGGGAAATCCCATGGACAGAAGAGCTTGGCCAGCTGCAGTCCACGGGGTCACAAAACGTCAGAAATGACTGGGTGACCAACCCACACACACACAAACATTTACGACAGTGAAGACACAGCCCAAGAGTGGACGGTGCAGCGCGTGTAATTCAAAAGAGGAAAGACTGGAGTCCATTAGAGAAGGAAGAAAGTGTTACCTGAAAGATTGAATGTAAGTTTATGAAGCATATTTCCAGCAAAAGACACCAAATGCCAGGAAAGAACAACAGTCATCCACAGAAATACCAAAATCCAGGTACTGATCAAGCAGACTTCTGTGGGTGCAGTATTCGTATTGTTAGAGAATCCAGTGAGCTCACTTTTTGGTGTTTGAAGGTTGGAAAGCCAGGAAGTGTTCATCATCACTTTCAAAATCTTCTGACGGAATTAAAGAAATCCACTGATACCTATGAGCTGAGGGTCGCCAACAGGCTCTATGGAGAAAAGGAGTTTCCATTTCTCCAGGTGAGTTTCCTGGTCTATCAGGTCCCAGGTCCTCGGGCCCCATCTCCTAATGGAGGGGGAGGGGTGCAGAGGAGCCGGGGGACCCACACGGGGGCATTACTCCCAGGGGCCAGGCTCCCCAGCCACAACCCCACCCGCTGGAGTGTCCAGAGGCTGATAGCACACCAGTGAGGCGGGGCTAGGCATGGGCTTGCGAACTCTGCTTGATCAGGATTTAACACATTTAATTTAATTTGGGAATATCTACATAGTTACTGATAAATTAAACTTCATTCTTCCTTTCTTCCTGTTCATGTCACAGGAATACATGGATAATGTTCAGAAATACTACCTGGCCAGTGTGGAATCTGCTGATTTTGTCAGCGCTGCAGAGGAAAGTCGAAAGATGATTAACTGCTGGGTGGAGTGCGAAACCAATGGTAGGTTATGAGAGAGTCGCTCGTTAAAAGTCACCGCTGAGTCCCCGCTTTGTGAACACAGTGGTGGACTCTGACCGGGCTTCCAGGAGCGGGGGTAAGTCGAGATCGCAGAGGGTGGGGAGTCCTGCAGGGGGTGGACGGTCCACGTCAGTGCGGAGAGACACGGGCGGGGGTGCTCCCAGGATCAGCCCCCTGCAGGCACAGCTGAGTCTGGAAGACAGTGTCTTTGTGGATCCCAAGTCTGCTCAAACATTAGGTTGAGTCATAAATTTTTCTTTAAAATAGAGGCTTAACATCTGAATTATGAGCCATAAGAGAAAATATGAAGAGTTCCCTTTTGCTTCCTTAACTGGGAAACAAACTGCTCTCCTTTAAACCATTCATCTTGCCAAAATGGCCCCCTGCAGCAAGAGGTGCCTGGCCCATGTCCCCCTCCCACAGGATTGTCATGGGGGTCCTCCCCACCCAGGGAGGGGGCTGGACAATGTCCCCATCCCATGAACCGTATCCTACCTCCCTTCCGAAATACAGATCTAACCTACAGCAACTCAAAGTTGAGAATGAAGACAAATACACCCCAGGGAATGGTGTCTGGGCACGTGTTCTAGATTTTAGCATTCATATCATTTGTCCTAAAGAACTTTCAGGCCCATTTCCTCTGATTGCTAAGTTCAAATTTGAAAATAGCAATCGAAGAATAAAGTGAAGAAGACCAGAATAGAGGGAAAGATTGAGTAAACAAGAGATAAAGCTCTTGAAGGAACAGAAAGGAAGGAAAGGAAAGGAAGAAAACTGACCAGTAAAATCAACTGAAATCAGTGCATCAGGGTTCCTTGTGAGATGACTGATGTCCCCCCACACACAGACTGAACACCTTCCCAGGCAGGAGCAGGGGCATCTCCACGAGGGCAACTCCATCAGGCTGGGGCCGTGAGCAAAGCTTCACCTGGTGAACCGCTGGGCATGGAGTCCCTCGAGGGGTGATCTGTATGAATATTTAATCATCGCTTGTAACTTTCAGAGCATCTTACAGACAAACCACCTGTTCCTTTCATAATTGATAATTTGTCTTTGCAGGAAGAATCAAGAATCTGTTTCCCCAAAACTCTCTTAATGGCTCTGTTCTGGTTCTGGTGAATGCTGTCTATTTCAAAGGGCAGTGGCAAGAGGAATTTAAGAAAGAAAATACTGTGGAGGAAAAATTTTGGCTGAACAAGGTATTGTCTATAAGTTATGCATATAACATAACATTAACTACATATGCACTGTGAAATGTAAATACGTATTGATTAATATATAACTGCAGGTAGAAGATAGAATTCATCAAGGCTTATTTTTTTCTCTTTTTTTCTTTTTTTACTTTATTTAGTTGGGATCCCCTGAAGGAATTCTTGTCTCTAATTCACAAAATTTCCAGATCATCTCTTAGAAGCAGAATGTGTTTGATATCTGAACAAGACTATCTTTCTTTATAACTTATGCCCATTTAGCACCATTTGCACATGAATTTATTGCAGGATACAAGCAAACCTGTGCAGATGATGAAACAAACCAATCGCTTCAATGTCGTGTCACTGGAGGACATGCAAGCCAAGATCCTGGAAATCCCATACAAAGGCGGAGAGCTGAGCATGCTGGTGCTGCTGCCCAGTGAAGTGGACGGTCTGCAGGAGGTGAGGCCTGGCGTTTACAGGGCTTCACGCTGTTGTGGAGGCCTGGCGTTTACAGGGCTTCGCGCTGTTGCTTACGTTCCTGGTGACGCAGTGCAGTGCGGGCTGCTCACAGTATGGTGACAGTGGTCGGCAAAGCTCAAGCACGTGACGAAAATGTGAACTCAATACGCTAAGTATCTCAGTGTAATATGACAAGTGCACAAAAGTCTGCACACCGCGGGTCAGAATAATATTCTGATGAACCTACTGAATGTCAGTTGACAAAACAATATACCTGGGTACAAGCGTGAGTGTCTTACAACTATGAGAATCTCCGGTGTAGTCCAGGCCACTCATTTGAAGATGAAGAAATTAACATATGTAATTGACACATGGAAATGCCTGCAAGTTTACTCACAAACAAAATGAGAAAATTAGAGCAACAGAGACTAGCTGTTGACCCCATAGACTATAGCCCACCAGGCTCCTTGTCCATGGGATTCTCCAGGCAAGAATAATGGGGCCCGTTGCCATTCCTCCTCCAGGGAAACTTTCAAACCCAGGGATCAAACTCGAGTCTCCTGTGTTTCCTTTGCAGGCAGATTCTGTACTTGCTGATCCCCCGGGATAGCAAAGTTTCCTTATAGCCCACTAATTCACAGAGGTTTTTTAGACTGTGAGCAAATGGATTTACCTTGAATCCCAGTTTTTAATTTGGAAGTATTTAGTTTCTAAGTACTCAAAACTCATTCACAGTCTCATTTCTAGGAGTTCAAAGGTGGGAGGAGGGGGAATTATACAGTTTTCTTCTTAGCATTGCTATCATAAAGCTAATATATAAAAACACCAATAAGACCATCTGTCATAGAAGGACATCCCGTAAAAGACCATCTATAGAGACTGTAACAGCCGATGATGACGCAGAAGAGGCCGTAAATTGCCCCCCTCAGAATGCATGCACGGGAACACTGGCAATCAGGACCTCACAGGGAAAGTCACAAAGCAGTCAGTGTGGTGAGTCCTCAGAATGCTGTCTCCTGCTCCAGGTTCCCCGTTATCAGTGACATTGGGAGTATCTGTCCTAGGATTTTATCTTATAGCAACAAGTTGAAACAACAGAAAAGCTGTTGGACATAAGTGACTCAAAATAATGAAAAGTTTTAAATAAGACACAATGGTATGTATTTGTATTACCTTACCTTCGTTTTGAAACTGACATGTAGTGAATGCTTAAAAGATATTACTTAAATAAATATAGATGTATACTGAGTATTAATTTAATGACAGTATTATATAGCAACATAAACTTGATTAGAGAAATATTTATTGAAAAATTTTACAAATAGATCAAGCAAGAAAAAGGAATAAAATTAGGATGTAAGCTGTAAATGCACTATGGAAAAAATTTGGACAAAAGAAATTAACAAGAGAAGTCTACTGAAAGCAAGCATGCCATGGATAAACAGCATGAGCAACAGACAGTTCATCTTCTACAGATGATTTTATTCAGCCACCCTGTTGCTGCATATGTGTGTGCATATGTATACATTTGTATCTTTATGCATTTTGCTGTGCTGTGCTTAGCCGCTCAGCCAAGTCCGACTCCTTGCAACCCCACAGACTGTAGCCCGCCAGGCTCCTCTGTCCACGGGATCCTCTGAGCAAGAGTACAGGAGTAGGTAGCTTATCCCTTCTCAAGGGAACTTTCCCAACCCAGGAATTGAACCAGGGTCCTCTGCATGGCAGGTGAATTCTTCACCAGCTGAGCTACCAGGGAAGCCCTGTGTATTTATACATATGGATGCATTATGTGTACATAAATAAAGGGGCTTCCCGGGTAGCTCAGACGGTAAAGAATCCGCCTGCAATGTACAAGACACGGGTTCGATCCCTGTGTTGGGAAGATACCCTGGAGAAGGAAATGGCAACCCACTCCAGTGCTCTTACCTGGAGAATCCCAAGGACAGAGGAGCCTGGTGGGCTACAGTCCATGGGGTCACAGGGAGTCGGACACAACTGAGCGACTAAGCACGCAAGCACACACGTACATAAAAATGGCAAAGTCATAGGTATATCAGTTCAGTTCAGCTGCTCAGGCATGTCCGACTCTGTGCAACCCCATGGATCGCAGCACGCCAGGCCTCCCTGTCCATCACCAACTCTTGAAGTATACCCAAGCTCATGTCCATTGAGTCAGTGATGCCATCCAACCATCTCATCCTCTGTTGTCCCCTTCTCCTCCTGCCCTCAATCTTTCCCAGCATCAGGGTCTTTTCTAGTGAGTCAGCTCTTCACATCAGGTGGCCAAATTATTGGAGTTTCAGCTTCAACATCAGTCCTTCCAATGAACATCCAGGACTGATATCCTTTAGGGTGGACTGGTTGGATCTCCTTGCAGTCCAAGGGACTCTCAAGAGTCTTCTCCAACACCACAGCTCAAAAGCATCAATTCTTCAGCGCTCAGCTTTTTTTATAGTCCAACTCTCACATCCATACATGACTACTGGAAAAACCATAGACTTGACTAGATGGACCTTTGTTGACAAAGTAATATCTCTGCTTTTTAATATGCTGTCTACTGCTGCTAAGTCGCTTCAGTCGTGTTTAACTCTGTGCAACCCCATAGACGGTAGCCCACCAGGCTCCCCCATCCCTGGGATTCTCCAGGTAAGAATACTGGAGTGGGTTGCCATTTCCTTCTCCAGTGCATGAAGTGAAAAGTGAAAGGGAAGTCGCTCAGTTGTTTCCTACTCTTAGCAACCCCACGGTCTGCAGCGTACCAGACTCCTCCGTCCATGGGATTTTCCAGGCAAGAGTACTAGCGTGGGGTGCCATTGCCTTCTCTGAATATGCTGTCTGAGTTGGTCATAACTTTCCTTCCAAAGAGTAAGCGTCTTTTAATTTCATGGCTGCAATCACCATCTGCAGTGATTTTGGAGCCTAAAAAATAACGTCTGCCACTGTTTCCACTGTTTCCCCATCTATTTCCCATGAAGTGATGGGACCGGATGCCATGATCTTATTTTTCTGAATGTTGAGCTTTAAGCCAACTTTTTCACTCTCCTCTTTCACTTTCATCAAGAGGCTTTTTAGTTCCTCTTCACTTTCTGCCATAAGGGTGGTGTCATCTGCGTATCTGAGGTGATTGATATTTCTCCCGGCAATCTTGATTCCAGCTTGTGCTTCTTCCAGCCCAGCGTTTCTCATGATGTACTCTGCATAGAAGTTAAATAAGCAGGGTGACAATATACAGCCTTGACATACTCCTTTTCCTATTTGGAACCAGTCTGTTGCTCCATGTCCAGTTCTAACTGTTGCTTCCTGACCTGCACAGAGGTTTCTCAAGAGGCAGGTCAGGCAGTCTGGTATTCCCATCTCTCAAGAAGACTTATTTGATTATATAATATATATCGAGGACTCTTATTTTTGCCTCCTAGGATAAAACCTAATAAACTGAACCTCCTGTATTCATGTTTACTGTACAAATAATTGTTTTCCTGACATTTCAATCCAAGGTTAGGTGGGCCCCATGACCGCTGAGAATCCTGACAGTTGTTCCTTTTCCACTGTTCCAGCTTGAAGACCAGCTCACTGCTGAGAAGCTAATAGCGTGGACGAGCCCACAGAATATGGGGAAGAGACAAGTGGATTTACACCTGCCTCGGTTTAAAGTGGAAGAGAGCTATGACCTCGTGCCCACACTGCAAGCCCTGGGGATGGTGGACGCCTTCCGTGATGGGGCATGACTTCTCGGGCATGACTGGGAGACGCGATCTGCTGGTGTCGACGGTCGTACACAAGTGCTTCGTGGAGGTGACCGAGGAGGGCACGGAGGCCGCGGCTGCTACCGGTGTGGGTATTGATTTAACATCTCTACCATTTCATGAGAGTTTCCGCTGTGATCACCCTTTCCTGTTCCTCATCAAGCACATCAGGACCAACAGCATCCTCTTCTGCGGCCAAGTCTCTTCCCCTTAGATGTCCTTGGCCAGCAGCCACACTCGGGGACATTCACAGAGCTGTTTCCGGAGTTTGAAGACTGGTGTAACAGGTTCCCTTTTTATTTTCCTTTCCAAACTTAAAGTCACCACTGAGAATGTATTGGATAAAATATTATGTTTATCTGTCTCTCTCTTTCTACAAACACATGTAACCTACTCTATTCCCCATGAAAACTCCTTGGACAAAATGTTCACTGTATTTTAAAAAGTTATTTCCATGCTCTATCTTCTCCTAAGTTTGAAATATCATAGGTCCTATTTCAAAAGTTATATTTACTTTTCAAACCTAGACGTTCACATTTACGTGAGTTCAGGTGGCGTATGGGGCCCTCGGGTGTCTAAACGTTTTAACTTCCTGAGACGCGTCGTCAATAAAACTACAGTTTCTTCATGGCGTTTGTTGCTCATCCTTTTCTTCTCTTTTCAACAAAGTGCAAGTGACGCCCCACATGTAGAAAAGATCACATAGAAAGATGTACCCACCACACGCAGAGACAATCACATAGAAAGATGTACCCACCACATGCAGAGAAGATCACATAGAAAGATGTACCCACCACACGCAGAGAAGATCACATAGAAAGATGTACCCACCACATGCAGAGAAGATCACATAGAAAGATGTACCCACCACATGCAGAGATCACATAGAAAGATGTACCCACCACATGCAGAGAAGATCACATAGAAAGATGTACCCACCACATGCAGAGATCACATAGAAAGATGTACCCACCACATGCAGAGAAGATCACATAGAAAGATGTACCCACCACACGTAGAAAAGACCATATAGAAAGATATTATCATATACAGAAAATCAAAATAGTACAGCAAGATGAGGCTAAAAAGGTAGACTGTTCTCAGAACTTGAAAGACTTGTGACCCATGTTAAGAGCTTAAATATCAGCGTCCAGAGCTCAGAGACAGGACACGAACTGAGTCTCTAAAGAGATAAGACAGATGATATATATTTTAGAGCTACTGAGAGAAATATGGTAATTGGAGCTGAAGGCAAAGATGGGGTAAGACTGGGAGAGCATACAGTGCGTAGCAGGGCTGACATACGACCCTGAAGGCCACCAATCCATAAACACCAAGAATTGGCAAATGTGATTTCCCAAAACATAACTTTTCTCAGGGCAAGAGGAATCATCTGGAGGTGATATGTTTATTACATAGATTGGCATGATGGTTTCACAGACATATACTCACCTCAAAACTCATGACATTCATACATTAAATATGTACAGCTCTTTATACATCACTCGTACAAGAAGAAAGTTATTTTTGAACAGAAAGTAATAAAATCAATATGTGATTTTAAGCATAAAGATAATAGACGTTTAATAAAGAATATGATGCATATACACCACCGGACAGGCTTCCCTGGTGGTGCAGTGGGAAGGAATCTGACTGCCAAGCAGGAGACCTGGGTTCAGAAAAGAGCTGGACATGGCGTAGTGACTAAACGACCCACCTCCACAGGATGCCAGCCTGAGCCCACTGGCTGGGAGAAAGCGAAACTTAAAAGGCTGGCCAGACCCTGCGTGGGGAGCACGTGGATCAACCGGAACTCTCCCACACCACTGGTAGGGACACAGAAGCTGCAACCACTCAGGAAGACAGTCTTGCACTTTTATTTTTCCATCTTTATTAAAATATTGTTGGCCCACAGCATTGAGTAAGCTGAAGGTGAACATGTGGTACGCTAATTTTCTACATGCAAATCTGACACACTTATTTTCTCCAAGATGACCACCAGCAAAGCTTGCACTAGCGCTGCTCTCTCATCACGGTATTGTCGTTTCTTTTTCGGGAGGTGTGTTGTTCAAGAACAGCTGTCACACTGTTGATCTCTAAGAGAGAGGGGAAGCTGGGGTCTCCTCTGCTGCCATCTGGGTGATGTCTCCAGAAAACCATATATCTCCTTGGCTGAGCAATGCACTTCTAGAGAAAGTCTTTCTCAAGTATACAAAGTGGCACATATCAGTATTTTCTTAAAGTTAAAAGCATGACCAGATGATTGCTGCTGCTGCTAAGTCGCTTCAGTCGTGCCCGACTCTGTGCAACCCCCCAGACGGCAGCCCACCAGGCTCCCCCGTCCCTGGGATTCTCCAGGTAAAAACACTGGAGTGGGTTGCCATTTCCTTCTCCAATGCATGAAAGTGAAAAGTGAAAGTGAAGTCACTCAGTCATGTCTGCCTCTTAGCGACCCCATGGACTGCAGCCCACCAGGCTCCTCCGCCCATGGGATTTCCCAGGCAAGAGTACTGGAGTGGGGTGCCATTGCCTTCTCCAATGCATGAAAGTGAAAATTGAAAGTAAAGTCGCTCAGTCATGTCTGCCTCTTAGCGACCCCATGGACTGCGGCCCACCAGGCTCCTCCGCCCATGGGATTTCCCAGGCAAGAGTACTGGAGTGGGGTGCCATTGCCTTCTCCGGACCAGATGATTGCCAGGCCAGTAATTCCACATCCTGATTTTACCCAAGAGATATGAACACATCCACGACAAACGGACTAAGACACAAATGTTCACTGAAGCCTTATTCATAATGGCCAAAAAGCTGGCAAAACCTCAAATGTCTAACCGCTGAACAAAACAGGTGAACGGAAATACAAACCCAAGAATAGTACTTAGAGACAAAAAGGAAAAAACTGCTGAAGCAGCATGGAGTAAACCCCTACACGCTATGCTGTGCAAACAAGAAACTGGACAGAATGAGTGCATGTGTGCAGCCCCCCTCACATGACAGCTTTACACCAAGAATAAATGCAGCTGGCTTCCCCAGTGGCTCTGTGGTGAAGAACCCGCCGGACAACACAGGAGACATGGATTGGAAAGGTCCCCTGGAGAAGGGAATGGCTGCTCTCTCCAGTGGTCTTGCCTGGAGAATCCCATGGACAGAGAAACCTGGTGGGCTACAGTCCACGGGGTCGCAAAGAGTCAGACACGACCGAGTGACTAATCAACAACAAATGTAGTTACATCTCAATACAAGGGACCTTTGAAACACTTAGAACAATATGATCATAGGAAATAATAGTAAAAAATACAAAAAAGTGATAGACAATTATTAAATATGAAAGCTAGTATTTTATTGAATGAGATGGATCAGAGCATAATTTCTCTGTGCTATTTCACTTAAGATAAAGATGTATACTCCTAAACACTCATTGGTTGTGTGGCTAACATAGTCTTGAGCTTTGCTATTGGCAGGTTGAATCACTAAACATTTCCAGAGATGAAATAAATGAGGAATCACCTTCATAAGAGAAGATATTTATGATCGGATTAATAACAAAGTTTGTATATTAACTGAATACTACACAATGTATTTGGAGAAGGAAATGGCAACCCACTCCAGTACTCTTGCCTGCAAAATCCCATGGACGGAGGAGCCTGGTAGACTGCAGTCCATGGGATCGCTAACAGTCGGACACGACTGAGTGACTTCACTTTCACTTTTCACTTTCATGCATTGGAGAAGGAAATGACCACCCACTCCAGTGTCTTGCCTGGAGAATCCCAGGGACGGGGGAGCCTGGTGGGCTGCCGTCTATGGGGTCGCACAGAGTCGGACATGACTGAAGGGACTTAGCAGTAGTAGTAGTACACACTTTATTGGCAAGAAATTTTATAAGTTTCATTCATGGGTTTAACCCAAAGTATCTTAAAACTATATAATCATTAAACACTCCAGAGTTTTGGTATTTCCTTGTGTTTGAATAAGTATCAGGAATAACACATCACTTCATGGGAAATAGACGGGGAAACAGGAGAAACAGTGTCAGACTTTATTTTTTTGGGCTCCAAGATCACTGCAGAAAGTGACTGCAGCCATGAAATTAAAAGACACTTACTCCTTGGAAGAAAAGTTATGACCAACCTAGATAGCATATTCAAAAGCAGAGACATTACTTTGCCGACTAAGGTCCATCTAGTCAAGGCTATGGTTTTTCCTGTGGTCATGTATGGATGTGAGAGTTGGACTGTGAAGAAGGCTGAGCACCAAAGAATTGATGCTTCTGAACTGTGGTGTTGGAGAAGACTCTTGAGAGTCCCTTGGACTGCAAGGAGATCCAACCAGTCCATCCTAAAGGAGATCAGCCCTGGGATTTCTTTGGAAGGAATGATGCTAAAGCTGAAACTCCAGTACTTTGGCCACCTCATGCGAAGAGTTGACTCACTGGAAAAGACTCTGATGCTGGGAGGGATTGCGGGCAGGAGGAGAAGGCGTCGACAGAGGATGAGATGGCTGGATGGCATCACGGACTCGATGGACGTGAGTCTGAGTGAACTCTGGGAGATGGTGATGGACAGGGAGGCCTGGCGTGCTGTGATTCATGGGGTCGCAAAGAGTCGGACACGACTGAGCGACTGAACTGAACTGAGCTGAACTGAACTGTGTCCGGTGCAAACTCATAGGGAGAAACATCACATGTGGTTTCAGTAGATTTCCAGATGCTCCTCTGGTTGGGTCCCCAAAAGCACCCAATCTGAAGACAGTGAAAGATTGGAGAAGTTATGTTATTAGTGAAAAGCTGTCCTCACTCCTTCTATCACCTTGCCTTATCTTATCTTCAGAACACGTCATTCTGGGCTGAACTACTGCCCTTCGGATGCTGCACTCTTCACAGCTTACAGGAATCTGTATGAGACAGGGAAGCAGAAGCCTGTGAGTGGGCCTGCACGTCTTGATCCATCAGTAAACGAGCTTTGCCTTTGTTGCTCCCAGGCGTTTCTCATCAGGAAGATCTGAGGGAGGCGACAAGGTCACTGTTCTTTTGTGACATGTTGGCAGGCGGGAAAACCTGCCCCTCTGAACGCAGGAGACTCTCAGGTAGCTAAGACTGGAGACAGAACACAGCCCGTCGAGATGCTGAAGCTTCGTACAGTGATAACGCCTCCAGAGGCGCCTCCAGGCTTGCTCCAGGCTGTGCGTGCTGGGGGCAGCCTTCCAGCCTCCAGCACTCAGCTGCGGCGGTTCCGGGACCCCCGTCCGCCGCAGGGGCTCCTTCTCTCTGCCCCCCTCTGCACCGCCCTCCCTTCCGCCTCGCTCCCTCTTTCCCCCTCTTTTCCGCTCCCTGCCTCCCTACACGCTTCCTCTCTCACTCACCAAACACACACAGCGTCTAAACAGGGGAGCTCTGTCAGCAGGGCTCCACCATTAAACACAGCTCGGCTTTGGAGCTAACCCTCTAGGGAGGCCTCAGGAACAGCCCCTCCCGGGCCGCCAGGTTCGCCTGCTGCCCTCCCATCTGCACCCTTGACACTGGGACTTTACCTCCTGGGGCTCTGAACTGCAGCCGCGAGAAGCGGCCCGAAACCAGGAACAAGCCCGAGTGCATCCCTCCCTCCCCCTTCCGGGTCCTGGGGAGGAGAAGCACCGCAGGAGCCACGACGGGGCGCCCCGCACCCTCAGGCCGGCCCTGCGCCGCCGCTGAGCGCGCCCCCTGCGCGCGCCGCCGCCGGCCCGCTGCTCCAGGGCCTCGGGTCCACGGACCCCCGGGGTCCGCGCGGCGCAGGCTGGCTCAGGATCGCCCCAGTCTCTGCAGGGACCCCCCGGGGTCCGCGGCACACGCTTGCTC
The DNA here is from genome assembly GCF_023091745.1 of Budorcas taxicolor. Lineage (NCBI taxonomy): Eukaryota > Metazoa > Chordata > Mammalia > Artiodactyla > Bovidae > Budorcas > Budorcas taxicolor. The sequence goes on along the minus strand of NC_068931.1, from coordinate 62,365,084 downwards.
AGGACGCCCCGGTGTCCGCGCGCGTGGGCTTGCTCAGGATCGCCGCAGTCTCCGCATTGCACCCCCAGTGTCCGCATGGCACCCCCCCGCCCCGCCCCACTCCGCGCGGTGTCCGCGCAGCGCAGGCTGGCTCAGGATCGCATGGATACAGATAAAGGCCTCGAGGTTACGGAAAAATACCGCCATGGCTTCTCTCCAGACTCTTAACGAGTGTTCAGTTGGGCTGGTAGGACTGCTGCTTGTACTGGACTGAAGAGAACTTCCTCTGCCCCCCCGCCCCCCCCCCCCCAATTTATTTCTAATCACAGTGTGACCTCATTTGTAAATAGATCATAGACATAACTAGTAACATAAGATCGTACTGACTCAAGCTGGGTCCTCATCCAATGACTGGACCCTTATATGAAGAGACACAGAGGAGACGGTCATGTCGAGACAGAGGCACAGGCCCCGAACTCGAGGAACCAGCAGGAGGTAGAAAAGGTAAAGAGAATTCTCCCCGAGAGCCTCGCGAGCAAGTGTGGTCCTGAGAACACACCGATTTTAGCCCTCAAGCCTCCAGAAGTGGGAGAGAATGAATACCGGATGTTTCAAACCTCAGTGTGGGCAGCTCAGGACAGAGGTCCCAGGATCCTAACACAGTGCCTCGAGAGCACAGGAGAAGTCCCATCTCACACTGCAGTGCCTAAACTGTTAAGTTACAATAATTTACTAGAGCAAAAAAATCAACCATTTCAGCAATTAAAAATACATTCAAAGAAGAACATGAACCTCTTCAAAACAACACTGTAAATCAACATTCAGTGAAATGCCCTGAATTTCAGGAACAGATCTTTTACCTGACGTACAGGTAATTAGGATGTTTTGTCAAGTGGTCATCAAATGCAAGGAGGAAATCACTGGAACAAGTTAGAGTCAAGCATTTCTTGTGCAATAAGAAACATTTGCTGGAGTCTATGGGAGTGGACGTTATCTTGCTTGGATCCCTGAGAAACTGAAGGTGCTGACAGCTGTCCCTGGCAGTCCTGGGGAGATCTGCACTAAAGCCAGAATCATGTCCGGGAACACAGGCTGGTTGCAGAAGTCGTGGGGTAGGGAATGGATGGTGCTATCACGGTCTCAGAGTTTGTCTCAGAGGATGAGGCTTAGGAAGCCAATTGTCACCAAATGTAAAGGAGCCTTGGCAAACCTCCCTCGTCATTAAGTTCCTGCTTCTAGCACTGTGGTAGAGACCTTTCACTAGGCTCAGTACTAAGTCATAGAACATAATTAAGAACTCAATGAATGGAGAATGAATCATTAAGAAATTATAAAAATAGATACTGAAACACATCAAGTGATCACCCTACATTCACATGGAATCAAGAAGCCTTCATTCGAATGTGAGAGACCAAGAGTCAGTGATTCCTAGTTCACACACAGAGAAGAGTCTCCCTCTTTCTGCATGCTACCAAAAAATTAAGAGACCCATAAAATAAATCTGGGAGGCAGTGCGATTTTTCTGATATGAGAAGTTATAGAATAAAATTTTGACTAAGGACTTACTCCGTCCTTCCTTAATATATGATATTAATCAATTCAAGGGGCTTCCCAGTTGGCACTGGTGGTAAAGAACCAGTTTGCCAACACAGGAGACATAAGAGACCCAGGTACAATCCCTGGACTGGGAAGATCCCCTGGAGGAGGGCATGGCAACCCACTCCAGAGTCCTGCCTGGGGAATCCCCAGGGACAGAGGCGCCGGGTGGGCTCCAGCCCATCAGGTCACGAAGAGTGGGAAACGACACACAGGATGTCAACTGGAACGTTAAACGTCAATCCAGAACCACTGAAAGGAAGGGCTGTAGAAACGGTTCTAGAGACAGGGGATGTGAGAGAGGGTTGGATGGTGCTAAGCCTAGAGGAGGATGACTGTCCGAATGTAGCTGGAGGCCTGGGAATGGGGAGATGGGTGGTGATGAGTGAACTGCCTGCCGTGACACACCTTCGGACAAGGCCGTTCCCCAACTAAGGGACATTAGGGTGAGTCTGGCTCACCCTGTGCAGATGCTATCTGCATTCCGCAGATAGCATCTCTGTGGGAACACTAAGACAGTGATCAGCAGATGTCCTGCTGTTGAAAGCTTGGAGGATTTTCTCAAGTAACCGGTTTACCTGCAGATGGGTATAAGCACATGCGAAAGAAGAGGTAAAATGCCCCCTAGGATGTGCACCTCAGTGAAGCTGATGAACCTTCACGCCCTTCAAGGAAGAAAACAGTAGGAAACAGAGGAGCTCTTTTTGAAGCAAGCTATCAGGTATTAGAAAGAGTGGGATGGCTCCTGGACACGTCGTTTCCTCTTCAGTTTTATTGGATTCCGGGATTCATGACGCCAATGATGTTGGTATATTTAGAAAATACCTAAAGACGGGTTGGCAAGTACTGACTTGCAAAATGATCTGAGAAGCGCTGAGTGTCCTGTGACACTGTGTGACGTCGTGGTGTCTTCACCTTGTCTAATATGTGCCAGGAGCACTTTTGAAAAAGGGAGGGAGAAGGATGTGATACGGTTTCTTATTTGAACTAACCAAAGTTCCCTCTAAATTAAAGCGAAATCCCTTGCTTTCATACGCGCTCAGTCGTGCCCCACTCTTTGCCACCCTGTGGACGGACTGTTGCCGGAGAGACTCCTCTGTCTGTGGGATTTCCCAGGCAAGCACACTGGAGTGGGCTGCCGCTTCCTCCTCCAGAACGAGATCTCGACCCTCCTCAGCTAGCGCCTCTTCCTCGAAGCCAGCCTCTGCACCGCAAGCCTCAGCGACTTAGTCACAGGTGGAGTCAGCTCAGTCAGCGGTTCCCTTGAGTCCTCGACTCCCGCTCTGTCCCCTGGGCCTCCTCCAGGCCCAGCCGGGGCTTCTTGCTTCTTCTCTGGGCTCAGAGCCCTTTCTCCTTGAGCCCAGAGACGTCCACCCTGCTCCGGCCCGGGGGCCTCCCTGCTCTCTGGCAGCGTCCGAGACGCAGCCTTGACCGGGAGCTCTTATCCCTCACGTTTGTCGTTTCTCACCCTGGGTCTTTTCTCCTGCTGTTTCCTTCTTCTTCAGACTCGGCTCCCCCATCAGACTCCAGCAGACTCCATCCTCGCTCAGCCCACCCACTCTCAGCTCAGGGGTCTCTGACCTCCAGTGTCATTCGGGGGTCAGGAGGAGCCCTAAGAGCAGCGGGGCTGAGCTCGGAAATCATCTTTCCGGTTTAGACACGCGGGTCTCCCTTCATTCGGGGGTCAGGACACATAACCAGGAGGAGCCCTAAGAGCAGCGGGGCTGAGCTCGGAAATCATCTTTCCGGTTTAGACACACGGGTCTCCCTTCATTCGGGGGTCAGGACACATAACCAGGAGGAGCCCTAAGAGCAGCGGGGCTGAGCTCGGAAATCATCTTTCCGGTTTAGACACACGGGTCTCCCTTCATTCGGGGGTCAGGACACATAACCAGGAGGAGCCCTAAGAGCAGCGGGGCTGAGCTCAGGAATCATCTTTCCGGTTTAGACACGCGGGTCTCCCTTCCTCCAGCTCGTGTGCCCGTCCCTGTGCTTCCGGGACGCTTTGGTGGGCGAGGCTTCCCGTGAGTGGGTGAAGTGCTGGGACTGCAGCTGTGGACCAAGCACAGTGCTGAGCGCCGGGGGGAGGAGGGAACTGCCAGCCCACACACGTGCACTTTCTCCTAGCCTGCTGGGAGTAAAACGGTGCAGCTGCTGGGGAAGGCAGGCTGATAGTTCTTCTAAATCAATCATAGAGTAAAAATCGGCCCATCAGTCGATTAAGTGTAAACTTACCGTTGACCCACAGATTTCATTCTGAAGTATAAGCCTAAGAAATTAAAACATACTTCCACACTGAAATTGCTAAATTTTGCACAACCCTAAAAGTGTCTGAAACCCTTCCTTCCTCCCTAATAACTGTGGGGTCCTTGGAGGAGAAATTAGGGACCCATCCCCACCCCTTCGGATTTTGTGGGAGAATATGATCTCTACTGAGAGGGCAGAAGACGCAGCTTGTTTTCATCTAAACACAAGGAGATTTGTCAGTAAAGGCCCAGAGTCTGTCTACACCTCCCTGTGGGGAATGGATACACACCCAGCCTCCTGGAACCAGCTCCCTGCCTGCAGAGCTCACCTGGGCAATTCACCACCCGCGTTTCTATTCAGTCACTCTGTGGCTCATTTCTGTTATCTGTGAAATGGGGAAAACAAACTGGCCAACCTAAATATGGTACTAAAGAGGAAAATGGGTGAATTCAAAACCCCCTCAGTAAAAGGTCAGCGAAGTGAAGTCGCTCAGTCATGTCCGACTCTTTGTGACCCCGTGGACTGTAGCCTACCAGGCTCCTCCATCCGTGGGATTCTCCAGGCAAGAGTACTGGAGTGGGTTGCCGTTTCCTTCTCCAGGAGATCTTTCCAACCCAGGGATCGAACCCAGGTCTCCCGCATTGCAGGCAGACGCTTTAACCTCTGAGCCACCAGGGAAGGAGTTTTAATATTGTTCTATTACAGGAGCACCAGATGCTTGAAGAGATGAGACTCCAGTGCTGAGACTCAACCATGCTATTCAAAGAACACATTTTTTTCTTTTCTTTTATCTTACAGACATTTGACTCTGTTGCTCTGGTCATGAATCGGAAGTGGGTGTGCTGCAGAGCAGGATGACTGAGAAATGGTGTAGTTCTGGAGCTCAAGCTATTTACTTTTCTGAGACATTGTCATACAAAAACATTAGAAAACTGCCCTTAACATGGGTCCTGTTTGTATCCGTTGTTCTTCTCAGTGAGAGCAAGTGAGTCTGCTAGAAAATGAGCTGCCCTCTGAGCTTAGCAATCAGGGCACAGCTGGGATTAGCCGCGAGGACAGTGGGGTCACGGGGAGGACAGCGCCAGGGTCCAGCCTTGAGGGGAGGCAAAACATACCTGGTCTCCACCTACAGCTGACACAATTTGCCAGTCTCTCTTCTACTGAGACGCTGAGCTATTTTCCCGGGTACACAAAATATTTTTAAAGAAACAAGCCTTTGCAGAACTTAAAAAATGTCAGCTTTTCAATTGTTTGTGTTAGAAGTGGTCTTAAATACGAGTCAACATGTATTAACAAGAGAAGATTTTTAAGGGTGGTTATTTCTGGCCGGGCCCAGTTCCTCAGGGCATGTGAAGAAGTTGGGACATAAGTGCACTGTCACTGGTCTCGGAAAGGCACGTACCTGCGTTTCATATGAGCCGCAGATGGCAGGCCACAAGTTCTTCTGCGGAAGGAAAGGACCTACAGGAGTTGGTCAGTAATCTTGTCTTGACTCATAAAGACTTCTTCCTCATGAAGCTGACAATAACTGGTGAAGAAATCAGAAGCTGATCTTGAAATCCCAGCTGCCTTGAGGCACGGGAGGCGGCCGGTGGAGGTATATATTCAGGGCTGAGCGCGCCCGGCTCACAGACGTGCAGACTGCCTGCCCACCTCTGCTTCCTCCAGGAACATAGGTAAGTGCTTCCAGCAGCTCTGAGTTACTCAGGAATCCTTTCTGAAAGTAATAATGAACGTGATGTTATATTGTGCATGTGTTAAATATTTCATTTGGTATGATGGTATTTCACATATTCTGCCACAGTAAAAGAACTGTTTCTCCTGATTTAGTCCGTAGGTAATTTACTTATTTCTAAAAGGAAACCCACGCTCCTTCGGGAGCACGTGTATCAGGGGTAGGCTGTCCAGCATCCACAGATCCTTCAAGTAAGGCACGGAGGTACCTGATGGGAGATGGCTGGATGTTACCACCTCAGTTTTGCCTTAGAATCTATTATAAACTCACTGGGAAAGACCTGGAGGCTGGGAAAAATTGAAAGGAAAAAGAAAAAGGGGTAGCAGTGGTTGGGATGGTCATACAGTATCACGGACACAATGAATATGAATTTGAACAAACTCTGGGAGGTAGTGGAGGACAGAGGAGCTTGTCCATGCAGTGCACTGAACAACAGCAACAAAACGTCTGTTATAAAGCAATTTTTACCCACTCTTGTACAGTCAGTTAGGAAGAAACAGTAAAGATGCTCTATTACTTTTTAGAAATTTTTCTTTAAATACTAATTTCAGTAGTCATCTAATTATGAGATGGATGCAGGTACATCTCCTAATTATGAAATGTATAACATGAAGTTTCTATTATATTTAAGAACAGTTTCTATGAATAAGGCTTCCCGGGCGGCACTGGTGGTAAAGACCAAGTCTCCCAATCCAGGAGCTGTAAGAGATGCGGGTTCAGTCCCTGGGTGGGGAAGATCCCCTGGAGGAAGGCATAAAAGCCCACTCCAGTATTCCTACCTTCAGAAGTCTTCTAATTACTAAATGTATACAAAGGAAAAATCTTAGTTGCCAGAAATCCGCAACCCACACATAAGGCATTTCTTTTAGAAATTCTCAGTACAGACTAGCCTTCCTTCACTAGAGCAATGATAAAATGCATCTGATGCTCTTCCAGGACTGCCAGACCACATCCGGCCACCATGAGTTCCCTCGGTGAAGCAATCATCCACCTTGCAATCGATCTGTTCCACCAGATCAGACAATCAAAGAAGGAAAACATCTTCCTGTCCCCTTTCAGTATCTCGTCAGCCTTAGCCATGACTTACTTAGGGGCCCGAGAAAACACCGCGTCAGAAATGGAGAAGGTAGGTGGCAGCTGCCTTTCCGTCACAGGTCTGCGTGGTTTGTCTGCTGGCTGGTGTGCAGATGACCACAGGTCTGCCTGTCCCCAGTCCCACGGGAAGCTCTAGCAGCCCCACGACTTGGTGGGCACAGAGTGGGGCACGCACTCTCCCGCAGGGCTCCCCCTGCTTCCTGTGCCTGGTCTTCCTCTGGGGGCTGGGATGAACCCCTACAATTGCAGAGGTGAGGCTTTAATGGAAGAGTTCCCGGGAAGTGAGGCACTGACTAAGATCCATGGGCGACATCTTTACACGTTTCCTCAAAGATGAAACAAAAACGAGACATGATTCTTTAAGGTGGACAGCAATCAAGCAGCTTTGTGTTTTCCACACACAGACTGTGTTTTTTAAGAAGCAAGTGTTGCGCTGAATATTTCTTTCTTCTGTTCTTTGTTCCCTATGGTTTGGGATTTTTTGCTTGGTTTGGTACTTGGTTTGCATTTTCTTTCCTTTCTTCTTCCTGACTTTTTTCTTTCTTGTTTATCGACTGTGATGCACACAGATGTATAGGGTGACACTTCTCTGCCCCACTATCTGTCTCCTCCAGGTACTTCACTTCGGTAAAATCGCAGAGAACGCAAGAGGAGGAGCCGCAAAAGATTGCGTGAGTCACAGCGCACCGGACTTGGAGGATCACATGTCCAAGAGGGTCATAGTTTAAACTGGGAATGTCAGACAAAGTGGGGAAGCCCATTGTTAGGGGATCTGAAGTGAAACCGTGGACAGGGGTGTCGCTCATTTCAGGTCACATGTGTGCTTCACCTCCTTGTTATCCTGCGAGGAGAGTAGCGTCTGCTTCACGGTAAGGGCTCTGAAACCAAAGGGGCTTCAAATTGCGCTCTGTTGTTCAGGAATGACAAATGTGGAAAATACAACTGCTCTGAGCCACAGTGACTTCATCCCGATTAACTGGGGATAATAGAATGTCTGCTGCAATACGTGCACATCCACGTGAGGAAGAACAGCAGTGCCGGGAAAATGAAAACTCTGACGTGTATTATGTATTTTATTATTGTTATTAGAGCAAAATAATAATTATAGATTTATAACATGTTTCAAACATTGGATAGTTTTAGTTAACTCATAATATTAATATTATCATTGGATAATATTAAATCATGATGTTATTTCATATTATTAAGACCAATAGGTAAGCATCAAAATATATTATGGAAAGTGATTGAGAGCTATTGTTTATAGACTAGTCCAAAACTCTTAGGTAGCAAGTTTAAGGTTCTCGATTGAGACAGGCCTGAGTTGAAAACCTGGCTCTGTCTCCTTGGAGAAGCTACTTAGCTCTCTGCACTCTCCTGTTATCATGTGAATGCAAGTAAAGGCTCAGAGGTGCCGGTGCGCAGCTTCGAGCTGTGTCCCAGTCACACACGGCTCCTACCCTGAGAAGTGTGGCCATCGGAATGAAGAGCCGTAGGTCAGGGTCAACAGGTCTTAGAAGACAACCCCGCCAGGACTGAAACAGGGCTTCACATCATAGCCTAGGACAATATGCAGATTTCACTGCCTCACACCGTTGATGACTGTTAGAGACGCACAATGCTCTGGCCCTCAGGAAGCCTAAGCTTAGCAGAGAAGTTGACCCTGACCATTGCAGACAGCTAAGATATAATGCAGTGGAGGAGTGGTGCTGCGTGGGCAGTTCAGAAGAGAAAAGAGTGGGACGTGTTTGAGCAGGGAGAAAGAATTGCCTAGAAGACTGACTATAAACATTAGGAAGGCTATATCCAGTAAACACACCAATTAGGGGAAGTAGCAACAACCATCATCCCCGGGGATACCTCCCTCTAGACAGGGACCCAACAGACCCTGGGGGTGTAGAGTTCACACTGACAGAGAATCCAGTGAGCTCACTTATTGGTGTTTGAAGGTTGAAAAGCCAGGAAATGTTCATCATCACTTTCAAAAGCTTCTGACGGAATTAAAGAAATCCACTGATGCCTATGAGCTGAGTGTCGCCAACAGGCTCTATGGAGAAAAGGAGTTTCCGTTTCTCCAGGTGAGTTTCCTGGTCTATCAGGTCCCGGGTCCTCGAGTCCCAGCTCCTAATGGAGGGGGAGGGGTGCAGAGGAGCCTGGGGCCCCGCACGGGGGCATTACTCCCAGGGGCCGGGCTCCCCAGCCACAACCCCACCCGCTGGAGTGTCCAGAGGCTGATAGCACACCAGTGAGGCGGGGCTAGGCATGGGCTTGTGAATTCTGCTTGATCAGGATCTAACACATCGCATTTAATTCGGGAATACCGACATGGTTACTGATAAATTAATTTTCATCCCTGCTTTCTTCCTGCTCATGTCACAGGAATACATGGATAATGTTAAGAAATTTTATCTGGCCAGTGTGGAATCTGCCGATTTTAAACATGCTGCAGAGGAAAGTCGAAAGATGATTAACTCCTGGGTGGAGAGCCAAACCAATGGTAGGTTATGAGTCACTCATTGAAAGTCACCGCTGAGTCCCCGCTGTGTGTGAACACAGTGTGGACCCTGCCCAGGCTTCCAGGAGCAGGGGTGAGACAAGATCAAGGAGGGTGGGGAGGCCCTGCAGGGGATGGACAGTCCACGTCAGTGTGGAGAGACCCGGGCGGGGGTGCTCCCAGGACCAGCCCCCTGCAGGCACAGCTAAGTCTGGAAGACAGTTTCTTGTGGATCTCAAGTCTCTGCTCGGACTTACGGTTGATTCATAAGTTTTTCTTTCAATTAAAGGCTTAACTTCTGGATTATAATCCCTAAGAGAAAATATGAAGAGTCCACTTATGCTTTCTTAACTGGGAAACATGCTGCTCTCCTTTAAACCACCCTTCTTGCAGAAATCACCCCCTGCAGGAAAAGGTGCCTGGCCCACGTCCCCCTCCCACAGGATTGTCATAGGCGTCCTCCCCACCCAGGGAGGGGGCTGGACAACGTCCCCATCCCGTGAACCATATCCTACCTCCCTTCCGAAATATAGGCTTAACCTACAGCAACTCAGTGTGCAGAATGAAGAAGACAGGGAATGGAAACAAGAGACAAAGCTACTGAGGGAGCAGGGAGGGAGGAGAGCGAAGGAAGGAAACTGGCCAGTAAAGGTCTGCTGAAGTCAGTTCTTCAGAATCGATGACCTGTTCATCAGTTCCGACGAACAAGGTATTGTCAGAATCGATGACCCAGAATTCTTGGGTCAGGAAGAGCCCCTGGAGGAGGGCACGGCAACCCACTCCAGTATTCTTGCCTAGAGAGTCCCATGGACACAGGAGCCTGGTGGGCTGCCGTCCGTGGGCTCACAGACTGAAGAGGCTTAGCACAGCTGCTGCTGCTGTTGCTGCTGCTGTTGCTGCTGCTGCTGCTAAGTCGCTTCAGTCGTGTCCGACTCTGTGCGACCCCATAGACGGCAGCCCACCAGGCTCCCCCATCCCTGGGATTCTCTAGGCAAGAACACTGGAGTGGGGTGCCATTGCCTTCTCCTAGCACAGCATGGCATCTTAAATATCATAGAGATATCACGGCATCTTAAATATCAGAAATCAGTGCATCAGGATTCCTTGTGACATGACTGCGGTCCCCCCACACACACAGACTGAACACCTTCCCAGGCAGGAGCAGGGGCGTCTCCGTGAGGGCTACTCCATGAGGCCGGGGCCGTGAGCAAAGCCTCACCTGGTGAACTGCTGGGCATGCGGTCCCTCACCGGCTGACTTGTGCGAATATTTAATCATCACTTGCAACTTTCAAAGCATCTGACAGACAAGCCACTCATGCCTTTCACGACAGACCTTTGGTTTTCTGACTTTGCAGAAAGAATCAAGGGTCTGTTTCCCAAAGACTCTCTCGACAGCACCACTGTTCTGGTTCTGGTGAACGCTGTCTATTTCAAAGGGCAGTGGAACGAGAAATTTGAGGAAGAAAGTACTACGGAGGAAAAATTTTGGCTGAACAAGGTATTGTCTGTAATTTATGTATGTAACAAAGAGTAGTTACACATGCACTGTGAAATTTAAATGCATAGTAATTAATATATAACTGCATATAGAAGATAGAATTTGTCAAGGCTTATTGTCTTGTCGTTTTTTTTAAACTTTATTTACTTGGGATTCCTTGAAGAAACTCTTATCTCTAAGACACAAATTTACCAGATCATCTCTTAGGAGGCTGAGTTTGGTATCTCAATAATATTATCTTTTTTTCTGGACTAATGCTCACTTGGCATTCTTTTTGCACATGAATTTATTGCAGGATACAAGCAAACCTGTGCAGATGATGAAACAAACCAATAGCTTCAATTTCGTGTCACTGGAGGATGTGCAAGCCAAGATCCTGGAAATCCCATACAAAGGCGGAGAGCTGAGCATGCTGGTGCTGCTGCCCAATAAAGTAGACGGTCTGCAGAAGGTAAAACCTGGTATTTACAGTGCTTCATGCTATTGTTTAAATTTCCAGTGATACCGTGCTTGTGTGGGCTGCTCATAGACTGGCTGGCAGCATAGAACAAAAAAAAAAAAATCAATATCTTATATACCAGTGGCTCAATGGTTAAGAATCCGCCTACAGTGTGTGAGCCACAGGAGACATGGGTTCAATCCCTGGGTCAGGAAGATCCCCTGGAGGAGGAAATGACAACCCACTCCAGTGTTTCTGCCTGGGAAATCCCATGGACAGAGGAGCCTGCAGGGATACAGACCATGGGGTCACCAAAAGAGTCAGACGTGACTTTCACATGAAACAAATGTTGTTTCATTAATGTGTGCATATTTATACACACGCACATACATATACATATACATTAGAATAGACATTCCTATATATGCATATATGTGTGTACATACATACATACATGAAAATAGCAAAGTTATAAATATATAAAAACATTTATTTCATCTATGATATATATTCAGGACTGTTATTTTTTCCTCCTCAGAGAAAATCTAATAAACTGAATCTCCTGTGTTCATGTTTATTGTTAAAATAAAGGTTTTCCAGACATTTCAATCCAAGGTTAGGTGGGCCCCATGACCGCTGAGAATCCTGACAGTTGTTCCTTTTCCACTGTTCCAGCTTGAAGACCAGCTCACTGCTGAGAAGCTAATAGCGTGGACGAGCCCACAGAATATGGGGAAGAGACAAGTGCATTTACACCTGCCTCGGTTTAAAGTGGAAGAGAGCTATGACCTCGTGCCCACACTGCAAGCCCTGGGGATGGTGGACGCCTTCCGTGATGAGGTGGCCGACTTCTCGGGCATGACCAAGAAATGCAGTCTGGTGGTATCAAAGGTCTTCCACAAGTCCTTTGTGGAGGTGACCGAGGAGGGCACGGAGGCCGCGGCTGCTACCGGTGTGGGTGTCAGTGTTGTCACGTCACTACCGTTTCACGAGAGTTTCCGCTGTGATCACCCTTTCCTGTTCCTCATCAAGCACATCAAGACCAATAGCATCCTCTTCTGTGGCCGAGTCTCTTCCCCTTAGATGGCCTTGGCCAGCGGCCACACTCGGGGGCATTCAGAGAGCTGTTCCCGGAGCTTGAATGCTGGTGTAACAGGTTCCCTCGGATTCATTCTCCTTTCCAACCTCACAGTCACCACTGAGCGTGTACTGGTGGAAGTATGCATACGATGTCTGTCTCTCTCTCTCCTTCTACAAACATATGTAAACTGACTCTCTCTCTCCATGATAACTCCTCTTTGCACAAAATGTTCAACATATTTTAAGAGATTAGCTGATTCATGTCAATGTATGGCAAAAACCACCACAATATTGCAAACTAATTAGCCTCCAATTAAAATTAATTAATAAAAAAGATTATTTCTATACTTATCTTCTACTAAGCTTGAAATATCATAGCTCTTATTAAAAAATTACAGGTACTAAATTATATATACTATAAGTCATATATACTCTTCACCTAGGCACTCACATTTCTTTGAGTTTAGCTGGTATGTGGGACACTTACATGTCTAAAGTTTTGATTTTGTGAAATACATTATCAATAAAACAATGATTTATTCATGTCATTCATTGCTTTTCCTTTTTTCTTATAAACAAAGTGCAAGTGAACTACCACACATAGAAAAGATAATTTAGAAAGATATTATCATATATAAAAATTCAAAGTAGTAGAACATGATGAGGTTGAAGAAGCGGACTGTTACCAGAACGTGAAAGGCTTTATAACCCACGTTAAGAACTTAAATATGAGTCCAGAACTCAGAGATGGGATAAGAACTGAATCATTAAACAAGTAAGGCAGACAATGCCGATAATAGACAGATAATAGAGTGACTGAGAGAACTATGGTAATCATTGCTGAAGGCAAAAATGGGATCAGACTCGGGGAGTATATAGTAAGAAGAAGGGCAGGCTTACACGTGACCCTGAAATACACAAATACTTAAATGTCAAGTATCAACAGTTTCTATTTCCTAAAACATAGCTCTCCTAAGGGCAGGAGGAGTCTTTTGGAGCTGACAGACATGTTTACTGCATAGATTGGAGTGATGGCTTCACAAATGTGTTCTCATCTCAAAACGCACGAAGTCGTATACGTTAGACATGTATAGCGCTTTCTGCATCAGCTGTACATCAATAAGGCTATTTTTGAATGGAACATAGCGAAAATCAAGATTTTATGTGGTTTAAAAAATGAAAATAAAGGTAATAGAGTTTAATAAAGAATCTCATGTTCATACAAAATACCTCTCCCCAGGATACCACCTGGTCCCCATTGGGTGGGCCAAAGCTAAAAAGACTGTTCAAACCCCATGTGGAGAGAACGTGGATCAGTCAGAACTCTCCCATATATCTGGTAGGGATACAGAAGCTGCAACCACTTTGGAAACCAGTCTTGTAATTTTAATTTTTCCGTCTTTATTAAGATATAATTGACCCGTAACACTGAGCAAGAAGAAGGTGGACCACGTGTGGATCTGACCCACTTATTTTCTGCCAAGTGATCACCATCCCAGCTCACACTGATGCCTCCGCCACATCACATCATTACCATTTCTTTGTGAGCTGTTTTGTTCAAGAGGAGTGGTCTCCTTCTTGATCTCTTTGGGGGACAGGAGGCTAGGGTGTCCTAACACTGCTGTCTGGGTGACGTTCCTCCAGAAAACTCTAAAATCTCCATGGTTGAGCAATGTCCTTCTAGAGAAAGTCTTTCTCAAGTGTGCAAGATGCTCATGTTGGCACTTTCTTGTAAAGTCAAATGTATACTGACCAGACAATCTAGTAATTCCATGGCTTGATTTTACCCAAGAGATGTGAATACAACCGCCACAAAAGGACTAGCGTACAGATGTCCACTGAAGTTCTGTTCACACTGGCTGAAAAGCTGGCAAAGCCTCAAACTTTTATCGGAACTTTTATAGAAACAAAAGAACAGAAATCTCTGGTTCCTATGGCGACATAGATAAAACTCTACACACTACACTGTGCCAAAAAAAACAGTTGAGCAGAAAGAGTGCATGTTATCTCATTTCGCCCATGTGCCAGTCTTCTAAAGGAGTAAATGTACTTACATCTCAATACAAAAGAGACCTTTGAAACACCTAGAGCAATATGATCATGGGAAATAAAAACACCAAAAAAAGATAAACACTCACTAAACATGAAAGCTAATATTTTATTAATATCGTCTGTTAGTGAGATGAATCAGAGCTTAACTAGGGCTTCCCTGGAAGTTCAGACGGGGAAGAATCTGCCCGCAACAGGGGCCTTGGGATGGATCCCTGGATGCAGAAGAGTCCCTGGAGCAGGGAATGGCACCCACTCCAATCTCCTTGCCTGAGAAATGTCATGGACAGAGAAGCCTGGCAGCCTACGGTCCATGGGGCTGCAAGTCAGACACGACTGAGCAACTAACACTTTCAAAGCATAATTTCTCTGTGCTTTTTCATTTAAGGTAAAGATGTATACTCCTAAACACTTACTTGTTCTGCATCTAACATAGAATATTGAACTTTGTTAATAGCAGTTTTTAAATTAAAGTAACATTTTTTAACACTTTTTTTTGTACTGTGGTATAACCAATAAAAAATGTTGTGATAGATTCAGGTGAACAGTGAAGGGACTCAGCCACACACACACGTTTCCATTCTCCCCCAAACTCCCCTCCCATCCAGGCTGCCGGGTAACAGTGAGCAGAGGTTCTGAGCTATCAAGTAATAGTCAGCTGTTTTTCCATTTCAGATGTGGTAGTGTGTGCCTCTCTCCCAAACTCTCTGACTATCCCTCCCCACACCTTCCCGCCTGGGGCCATAAGTTCGTTCTCTGAGTCTGTTTCTGTTTTGTAAATAAGTTCATTTGTGTTGTCTCTTAGGTTCTGCATATGAGATGTTATACAATATTTCTCCTCCTTTGTCTGACTTACTTCACCCAATGCGATAATCTCTAGGTCCATTCATGTGGCTGCTAATGGCATAATTTCATTCTTTTTAAGAATCATTAAACGTTTCTAGAGATACACTAAATGAAGGTTTGGAGAAGGAAACGGCAGCCCACTTCAGTGTTCTTACCTGGAGAATCCCATGGACAGAAGAGCCTGGCGGGCTGCAGTCCGCGGGGTCACAAGAGTCAGACAGAACTTAGTGAGTAAACCACCACCACCCCCAAACGGAGAGTCTGTCTATCACAGGAAAAAATGTTCATGACCAGACTGTTGGAATACATTTTACTCATTAATTGAATAATACACACCAAAATTACTCCCATGCCTTCTCTCCAAGCTCATAACAGTTTTTAGTTTGCCTTATAGGATTGCTGATTGTACTGGACTGAAGAAAACTTCCCCCTTCCACATAAGAAATTTCATGTCTAATCATAGGTTGTGACTAATCATAGGTTATTTGGAAATAAGTCACAGACATAACTACTTCACACAAGATCATACCGACTCGGGGTGGACCCTAATCCAATGACTAGGATCCTCAGAAGAAGAGAAGAGACATTCAGAGAAGAGTCAGGTAAAGACAGAAGCTCAAGCCCAGAGCTCTAGGGACCAACGTACCTGGAAGAGGTGCAGCTTTCTCCTCTAGAGCCTTCAGAGGAAGTGTGTGCTGAGGACAGGTTGATTTTAGGCCCCAGGCCTCCAGAAGTGAGGGACAATGAGTACCAGTGGTTTTAAGCCTCAGCTTCAGGTACACCGCGGCATCCGTCCTAGGAATCCGACAAGCTGCTTGAGAGCGGAGGGGAGCCCCTCCCACTCCGCTGCCTAAATTCTGGATGACCTTAATTAGCTAGAGCAAAACTCAAGCATGTCAGCAATTTAAAAATATATGTTTTCAAACAATCACATACATATAAATAATATTATAAATCAAAATTCAAGGAAATTCTTTGGATTTGAGCAATAAGTCTTTTACATGAAGCACAGAAAATTTGGATGTTCTGTCAAGTGACCATCACACACAGGGAGGAAAACACTGCAACGAGTTAGCGTCAGGCATTTCTTGTGCAATAATAGATATTTACTCGACTCCACGGGAGTTGGTACTGTCTTGCTTCGCTCACTGAGAAACTGAAGGTGGTGCTGACAGCTGTCCCTGGAGGTCCTGGTGAGATCTGTGCTAGAGCCAGAATCATGTCTGGGAACACAGAGGCTGCTTCCAGAATGAAGAGGGAAATGCGCGGTGCTGTCGTGGTCTCCGATTCTGGCTCACGGGATGAGACTCGGGAAGTCCGCTGTCACCTAATGCCAAGCAGCCTTGCAAAGCTCCCTTGTCACTTAGCCCCTGCTTCTACCACCGTGGTCCACACCCTTCACTAAGCCCAGTGCCAAGTCCCAGCAAAGCTGAGGACCCTTTCTACGCAGAATGAATCACTAGGAAGCCATAAAAATGCGATGATTAAACACATCGTGTGACCATCCCTACATTCAAACAGAATCAAGAGCCCTCGTCCAAATGTGAGAGGCCAGCAGTCAGTGGTTCCTAGCTGATGCACAAAGAAAAGGCTCTCTTTCTGTTCCAAAGATACACTCATGCTAGTGAAACATTAGCAGAGACCCATGAAAGCTGAGGCAAGAGGCAGTGCCATTTTTCTGATAAGGCAAGAAGCTATACAATAAAATTTAAACTAAAATGGCAACCCACTCCGGTATTCTTGCCTGGAGAAGCCCATGAACGCGGAAGCCTTGGGGGCCACAGTCCATGGGGTGGCAAAGAGTCGGACACGACTGAGGGACTAACTCTAAGGGTGGCCACAGAAAGTGAGTCTGAGACAGAAAGTCGGGGGTGTGGAGGACAGCGGAAGATAGGATTCCAGGAAAGAGGACTCAACAAGTGACGAGGCTTTCAGAAAATTCTCTAAAGACTGAGCGGGGACCCATCAGGAGGCGACGAGGTCACTGTTGGGCTCCAGAAGGAACGCTTCAGAGGTGTGATTGGTTAGACTACAGGGGACAGAGGGGCACACGAGGGTCTGCTCCCACCTGGGTAAGCCTCAGCCTGGAAGACAAAGCACAGACGTTGTCAGTGTCTCAGTGTTTCTGGAGACAAACCACACATAAAGCAGATGGTTCTCAATGCAAATCATCTATCACAATAGGCGTTCTAGAGCACCCAGCCCATGTCTACATTTCTCCAGCAAGCACGTCCCCTACATTCCCAGAATTAC
Organism: Budorcas taxicolor; assembly: GCF_023091745.1. Taxonomy (NCBI): domain Eukaryota; kingdom Metazoa; phylum Chordata; class Mammalia; order Artiodactyla; family Bovidae; genus Budorcas; species Budorcas taxicolor. Next base: position 62,347,771 of record NC_068931.1, on the reverse strand, counting down.
AGTTCAGTGATCAACTGTCCCTCTTTCCCACCCACAAGCAAAATGATAACTGCTCATCACTTTGCAATGTGCCTTTCCTTCACTGGACTCTCTGTTTGAGGATGTATCCTTTTTGGCACATGAGTATCTGACACATTTATGTTCATTTCATTTATGAACGTAAATGAACAGTTATGTTCAGGTTAATTTTTGCCCTTTCCTTCTCCAGGGGATCTTCCCAACCGAAGGATCAAACTCGAGTCTTTCGCATTGCAGGCCAAGTCTTTACCGTCTGCGCCGCCAGGGAAGCCCGTGTGCGTCCACAGCTGCCGGATACTCCGTTGTGTAGCCTTTATTTCCCTCCTTCTCTAATAGGCATATCTCCCCTGCTGTCGTGCTCAACAGTTCTGCAGTCCATCTCCTCAACTGAAGGGTTAATGCGGCCACAATAGGGAAAGTCGAGATGTACTGCTTGCAAACAAGATGTTCTGCCAAAAAGATGGACACAGCCTTGAGATTAATGGTCCCTTGCAAATAAGGGAACATTCCCTGCTTGTGATAAGGGCTCTGGACAGACTCTGCAGTGGGCCGGAATTTCACTCCCTTTTGCTGTATGATAACATTTATGCACATGCGCTGTACTGAACAAGTTTGGTCATACAGTCTGGAATTCTGCCCAGAGGGGCTATATAAAAATAAACCGCGAGCCTGCTTGCTTGCACAGTTATTTTTGCTCTGGCCAGAGTGTGTCTGTCTCTTGTATGTGTGTCTTGTTGTTTTACGTCATTTCAGTCGTAATCTCCAGAAATCTCCTGCACTCAACTATGTCTCCTTCAGCACAGTGTGTGGGTTATCCAGAGTGCATATTTAAATAGAGACTCAGTGAATCTTAATCATACTGCCAGGAGAAATATCAACAACCTCAGATATGCAGATGACACCACCCTTATGGCAGAAACTAAAGAGCCTCTTGATGAAAGTGAAAGAGGAGAGTGAAAAAGTTGCCTGAAAGCTCAACATTCAGAAAACTAAGATCATGGCATCCAGTCCCATCACTTCATGGCAAATAGATGGGGAAACAGTGGAAATAGTGGCTGACTTTATTTCGGGGGCTCCAAAATCACTGCAGATGGTGACTGCAGCCATGAAATTAAAAGACACTCCTTCAAAGGAAAGTTGTGACCAACCTAGATGGCATATTAAAAAGCAGAGATGTTACTTTGTCAACAAAGGTCCATCTAGTCAAGACTATGGTTTTTCCTGTGGCCATGTATGGATGTGAGAGTTGGACTGTGAAGAAGGCTGAGCACCGAAGAATTGATGCGTTTGAACTGTGGTGTTGGAGAAGACTCTTGAGAGTCCCTTGGACTGCAAGGAGATCCAACCAGCCCATCCTAAAGGAGATCAGTCCTTGGTGTTCACTGGAAGGACTTATGTTGAAGCTGAAACTCCAATACTTTGGCCACCTCATGTGAAGAGCTGACTCATTTAAAAAGACCCTGATGCTGGGAGGGATTGTGGGCAGGAGGAGAAGGGGACAACAGAGGATGAGATGAATGGATGGCATCACAGACTCAATGGACGTGAGTTTGAGCAAGTCTTGATGACTGTAGCTTTATAGTAAAATCTGAAGTCAGGAAGGTTGATTCCTCCAGCTCCGTTCTTTCTCAAGACTGCTTTGGCTATTCGGGTTCTTTTGTGTTTCCATATGAATTGTGAAATTTTTTGTTCTAGTTCTGTGAAAAATGTCATTGGTAATTTGATAGGGATCACACTGAATCTGAAGATTGTGTTTGGTAGTATGCTCATTTTCACAATATTGATTCTTCCTACCCAGGAGCATGGAATATCTATCCATCTGTTTATGTCATCCTTGATTTCTTTCAATAGTGTCTTAAATTTTCTGTGTACAGTTCTTTTTTCTGCTTAGATAAGTTTATTCCTAGATATTTAATTCATTTGTGGTAATGGTAAATGGGATTGATTCCTTAATTTCTCTTTCTAATTTTTTATTGTTAATACACAGAAATGCAAGTGATTTCTGTGTGTTGATTTTGTATCCTGCAACTTTGTTAAATTCTCTGATTAGCTCTAGTAATTTTCTGATACTATCTTTACGGTTTTATACGTATAGCATCATCTCATCTGCAAACAGTGAGAGCTTTACTTCTTCTTTTCCAATCTGGATTCCTTTTATTTCTTTTTCTTCTCTGATTGCTGTAGCTAGGACTTCCAGAACTATGTTGAATAATCGCAGTGAAAGTGGACACCTTGTCTTGCTCCTGACCCTAAGGAGAATGCTTTCAGTTTTTCATCATTGAGAATAAAGTTTGCTGTAGGCTTATCATATACAGCCTTTTCTATGTTGACATAGGTTCCTTCTATGCCCATATTTTTAAGAATTTTAATCATAAATGGTGCTGAATTTTGTCAAATGTTTTTCCTGCATCTTTTATGATTATCATATTGTTTTTATCTTTCAATTTGTTGAATTGGTGTATCACATTGATTGATTTGTATATATTGAAGAATCCTTGCATCCCTGGAATAAATCCAACTTGATCAAGGTGTACAAGCTCTTTGATGTGCTGCTGAATTCTATTTGCTAAAATTTTGCTGAGGACTTTTGCATCTACGTTCATCAGTGGTATTGGCCTGTAGTTTTCTTTTTGTGTGTTGTCTGTGTCCGGTTTTGGAATCAGGGTCATGGTGGCCTTGTAGAATGAGTTTGGAAATGTCCCTTCCTCGGCAATTTTTTGGAAGAGTTTTAAAAGGATAGGCATTAGCTCTTCTCTAAATGTTTGATAGAATTCTCCTGTGAAGCTGTCTGGTCCTGGGCTTTTGTTTTTTGGGAGATTTTTGATCAGAGCTTCAATTTCAGTGGGTTGTTCATAATTTTTGTTTCTTCCTGGTCCAGTCTTGGAAGAGTGGACTTCTCTAAGAGTCTGTCCATTTCCATTTTATTGCCATGTAGCTGTGCATGAGAGTCTCTTCCAATCCTTGTGTTTCTGCCTCGCCTGTTGTGAACTCTTTCTTCATTTCTCGTTTTGTTGATTTGATTCTTCTCTCTTTTTTGATGAGCCTGGCTAAAGGTTTGTCAATTTTGTTTATCTTCTCAAAGAACCAGCTTTTGGGTTTAATCATCTTTACAACTGTTTCTTTCATTTCTTTTTCAGTTATTTCTGCTCAGATCTTTATGATCTTTTCCTTTTACTAATTTTGGGGGGTTTTTGTTTCTCTTCTTCCAGGTGTTTTCAGTGTAAAGTTAGGTTGTCTATTCGACGTTTCTCTTGGTTCTTGGGGTAGGGTTGTAAAGCTAGGCTGTCTATTCGATGTTTCTCTTGGTTCTTGAGGCAGGGTTGAAAGCTAGGCTGTCTATTTGATGTTTTTCCTGGTTCTTGAGGCAGGGCAGTGCTGCTATAAACTCCCCTCTGAGAACTGCTTTGGCTGCATCCCATAGGTTTTGAGTTGCCATGTTTTCACTGTCATTTGTTTCTAGGAACTTTTTTATTTCCCTTTCGATCTCTTCAGTAACCCGTTGGTTATTTAGAAATGTATTGTTTAATCTCCACGTGTTTGTGTTTCTTACAGTTTTTTTCTTGTAATAGATAGCTAGTCTCATAGCATTGCGGTTGGAGAAGATGCTTGATACCGTTTCAATTTTCTTAAATTTACTAAGGTTTGATTTGTGACCCTAGATGTGGTCCATTCTGGAGAATGCTCCATGTGCACTTGAGAAGAAGGTGTATTCTTCTGCATTTGGATGGAATGTCCTGAAGACATCAATGAGATCCATCTCATCTAATGTTATCACTTAAGACTTGTGTTTCCTTATTACTTTTCTGCTTTGATGATCTGTCCATTGGTGCGAGCAGGGTGGTAAAGTCTCCGACTATTATTGTGTTATGGTCGATCTCTCCTTTCATGTCTGTCAGTGTTTGTCTTATGGATTGAGGTGCTCCTGTGTTGGGTGCACAGATATTTACAATTGTTATGTCTTCCTCTTGGACTGGTCCCTTGATCATTATGTAATGTCCTTCCTTATCTCTTGTAATCTTCTTTAAGGTCTGTTTTATCTGACATAAGGATTGCTACTCCAGAGTTCTTTTGCTTCTCATTTTCATGGAATATATTTTTCTATCCTCTCGCTTTCAGTCTATATGTGTCTTTGGGTCTGAAGTGGGTTTCTTGTAGACAGCATATATATGGGTCATGTTTTTGTATCCATTCAGCCAGTCTGTGTCTTTTGGTTAGAGCATTTAATACATTTACATTTAAAGTAATTATTGACGTATATGCCCCTATTGCCATTTTCTTAATTGTTTGGGGTTGATTTTTCAGATCTTTTTTCTTCTGTTGTATTTCTTGACAAGTCCCTTTAACATTTGTTGTAAAGCTGGTTGGGTGGTACTGAATTCTCTTAACTTTTTCTTGTCTGAAAAGCTTTTTATTTCTCCATTAATTTTGAATGAGATCCTTGAGGGTACAGTAATCTTGGTTGTAGATTTTTCCCTTTCAGTACTTTAAATATATCCTGCCATTCCCTTCCAGCCTGTAGAGTTTCTGCTGAAAGATCAGCTGTTAAATGTGTGGGGTTTCCCTTGTATGTTACTTGTTGCTTTTCCCTTGCTGCTTTTACTATTCTCTCTCAGTGTTCAGTCTTCGTTAGTTTGGTTGGTATGTGTCTTGGCACGTTTCTCCTTGGGTTTATCCTGTGTGGGACTCTTTGTGCCTCTTGGACTTGATTGACTATTTCCTTTTCCATGTTGGGGAAATTTTCAACTGTAATCTCTTCAAAAATTTTCTCAAATGCTTTCATTTTCTCTTCTTCTGGGACCCCTATTATGTGAATATTGGTGCGTTTGATATTGTCCCAGAGGTCTCTGAGACTATCCTCAGTTCTTTTCATTCTTTTTACTTCATTCTGCTCTTCAGAAGTTATTTCCATCATTTTATCTTCCAGCTCACCGATTCGTTCTTCTGCTTCAGATATTGTGCTATTGATTCTTTCTAGAGTATTTTCAATTTCAGTGGTTGTGTTGCTTGTCTCTGTATGTCTATTCTTTAATTCTTCTAGGTCTTTGTTAATTGTGTCTTGCATTTTCACCATTTTGTTTTCTAGATTTTTGATCATCTTTACTATTATTATTCTAAATTCTTTTTCAGGTAGTTTGCCTATTTCCTCTTCATTTATTTGGACATCTGTGTTTCTAGTTTGTTCCTTAGTTTATGTGATATTTCTCTACATTTTCATTTTTATTTTTTTAACTTATTGTGTCTGAGGTCTCCTTTTCCCAGGCTTCACGGTTGAATGCTTTCTCCCTTTTGGTTTCTGCCCTCCTGCAACTGCTCCGGCGGCCTGTGTGAGCTTCATGGGGTGACGTTGGTGCTGAGCTGTTTTGTTTGCTTGTTTTTCCTCTGATGGGAAGGCTGAGTGAGGTGGGAATCCTGTCTGCTGATGACTGGGTTTGTATTTTTGTTTTCTTTCTTGATTAGATGAGGTTTCCTGCACAAGATGCTACTGGGGGTTGGGTGATGCTGGGTCTCATTTTCAGGTGGTTTCCTTTGCGTGAGTTCTCACTATCTGATACTCCCTGGGGTTAGTTCTCTGGTGGTCTATAGATTGGAGTCAGTGCTCCCACTCCAAAGGTTCAGGGCTTGGTCTCTAGTCAGGAGCAAAGATTCCACAAGTGGTTTGTTATGGCATTAAGTGAGATTCAAACAAATACCCAAAAACGAGAAGGCAAAGATGAACCCCAGACAAATGGCAGTTACAAAATCAGACAAATAAAAATTAAAATGACAGAATATGCACAATACATATAAAATCAGACAAATAATAATTAAAATGACGGAATATGCACAATACATATATGCTCATAAGCAAAGTCAAAACAGTCCAACAGATATAAAGTACAGGGAACTGACCTGCTGAGCAAAGGGAACCAAACACTGTCTCCACCAGTCAAGAGCAAAGATAACCAAAGCGCAGACCTCAAAACAAAGCTGCAGCACGGTGCCCAGTGGGGAACAGAGCAGCGAGGACAAACCAGCAAATATGCTGAGAGGAAAGGCAAGAAAGAGCAGATATGCAAAGGTAAACAGGGGTAGATGAAGAAGATTTGTATATATCAAAGATTAACTGCAAGGGGAAAAGAACAGTAGAAAAGGCAAACAAAGGAATAAATATAGAAGAAATATAATAGGGTTACAAATTTAAATTATATAAAAAAGAAAAGAAAAAAGAGAAGAAAAAAAAAAAAAAAGAAAACTCCACAGAACTGCAAAAGCCCAACATAGAGGCAGAGGTATACAACAACAATAAAGAGTGTGGCTGAGTACACACATGTACATACACACCCATAAGCAAAATCAAAACAGTCCAACAGAAAGAAAGTACAATAGATTGACCCAGCGAACAAAGGAAACCAAAAATTATATCCACCAGTTAAGAACAAAACTAACCAAAGCACAAACGGGAAAACAAAACTAAAGCAAGGTGCCAACTGGGGAATAAAGCAGTGAAAATAAATCAGCAAATATGTTGAGAGGAAAGGAAAGAAAGAAAAAATAGATATGCAAAGTTAAATAGAGGTAGGTAAGATTTATATACAGTGAAGATTAACTGCAAGGGGAAAAGAACAGTAGGAAAAGCAAACCAAGGAATAAATGTATGAAAATAAGAATAGTAATATTAAATTTGAAAAAAAAGAGGAAAGAAAAAAAAATGAGGGTGGGGGGAACTCCACGGAACTGCAAAAGCCCAATGTAGAGGCAGAGGTTTCTAACAGCGTGATTGAGGAACAAAAACACTCAAAAGCTTAATTAGATTCCAGGGTGCCAATAAAACCAACAACAGAGGGTGAAAACAAAAAAAGAATCCAAAAGAATCTACAGAACAAGTCAAAACAGAATCTACAGAACAAGTCAAAACATAAGAATAATAGACGTTTTCCTTGACTCACTGCCGTCAGAGTCCTTTCCCTTGCTGAGAGTCACAGTCCAACTCACCTCCCTAGGACGCCCTCCAATACTGTACTGATCTCTAGACCTGCTGTGGGGGCAGCTAAGATTCTAATCTGGCCCTACTCCTGTGTGTTCTTGCCTCCAATGTCCACAGCTATCAGAAACAGTACGTTTTCTTTCACTGGAGCTCTCAAAATCCTTTTATATAGTCCATAGACACAGAGTCTGCCTAGTTGATCATGTGGATTTAATCTGCAGCTTGTACAGCTGGTGGGAGGTTTTGGGGTCTTCTTCCTTAGTCACACGGTCCCTGCGGTCTTCAAATGTGGGGTTTGCCCCTGAGGCTGCCCTGGAGGACTTGGGTTTGCCCCTGTGAGGACCACGTGTGGGGGTGGTGCAGCTGCTTGGGTTGCAGGGTTTCTGGCCGCACCAGGTATTCAGGGGAATTTGCAGCTAGAGCAGCAGGAAATAGAGTGCTCGAGAAGGGTGTGGCAACCAGTATTGGCCAATACACTCCAGTGTTCTTGCCTGGAGAACCCTCCTGACAGAGGAGCCTGGCAGGCCACAGTCTACAGGGCTGCAAAGAGTTGGACACAATGCAACCCTGCATGCATAGATGCAAGATGTTTTTGCCTGTGTCCGCTCTGCTGAGAGCTGAGCATGAAGGTGGCACTGCTGCTTGGCTTTCGGGGCCCCGGGCAGTGCCAAGTGTTCAGGGACACAGACTGCCTCAGCCACAGGAGTTATGGCCCTCAAAGTGAAAGTGAAAGTTGCCCAGTCGTGCCCGACTCTTTGCAACTCCATGGACTATAAAGTCCATAGAATTCTCCAGGCCAGAATACTGGAGTGGGTAGCCTTTCCCTTCTCCAGGGGATCTTCCCAACCCAGGGGATCTTCCAAACTAGGGATCAAACCCAGGTCTCCTGCATTACAGGCAGATTCTTTACCAACTGAGCTATCAGGGAAGCCCTATCAGAGTCCTTCAGAGTCTTTTTTCAAGCCTCTTGTAGCTGGTGATCAGAAGACCTCTTTGGCTAGTCTTTCTTCATAGCTCCACCCTGCAGGCACTTAGACAGCTCCCTGGCTAGGGTCCTTCTCTATAGTTCAGCGCATCAGGCACTTATAGGGGCACCCTGGGTGGGGTCCTACTCTGTAGTTCAGTGAGTCAGGCATTTGATGGGCGGCCTCTCTATCGTTCAGGAGCCAACTGTGGAGAGAGAGAGGCTGTGGTGCTGGCTCCACCGCCTAATTGTGACTCAGCAGCATCGCCTTGCTTCCATGGCTGCCTGGCTTTCCTCCACAGGCATTTTCCACCACGATCTCCTCCCTCACATCCCCTCGATCCGTCTCTCCACAGTCAACAGAAGCCCTCGCTCTGGGATTGCTCCCCAATCCCTAAACTCCAGCTCCCAGCTGCTGCGCCTTCCAAGGGCTCTGCATCCCTGTCTGGGGCGTGTGTGGCTGTGGCAAGGACTGAGTCTCCTTCCATTTAGGCTGTCCCAGATCCGCTGCTTCACTCTCGCCTTAAATGTGTCTCCTCTGACTGACAATCGCCCCGATGTGGGGATCGGACCCCTGCTTCAGTCCCCCCACCTGCCGAGATCCAGGCGGGTGCAGTCCTACTGAACTTCCATTTTTCCCCCCAGTTCCTTCCTCCTGCTGAGTTCTGCGTGGGTCTATATATTCTTTTCCACTGGTCAGGCCCTCCCGGCTGCTCTCAGCTGGTGTTCTGCGTGCACTTCTGTGTCTGAAGGTGTATCCCTGATGTGTCCGTGGAGAGAGACGCAGTCCATGTTCACCCACTCCTCCACCATCTTGCTCTCCCTCCAACAATCACATATCATGAAATATTCCCCAATTACTTGTGCTATCCAGCCTTTTTATCAGCACTGTATCAGTAACTCTCCTCTACATCACACTGTTTCCTATGTGATACCAAGACTTAGAATTTATTTCAATGTCAGTTTTATTGCTGTTAACCTCTCTGTCATAGGAAGTGTATTTTGCTGACCTAGAAAGACTAAGAATCTTACCGCTGTAAACATATCTATGTATTTTAGGATTTCCTGGTCAAGAGCCATGAAAAACGTCTTTCAGATTTCTGTTGGATGGCTTTCCTATCCCATCATAAGAAAGCAGCTGATCCCATATTGTCACAGTAGCAAGTAAGCACCACAGTCGCTGAGGCCCCAGCGCCTGTCTCCCCCTTGCCCCTCATGCCCCGCCTCCATCAGTGATAACGTGATGCCCATGTGCCCCACGCCCGGGCCCTAGTGCCTCTCAGCACGAGCCTCTCAGGGTGGGGCAGCTGTCGCTGTTGCTGTGTCCACAAGTCATGTCTGACTCTTTGTGACCCCATGGACTGCAGCACGCCAGGTTTTCCTGCCCTTCAGTAATTCACAGGGTTTGCTCACACTCATGTCCATTGAGTCGGTGATGCCATCCAACCATCTCACCCTCCGTCGTCCTCTTCCCCTCCTGCCCTCAATCTTTCCCAGTATCAGGGGCTTTTCCAACGAGTCAGCTGTTTCCTGACTCAATATGGGACAAATCCAATCACCAAATCCCTATCAAAGATGTTTCTTCTAAAGCCATCTGCTCACTGTACTACTCAAGTGTCTAGCAGAAAACAAATGGCTCCAGCCAAAGTGGGTGATTAAGGACAGTTGAATAAGGGGACTATACAAAGTATGCTCGGGGCTTCCCAGGTGACACTAGTGGTGAAGAACCAGTCTGCTAATGCAGGAGCCGTAAGAGACGTGGGCTCAGTCCCGGGACCAGGAAGATTCTGGAGGAGAGCATGGCCACCCACCCCAGTATTCTTGCCTGGACAGCCCTGTAGACAGAGGGGCCTGGCGAGCTACAATCCAAGGAGTCACAAAGAATCAGTCACGACCAAAGCAACTCAGCACGCACGCACGCACGCACGCACAGAGCGCCAGGGCTGAAAGCAACCAAGAAAGAGTGCGGTGCACGCAGGGACAGTGCCGGGGAGGGGACCCTGCCACGCCTAGACCTGCATCAAGGGCAGGAATGGTGACAAGGTCAGAAGGTAGCTGTCGCTGCAGGAAAGCTGCCCAGTAAGGTTCCCGGGCTTTGGCAAAAAATGCAGCCGTCTCTTGACAGCCCAGCTGAGAGGAGCCGGGTGACTGAGCAGCCCCACCTCACCCAGCTGCAGGCCTACCCTTGGTGCCTCCTGCAGACCAGAGGCAACATCCCCAGAGGACCAGAACCCTGATTATGTTTCCCTGCATCTCTGCCTCCTGGGGACACAGGAGGTTGGGACAGTGAAACATGAAACTGGAGAAGCAAAATAAAATCCTAAGCATACCCATGATTTCCCAAGTAATCAAATTTATTCTTCCCTCAGGAACTTTACCCCTTTATTAAAGGTCCAGTAACAGGAATTAGCAATAATTAGCATTGCTTTAAATAAAAAGCATATTTAAATAGATAAGGAAGACCATGGATCCAAATAAAAGAACTAAAGACATGACTAGATTTTCACAAACAAGGAGATTGAACTGGAACAGAGCTGGAACATTGAGGAAGCATGGGTTCCATGCGTTACCTGGGGAGTACAAGCTCGGAAGACGCTGAAAAAGCTGAACGCACTGAGGATGAAGAGCAAACTCATAAACGAGGGAGAGGCGATCAATTAGTGAATATTAAGAAAGCTGCGCACCGAAGAATTCATGCTTCTGAACTGTGGTGTTGGAGAAGACTCTTGAGAGTCCCTTGGACTGCAAGGAGATCCAACCAGTCCATTCTGAAGGAGATCGGCCCTGGGTATTCACTGGAAGGAATGATGCTAAAGCTGAAGCTCCAGTACTTTGGCCACCTCATGCGAAGAGTTGACTCGTTGGAAAAGACTCTGATGCTGGGAGGGATTGTGGGCAGGAGGAGAAGGGGACGACAGGGGATGAGATGGCTGGATGGCATCACTGACTTGATGGACGTGAGTCTGAGTGAACTCCGGGAGTTGGTGATGGACAGGGAGGCCTGGGGTGCTGCGATTCATGGGGTCGCAAAGAGTCGGACACGACTGAGCGACTGCACTGAAGGAGTCATACGCAAGCTGACAGGTGGGCGCATGGTAAGATACCTGCATGTCAGAAACTTGACAAAGGACATCAAGACAAAAGAAGAACAATGGCTGGAAACGAGCGGAAACAAGAGAAAGAGAAGACCGTGTTTTCTGGCTTCACAGTATGAAGTAGGAGAATGAGGAGGCGCCTCTAAGAAAAGATCAGGGGACATGCAATCCTGGGGAAAATCCACATTTCAGATACAGCAAGGAGGAAGAGGGACAGTCCTAGGAAAACGGAGAACCTCACAGATTTCCTGGCAGCAGAACAGGAAAGCCAAGATGAAGCAAAGCAGGACTTGTGAGAGATCCGCCAGTGACAGGGTGGAATGGTGAGAAGCAGAGAGTAGAATGACTGTCTTGGGTGGAATTGGATTCATGGGAGTTGAGGGAACAGTGGTGATGAATGAACTGTCTCAATCTTCCATGGCGCACCTACATATGAGAGCAATCCCTAACTAGGGGAAAGCTGCAATCGGCAGATAGCCTATTATTGGATGCTTGGAGGCTCTTCTCAAGTAACCAACTTACCTGCAGGTAGGCACAACCGCATACTTGCCCCCTGACTTGACGTGCAACTCAGAAAGGCTGACAAATCACCGCACACCTCACAAGGAAGTAGAAACAATAGGGAAACAGGAGCTACTCTTAACTAACCTACACAGGCATTAGAAATAGTGGGATGGGTCCTCAAAGTGTCATTTCCTCTTCAGCTTTATTGGGTTCCTGGACTCATGATGCCAGTGATGTTAGCGTATTTAGAAAATACCCAAAGACGGGTTGGCAAGTCCTGACTTGCAAAATCCTCTGAGAATTGCTGAGTCTCCTGTGACACTGTATGATATCACAGTGTCTTAACCTTGTCTATTACACCCCAGGAGCACTTTTCAAAAGGAGGGAGAGAAAGATATCACATGGCTTCTTATTTGAACTAACCCAGGTTCACTCTAAAATTTTAGCAAAACCCTGGTCCTTATCAGCGCCTCTTCCTCAAAGCCAACCTCTGCACTGCAAGCCTCAATAACTTAGTCACAGGTGGAATCAGCTCATTCAGTGGTTCCCTTGAGTCCTCGACTCCTGCTCTGTCCCCTGGGCTTCCTCCAGGCCCAGCCGGGGCTTCTTGCTTCTTCTCTGGGCTCAGAGCCCTTTCTCCTTGAGCCCAGAGACGTCCACCCTGCTCTGGCCCGGGGGCCTCCCTGCTCTCTGGCAGCGTCCGAGACGCAGCCTTGACCAGGAGCTCTTATCCCTCATGTTTGTCGTTTCTCACCCTGGGTCTCTTCTCCTGCTGTTTCCTTCTTCTATAGACTCAGCTCCCCCATCAGACTCCAGCAGAGTCCATCCTCGCTCAGCCCACCCAGTCTCAGCTCAGGGGTCTCTGACCTCCAGTGTCATTCAGGGGTCAGGAGGAGCCCTAAGAGCAGTGGGGCTGAGCTCAGGAATCATCTTTCCGGTTTAGACACACGGGTCTGCCCTTCTTCCAGCTCGTGTCCCCATCCCTGTGCTTCCGGGACACTGTGGTGGGCGAGTCTTCCTGTGAGTGAGTGATGTGCTGGGACTGCAGGCTCTGCTCATGGCAGAGGTTAAAAAGAAGCAGGGACAGTATCAAGCCTGGAGACGAGCAGAGAATCAGTACCCCACACACGTGCTTCCATCACAGGTTGGTGGGAAAATGAACGGAGCAGCTTCTGGGGAGGGCAGTCCAGTGGCTCTAAATCATCAACTTTCCATGTGACCCAGATGTTTCACTGTTGGGTAAATGCCTGAGATAGTAAAACAAATGTCCACAGTGAAGTTTCTAAATTTTATGCAGTCCAAGAGAGCATCTGAAATCCAGCCTTCACTCCTAGTGACTGTGAGGCTCACGAGGAGAATCTGGGGCCCCACTTCCACCCCTCCAGATTTTGTGGAAGGACATGATCTCTCTTGAGAGGGCAGAAGATGTAGGTTCTTTTCATCTAAACACAAGGAGATTTGTCAGTAAAGGCCCAGAGTCTGTCTCCACACCTCCCTCTGGGGAGTGGATACACACGAAGTCTCCTGAGCCAGGTACCTGCCTGGAGAGCTCACCTGGGCCATTCACCGCCTTAGACACCTGGGTGTCTCCTCCCCACCACACTGTGCCTCATTCATGTCTTTCTGAAATGGGGGAAACAACGGATCTGCCTGAATATGGTGTTAAAGGGGAAAATGGGTGAATACATAACCCCCCTTAGTAAAAGTCAGCAGTTTACGGCATTGTTCTGCTATTGGAACGCTGAACACATGAAGAGAACGTGGCTCCAGCAGTAAGAGACGTAACCGTGACATTCAAAGAGCACGATTCTCTGTCTCTTCTCTCTTACAGGCATTTGACTCTGTCCTCCTGAGCACGAGTCAGGAGCTGGTGTGCGACAGAGCATGATGACTGAGAAATGTCTTCACCAGCTCAGCTCAGTTCAGCTCAGTTCAGCTCAGCTCAGCTCAGTTCAGTTCAGTTCAGTTCAGCTCAGCTCAGTTCAGTCGCTCAGTCATGTCCGACTCTAGTGACCCCATGAACTGCAGCACACCAGGCCTCCCTGTCCATCACCAACTCCCGGAGTTCACTCAGACTCACATCCATCAAGTCGGTGATGCCATCCAGCCATCTCATCCCCTGTCGTCCCCTTCTCCTCCTGCCCACAATCCCTCCCAGCATCAGAGTCTTTTCCAACGAGTCAACTCTTCGCATGAGGTGGTCAAAGTACTGGAGTTTCAGCTTTAGCATCATTCATTCCAAAGAACACCCAGGACTGATCTCCTTTAGGATGGACTGGTTGGATCTCCTTGCAGTCCAAGGGACTCTCAAGAGTCTTCTCCAGCACCACAGTTCAAAAGCATCAATTCTTTGGCGCTCAGCTGCCGGGAGCCAGCATGAGGAATTCCACCCGTGATGAGGTCATGTGGCAGAGCTCTGATGGCAAGGCTAATCAGACCTCAGCTTTTCCCCCTGGAATTTCCTGAGCATCCACCAACCCCCCCCCCCCCCCAAAAAATAAGAATCTGCCTGCTTTTCCACTCTTCTGATATTCTCTGGAAAAAAGTCAACTCAGGGCTTTAGTCTTCTGCATTTGAAAGGGATGTTTCAGTTAAACCCCCTCTGATAGCTCTCTAGCTTGCCTAACAGGTTCTCCTGGACCTCTTACAGCTTGTGAATTGCTTACAGCCCCCCAACTGAGAGAGGCACAAAGCTTAAAAGCATCTTAAAGATATAGAGCCTTTTCGAAAGAGTTAAAAATTATATTGGTAGAGGGTTTTCACTGTTGACTCAATGACTGCTGCCAGGTCTCCATATTCTTTATCTTTTAGGCACCTGGGAGGATGTTAATCAATGTAAACGGGATATGGAAAAAGATATATAGAAGTTTTGATGTTAGCAACACTAGACTTTTGAGTTAAGTACTTTTCTCTTTGTTATATATCACTGCACTCCTCTTGTGTCCTTGCTATGTAAGAATGTAACTTTATTTAGTGCTTTCTGAGAATGGCACCAGACTTTGGAAAGATCAACACAAGTAAGTCTTCTGGTTGACAAACCCTTATCAGAAAAAAGGCTGTAAAATGTTAATTGGCCCTTTTGGCCAGAAGATGATGTAACTCACCTAAGACTTGTGTATACAATTAGGTATGCAGAGAGAAAAGCCTGGTTTTGATAAGAGTCTGGACTGCTAACACTATATAACTTTGTGTTACCCATTGATCTCCATGTTTTATCAAAAGTATAAACGGCCTTCTGAACAACAGAGGACGGAGCCAGTCGCTGGACTGGTTTCCCCCGTGTCTCTCTCTCTTTTTCTCCCTCTCCCTCCTTTCCCTCTTTTCTTTAATTTCAGGCTGAATTCCCATCTGGTGCGTGGAGGCTCACCAAGTCTACTTACTTGCCCTGGCTGTTAAGACCTGCGCAAAAGGGAGCCTAAGGCGAGGCACCCTTAGATATTCAAGCGAGCGCTGGTGGCCCAACGTAGATGGTGCAAATTCCTTGTCTGGAATTTTATTGGTCTTCCATGTAATCCAAGTTATTCAGCCCTCTTTCTCCACTTAATTTTCCTACTACACTATTTCTTCCTAATCTAATCTTATATTAATAAATAAATAAGTTTTCCTCGCCAACGCCATCCTCACTTCGAATTCTCTGGATCCACCGGGGCTGGACCCTGGCACTCAGCTTTCTTCACAGTCCAACTCTCACATCCACACATGACCACTGGAAAAACAATAGCCTTGACTAGATGGACTTTTGTTAGCAAAATAATGTCTCTGCTTTTGAATATGCTGTCTAGGTTGGTCATAACTTTCCTTCCAAGGAGTAAGCGTCTTTTAATTTCATGGCTGTAATTACCATCTGCAGTGATTTTGGAGCCCAAAAAATTAAGTCTGATACTGTTTCCACTGTTTCCCCATCTATTTCCCATGAAGTGATGGGACCAGATGCCGTGATCTTCATTTTCTGAATGTTGAGCTTTAAGCCAACCTTTTCTCTGTCCTCTTTCACTTTCATCAAGAGGCTTTTTAGCTCCTCTTCACTTTCTGCCATAAGGGTGGTGTCATCTGCATATCTGAGCTTATTGATATTTCTCCCGGCAATCTTGATTCCATCTTGTGCTTCTTCCAGTCCAGCGTTTCTCATGATGTACTCTGCATATAAGTTAAATATGCAAGGTGACAATATATAGCTTGATGTACTCCTTTTCCTATTTAGAATCAATCTGCTGTTCCATGTCCAGTTCTAACTGTTGCTTCCTGACCTGCATATAGGTTTCTCAAGAGGCAGGTTAGGTGGTCTGGTATTCCCATCTCTTCATAATGGACCTCAATTTATTTTTCTGGTACATCTTTGTGTAAGAATGAGAAAACTGCCCCCTAGATGGCCCCTGAGAGCAGGTGACTCTGCAGGAAAAAGAGTTTCCCTTCGACCTTAGAGCTCAGGGACCAGCTGGGTGGCTGTCAGGAGGATGGGGTCACAGGGAGGACCGCAGCCAAGGTCCCACTTTTTGGGGAAGGCAACTGATACCTATTCTCCGCACATGGCTGAGACACTTTGCCAGTATCTCTTAAACTGAGAATTTGAAATATTTTCCTACTTGTGCAAATAATTCTCAAGGACATCATCATGTTGGCCCAGCTCTCAGAACATAAAATAGAAAATGTAAGCTATTTCATCACTTTTGTTAGAAGTAGTCTTAAGGACAATTCAACATGTAAGAGAAGACAGATTCTTATGGGTTATGTCTGTTTGGAAATAGCAGCTCAAGGCATGTAAAGAAGTCGGAGCCTAACTGTACTGTCGTTGGTCTTAGACACCTACAGGTATTTCCCAAGAGCTAGTGACTGCAGTTCTGTTTCTTCTGGCGATGAGAAGGAAGTAAAGGAATTGGACAATAGTCTAATCTTCACTCACAGAGACTGTGCTTGTGAAGGTGACAGTACCTGGTGAAGAAACCAGAAGTTGATCTACTTGAAATACCAGCTGCTTTGAGGCACTGGAGGCGGCTAGAGAGGGATATATCCAGGGCTGAGAGCTCCCGGCACACAGGCTTGCAGACTGCCTGCCCAGCTCCTCCTGGAACACAGGTAACTGCTTCCAGAAGCTCTGTGTAGCTCCATGAATCCTTTCTGGAAATAGCGAGGATTAGGGTCTTTTTTCATCCTGCTCCTATCAATATTTCTTTGGATGGTGGCTCTTCACTTATTCTGCCAGAGCAAAAGTGAAGCATCTTTTCCTCCTCATTTAGTTCTTAGATTATTTACTTACTTCCCAGAAAGTCTTGCTTCTTTGGAAGCACATGTGATCAGGGGTAGGACGTCTAAGACCCACAAATCCTTCAAGTAAGATCCTTCTACAGAGGAAGGTGCCTAATGGGAGATGGCTGAATGTTACCACATCAGTCTTTGCCTGGTGTCTGTTATAAATCATTTTTTACTCAGTCTTAATGCAATCACTAAGGAGGAAAAGATAAAGATATTCTATTACTTTTTCACAAATTTTCTTTAAAAACTAATTTCAATAGTCCTCTAATTATGAAATGTATACTGTTCATTTTAAAAGGCTTGAAAAGTAAGAAGACAAGAAATGCTGATTGCCAGAATCACGCAACCCACATATAAGATATTAAAAAAAATTATTACAGTATTACAGACTAGCCTTCCTTCACTAGAGCAATGATAAAATGCATCTGATGCTCTTCCAGGACTGCCAGACCACATCCGGCCACCATGAGTTCCCTCGGTGAAGCAATCATCCACCTTGCAATCGATCTGTTCCACCAGATCAGACAATCAGAGAAGGAAAACATCTTCCTGTCCCCTTTCAGTATCTCGTCAGCCTTAGCCATGACTTACTTAGGGGCCCGAGAAAACACCGCGTCAGAAATGGAGAAGGTAGGTGGCAGCTGCCTTTCCGTCACAGGTCTGCACGGCTTGTCTGCTGGCTGGTGTGCAGATGACCACAGGTCTGCCTGTCCCCGGTCCCACGGGAAGCTCAAGCAGCCCCACAACTTGGTGGGCACAGAGTGGGGCACGCACTCTCCCGCAGGGCTCCCCCCTGCTCCTGTGCCTGGACTTCTTCTGGGGGCTGGGATGAATCCCTACAATTGCCCAGGAACCAGAGGAGGCTTTAATGGAAGAGTTCACTGGAAGTGAGGCCCTGACTAAGATCCACGGGAGACATCTTTACGTGTTTCCTCAACAATTAATGTAAAACGAGACACGATCCTTTGAAGTGGACAGCGCTCAAGCAGCTTTGTGCTTTCCACACACAGACTGTGTTTTAAGGATGAAGCTTTCACTGGACAGTTCCGTGTGCTTTTTCTTTGTTTCCTCTTGAGTTTGTCTCTGTGAGGGGCATTTATTTGGTATACAGTTTTGTTTGTGGGCATTCTTTTGTCCTTCCGTTCTTTCTTTTTCACTTCCTCTGATGTGTACAGATCGTTGCAGTCTCCTTGTCCCACTCCCTGTCTCCTCCAGGTCCTTCACTTCAGTGAAATCGCAGAGAACCCAAGAGGACAAGCTACAGGAAATCCCGTGAGTCAGAGAGCATTGGAAGTGGAGGAGGTCATCTGTCCAAGAGGGTCGTAGCTTAAACTGGAGATTTCAGATAAACTGGGAGAAGTCCATTTTTAGAGGTCATGCTAGGCAAGCTGGAGAGAATTGTTTCTCAGTTCACGTGTGTGCGTGTGTGAAATCATTTCAGTTATGTCCTACTCTTTGTGACCCCATGGACTGTAGCCCTCCAGGCTCCTCTGTCCATGGGATTCTCCAGACAAGAATACTGCAGTGGGTTGCCGTGCCCGCCCCCAGGGGACCTTCCCGCCCCAGGGATCGAACCAGCATCTCTCATGTCTCCTGCCTCAGCAGACAGGTTCTTTACCACTGGCACCATCTGGAAAGCCCTCTCATTTCACATTACATACTCATTTACTTCCCTGGTAGCTCAGACGGCAAAGCATCTGCCTGCAATGAGGGAGACCTGGGTTCGATCCCTGGGTCAGGAAGATCCCCTGGAGAAGGAAATGGAAACCCACTCCAGGACTCTTGCCTGGAAAACCCCATGGACGGAGGAGCCTGGTAGGCTACAGTCCGTGGGATCACAGAGTCAGACATGACTGAGCGACTTCACTTCACTTCCCTTCACTTATTTACCTCATATCTTTGTTTTTCTGAAAGTAGAGAAGCATATGCTTAAAATCAGGGACTCAGAAACCTGAAGGAGCTTCAAATAGTGATCTGCTGTTCAGGAATGAGGAACACGGCAAAAATACAATGGCTCTCAGCCACAGTGACATCATCCCAATTAGCCAGGGGCAATAAAAGGCTTGCTACATCGCATGCAAATACTTTCAGATAGGACAGCAGGACCAGGGTATGGAAACTCTGATTAAGGTTATATATTATTATATAGAATAAAAATAAGTATACTAATCACAATATGTTGCTATAATTGCATAGTTTTAATTAACTCTCAGATTAAGAGCAATAAGCATATGATCAAGTGTATTATGGAGTATTTTGGAAAATGAATGAGAGCTACGGTTTATCTAAATAGTCTAAAACTCTTAGCCAAAAGTGAGAGATTCTGAATTGAGACAAGCCTACATTGAAAAAATTATCTGTATCTCCTTGGAGAAGTTTCTAAGCTCTCCGAGCTCTCCTGTCTTCATGTGAATGGCACTGAAGACTTAGAGATGCTGAGGTACAGCTGTTCCCAGGCTCTCTGGCACCCACTGTTCCTACACTGGGAAGTGTGGCCGTCACAATGAAGAACCACAGATCACAGTCAACAGGTCTTAGGAGGTAATCCCTCAAAGGACTGTAACAGGGCATCGAATCACAACATAGGACAACGTACAGATCTCATGGTCTCACACAGCTGACGACTGTTAGGAATCCTCTGCGGCTCTAGCCCTCCAGGAGCTTCTGTTCAGCTGAGACCTTCACCCTAACTGTTGGAGATAACTGAGGGACAGTGCACTGATGGAATGCTGATGCTTCTCTGAGCGACTGAACTGAACTGAGCTGAGCTGATGCATCTCTAGTTCAGCAGAGGAAAGGCTGGAGTGTGTTAGAGCAGGGAGGGAGAGCTACCTGGAAGATTTAATGTAAAGACTGGGAAAGCTAATTCCAGTAACACGCGCCAATTAGGGGAAGTAGCAACAACCATCATCCCCGGGGATACCTCCCTCTAGACAGGGACCCAACAGACCCTGGGGGTGTAGAGTTCACACTGACAGAATCCAGTGAGCTCACTTTTTGGTGTTTGAAGGTTGAAAAGCCAGGAAATGTTCATCATCACTTTCAAAAGCTTCTGACGGAATTAAAGAAATCCACTGATGCCTATGAGCTGAGGGTCGCCAACAGGCTCTATGGAGAAAAGGAGTTTCCGTTTCTCCAGGTGAGTTTCCTCGTCTTTCACACCTTTAGTCTGCATGCCGGGTCCTCGGGCCCCAGCTCCTAATGGAGGGCGAGGGGTGCAGAGGAGCCTGGGGCCCCACATGGGGGCATTACTCCCAGGGGCCAGGCTCCCCAGCCACAACCCCACCCGCTGGAGTGTCCAGAGGCTGATAGCACACCAGTGAGGAGGGGCTAGGCATGGGCTTGTGAACTCTGCTTGATCAGGATCTAACACATCGCATTTAATTCGGGAATACCGACATGGTTACTGATGAATCACTTTCCATTCCTGCTCTCCTCCTGCTCACGTCACAGGAATACATGGATAATGTTAAGGAATTTTATCTGGCCAGTGTGGAATCTGCCGATTTTAAACATGCTGCAGAGGAAAGTCGAAAGATGATTAACTCCTGGGTGGAGAGCCAAACCAATGGTAGGTTATGACAGAGTCACTCATTAAAAGTCACCGCTGAGTCCCCGCTGTGTGTGAACACAGTGTGGACCCTGCCCAGGCTTCCAGGAGCGGGGGTGAGACAAGATCAAGGAGGGTGGGGAGGCCCTGCAGGGGGCGGACGGTCCACGTCAGTGCAGAGAGACCCGGGCGGGGGTGCTCCCAGGACCAGCCCCCTGCAGGCACAGCTAAGTCTGGAAGACAGTTTCTTGTGGATCCCAAGTTTCTGCTCAGACTTCAGGGTGATTCATAAGTTTTCCTTTCAATTAGAGGCTTAACTTCTGGATTATGATTCCCCAAGAGAAGATATTAGAAAGGGTCCCTTTGTTAATCGGGAAACAATCTTCTCTCCCCCAAACCACCCTTTCTGCAGAAATGACCCCCTGCAGTAGGAGGTGTCTGGCCCACGTCCCCCTCCCACAGGATTGTCATAGGTGTCCTCCCCTCCCGGGGCAGGTGGCTGGACAAAGTCTCCCTGCTCGAAACAGAGGGCTAACCTGCAGCAACTCAATGTGGAGAATGAAGATGAAGACTCCTCAGGGAATGGTGTCTGCCACGTGCTCTTGATTACTGCGTGCATGTTGATTGTCCAGAAGAATATTCTGGCTACTTCTTCAGAATATTGAGCTCAAATTTGAAAAGACAGAGAGGGAGGAAGGAAGGAAGAACAGGAGAATGCTCACAGGCTGGAGGAAGCAGGAGAGGACGCAGGGGGGCAGTGAGGGGGGGTGCAGAAATGTGATTTGTGGAAACCGTATCTAGAATCAGTGCATCAGGGTTCCTTGTGACATGACTGCGGCCCCCACACACACACACTGAACACCTTCCCAGGCAGGAGCAGGGGCGTCTCCGTGAGGGCGGCTCCATGAGGCCGGGGCCGTGAGCAAAGCCTCACCTGGTGAACCGCTGGGCATGCGGTCCCTCACGGGCTGACTTGTGCGAGTATTTAATCATCACTTGCAACTTTCAAAGCATCTGACAGACAAGCCACTCGTGCCTTTCACGACAGACCTTTGGTTTTCTGTCTTTGCAGAAAGAATCAAGGATCTGTTTCCCAAAGACTCTCTCGACAGCACTACTGTTCTGGTTCTGGTGAATGCCGTCTATTTCAAAGGGCAGTGGAACCAGAAATTTAAGAAAGAAAGTACTGCGGAGGAAAAATTTTGGCTGAACAAGGTATTGTCCGTAATTAATTTATAATAATGTAGCATAGCTCTGTGTAGAATGTGAAAGTTAAATACATATTTGATCATTTCTTCTATAACTGCCAGTAGAAGTAGGATCTTTCAAGGCTCTTTTTTCACCTTTATTTAGTTGGTAATAGTTGAAGAAACTCTTGTCTCTAATTCAGATTTCCCAGACCATCTCTTAGAAGGAAGATGAGTTTGGTATCTCAATAAGATTATCTTTTTTTTCTCTTTTGGACTAATGCCCACTTAGCATTTTTTTTGCCACATGAATTTATTGCAGGATACAAGCAAACCTGTGCAGATGATGAAACAAACCAATCACTTCAATTTTGTGTCACTGGAGGACGTGCAAGCCAAGATCCTGGAAATCCCATACAAAGGCGGAGAGCTGAGCATGCTGGTGCTGCTTCCCAGTGAAGTGGACGGTCTGCAGGAGGTGAGGCCTGGCGTTTACAGTGCTTCACGCCGTTGCTTACACTGTTGGTGACACAGGGCCCGTGTGGGCTGCTCACGGAGGCAGTGCTCACAGAATGCTGGCGATGCGCCAGGAGAGCAAAACACTAGCGTGTGTCGTTTCTTCTCTGTTGAGTCTAATGGAACATCATGAAGGAGAACTTGGCATCCTGTGATTTTCCAAAAACATAGCCCTTCCAGTGTGATGTGGAAGAATGTGTAGAAAACCTTAACTTCACGGGACCCAGTAATATTCTGAGAAAACTAGAATATCACTTCAAAAAATATGCTTGGCTCACACATTAATATTTTGCAGCCATCAAAACTTCACCTATTCCCGTCTATTCATTTGAAGGCAGGGGAAACTAAAAGTCAAATGCAGATGACTCATGGAAAATATACGCAAATTCACTCACGAACAGAATCAAACAAAGCAAAACAATGCTGAGCTCCATTCTGCAGACTGAACCCCATGCTTCGTAGAGAGGAGACAAACCAACCCATCCTGATGTTCACTTTCCATTTAGAAGTATTCTCTCAGAGTTATTGGAGCCTCACTGCTGGGAATTAAAAAGAAGTGAATCTTCCTTTCAGCATTGTTATATTGGTTCAAGATAATTTGTAAAGAAACCGATAACAATATCTGGCATATAAACATCATTCCATAAATGGCCATCTGCAACTACTCTAATAGCCAGTGATGCTGAATTTGCAGTGAACTTGTCACACATAAAACATACATGTGGCAGCTTAGGGACTAACACACAAGGCTTAAAAGTATTGATTAAGGAAACACACACACTGAATCTCTACTTAATGGTGGTTTCATGCAACAATTTAAACTTGATTAGAGAAACATGTCTATACAGGAAAAGTTTTCAAATCGGTCAAGCAAGTTAAAGGAATAATAATGGGTTGTACACTATAATTATATCATGCAAAAACTGCACAAAAAGACGTTAACAAGACAAGACTATTTGAAAATGAAACGTAGTGATCTGGCAACTTAAGAAGCGAAGATATATAGTTCATCTTTTACAAAATAAATTTATTTAATGGTTCTGCTGTTATGTATGGGCATATATACACATATATATACAGAAGGCTCAGTTTATCACATAAATATTACAAAATATTCAGCTTATACAGTAAGATTACATGCAATATATAAATATTATATGTATATAGTATAGTGAGTTTATATGTATAATACAACTGAACCTCCTGTATTCATGTTTACTGTGAAGATAATTGTTTTCCAGACATTTCAATCCAAGGTTAGGTGGGCCCCATGACCGCTGAGAATCCTGACAGTTGTTCCTTTTCCACTGTTCCAGCTTGAAGACCAGCTCACTGCTGAGAAGCTAATAGCGTGGACGAGCCCACAGAATATGGGGAAGAGACAAGTGGATTTACACCTGCCTCGGTTTAAAGTGGAAGAGAGCTATGACCTCGTGCCCACACTGCAAGCCCTGGGGATGGTGGACGCCTTCCGTGATGGGGCCGCCGACTTCTCAGGCATGACCAGGAGACGCGATCTGCTGGTATCAAAGGTCGTACACAAGTGCTTCGTGGAGGTGACCGAGGAGGGCACGGAGGCAGCGGCTGCTACTGATGTAGAAATTATTACAAGAGCAGGAAGAAATTCTGAGAGTTTCCGCTGTGATCACCCTTTCCTGTTCCTCATCAAGCACATCAGGACCAACAGCGTCCTCTTCTGCGGCCGAGTCTCTTCCCCTTAGACGGCCTTGGCCAGCAGCCACGCTCGGGGACGTTCAGAGAGTGTTCCCGGAGCTCGAATGCTGGTGTAACAGGTTCCCTTGGATTCATTCTCCTTTCCAACCTCACAGTCATCTCTAAGAATATAGTCACTGAAAGAGCACGTCTGTCCTTCTCCCTCTCTTTCCACAAACACATGTAAACCTACTCTATTTCCGCATGGAAGCTCCCATTTGGACAAAATGTTCAACTTATGATAAAAGGATATGTCAATATTCTATCTTCACTTAACTTTGAAATAATATATCTGCTGTTTCAAAAATCACATCTATTAGTCAAATCTACTCAGCTAGACCTCCACAATTATTTAAGTGATATGGGGGACACTCACAAGCTGAAAATGTTTGCTCTTTTGAAACAGGTGATCAATAAAACAGTACTTTTTCAGTTTACTTGGTGCTTTTCTTTTTATTCTTTCTTTCTTTTCAACAAAGTGCAAGTGGCCTGCCACACATTGGAAAGATAATTTGGAAACATATGAATTTATAAAAAGAAAAGTTCAAAACCAGAGTAGAGCATGATACGCCTGAAGAAAAAGGCTGGAACCAGAATGTGAGAAGATCACGGCCCGTGTTAAGGTCTGGCCCCCTCAAATATTGGAAGGAAAGTGAAGCAAGGAATGCTCTCCTGCCTTACTGGTGGGGACACAAGAGGGTGTGACTTTGGGCTTCCCAGGTGGGGCAGCAGTAAAGAATCTACCTGCAGATGCAGGAAACACAAGGGACGTGGGTTTGATCCCTGGGTCAGGAAGATCCCCTGAAGAAGGAAATGGCAATCCACTCCAGTGTTCTTGCCCGGAGAACCCTGTGGACAGAGGAGCCTGGCGGGCTACAGCCCGTGGGGTCACAGAGAGTCGGACACGGCTGAGCGCCTGAGCATGCAGTCGTAACTTGGAAGTGAACACAAACAACTGAGTGGGACCTTCCTGGTCACAAAGTCCTTTTCTGGTCCCAGTTGTTATTCGTAAGAAAAAGGTTTTAGCCTCCTAGGTTTTCCTGAGTATCAAAGTGAAAGTCGCTCAGTTGTGTCTGACTGTTTGTGACCCCACGAACTATACAGTGTTAGGACCAAACTGAAGCCAGGACAGGCTCTAAGGGGCAGGCTAGGCCTGAGAAAAGCTGAGGCTCTGGGAATTCCCGCAGGCAGTGTAGCTCGATCAATCAGAAAAAATCCCCGTAGCCCCCCGCCCACGCCAGACCTGAGCCAATCCAGATAGGGATGCGAGGTTTAAAAGTCCCATGCACACGTTCGGTTTAACCAATCAGCTATGCTGTTACAGAAACAAACAACCGTCTGTATAAAAGTAGATGTGATTCAGAACTCAGGGCCCTTGTCGGATTCCACTGTGCTGGATGAAACCTGGGCCCTGGCTTGAGCTAGCAATAAATCCCTTTATGCTTTTGCATTGCTGTGGACGTCTTATTCTCTCAGTTTTGGGGACTCAGACTCTGGGCATAACATTTGGGGGCTCGTCCGGGATCCCTTTAACTGGGAAGAATAACACTCCCCCGGTAGAGGGGGTTTCCTCACTTGGAGAAAAGCTATCTGAACACCGGTGTTAAGTTTGGTTAGCCAGTGTAAGACCGAGGCCGCAGCTGGCTCTGGTGAGAAGAAAGCTCTTGTCAGGCTTAATCAGGGGCGAATTAGTCGTCTTAGCCGGCCTAAGGCCGAGGCCGGGCATCATGCTGGGAAGGCGGCTGGCTCTGGAAGACCTAGCACTGTGTTCTCGGCCGAGGTTTGTCTCCTCTGTTCGTCGCATCTTTGTGCGTGCCGGCATTGTCACTGCTCTCTGTGTGTTCGTCTTGTCTCCTGTGTTCTATCCCGTAATCATGGGGCAAGAGACTTCCACTCCGTTGTCCCTTAGGACTGACCGTTTTTCTGATTTTAAGTCTAGAGCACAGAATCTATCGGTGCTGGTGAAGAAGAACAAATTACTAACTTTTTGCAGCACAGAATGGCCGACCTTCCGTGTAGGCTGGCCCTCAGAAGGCACCTTTGACTTGGGAACTGTACACCAAGTCCGAGATATCATCTTTCGACCGCGGATCGGACACCCTGACCAAGCCCCCTCCTTGGGTAAAATCTTTTTGCCTCAACAGGGATTTTCTACCCCTCAGGTGTTGGCGACACATGTAAGAAAAAAAAAAAACCAAAAATCTCAAGGAGCCTGAACCAACGGTGCCGCTATATGCCCCATCTTGCAGGGGGAATTGTTAGGGGAAGCACACTGATTGAAACCGCCCCACCTTGGCCAGGCACCATAGTAACCATTTGCATGAGTTGTTTTATGACAGGAGATCCTGATTAGGAATACGGAACTAATAAGCCTCCACCAACCAGAAGAGTTCTGGAAAGGTTTAAAGGAGACACCGCCTGTACATTGTGAGCCACGCGGCAGAGCAGTTCTCCTGGGTTTCCTTACCCTGCTGCCCTCCACCCGGGTGCCCTCTCCCAATAAAATCTCTTGCTTTGTCATCACATATGTCTCCTTGGACAATTCATTTCTGAGTGTTAGGCGAGAGCCCAGTTTTGGGCCCTGGAAGGGGTCCCTCTTCCTGCAACAAATGGTGACTCTGGTGGGATTCTTCTTCACCGAGACTGACATCCTGACCACTCGGGGTACTCAGGGGCCAGCTTGCCTGCCAATGGACCAGACCCAGAGGCCGCAACTGGGACCCTTTTGTGCCTGGTCTCCTCCTGACGCAGACAACTGGCCAGAGTGCCCCGACCAGTAAGAAACAAGAAACTTTATTGATCTCTCTCCCCTTCCCTCTCTGTCTCCTCTCCTTAACACTTCCTACCCTTCCCTGTTTTTCTAGTCCCCCTGGTCCTAGACGCAGAAATCTGGTCGAAGGGCCCTCAGCCTGAGCTGAGGATTGGAGACTGATCACCTCCTCTTGGCAGGAAACTCGAATTCTGGTTCTGATTTCTGGTAGGGCCGAGTTCCAGTCCTCCCTCCTCTGGAAGCCCAGGGAAAAGTCCCGTAATGCCTGGGTACCTGTAGGTGGCAGGAGACGTCTGTAAGGCCACCCCTTTTGCCCCCTCTCCCGCCTCCTCCCCCTTCTTCTTTCAACCTGGCTTCCTTTCCTCCCTTAAAATCTTTGATGTTACGGAAAGGCTTGGTGGGCTACAGTCCACAGGTCGCAAACAGTCTGATATGACTGAGCGACTTCACCTTCACTCTGATGAAGACTGCCGGGTTTATATGTGTGTGTTTTAACTCTGTGACCTGAAGATTTTTGATGGCCATTTTGCTTTGTCTGGCCACCATGTGGTTTAGACCTGCCGCCATTTGTTAGACCTTGATTTTCTTTCCCTGTGCCTTGAGACCAGAGCTCTTAAGAACACTTGTCTAGAATATCTCTAACTCCTGACACTGAGAAGAA
This sequence comes from Budorcas taxicolor, assembly GCF_023091745.1. NCBI lineage: Eukaryota > Metazoa > Chordata > Mammalia > Artiodactyla > Bovidae > Budorcas > Budorcas taxicolor. The sequence continues at coordinate 62,320,579 of NC_068931.1, read as the reverse complement.
AAAAAAAAAAAAAAGACTTAAAGCCAAATCCTGCACTGTGTCTGTCTAAATATGTCTTGGTATGTCTCTGTCTCTGGATAATATTTTTGAGGTTAATTTGTATATGAGATCTATTTATTTGGCTTAAAAAAAGGTAAGCGCTTACAAACCAAGTAATTCTAAATTGAACAATAAATTCCAGGTTCATGTAAACTGGGAAATATTCAATGTTAAATACCTGATATTAATGTTTGTTTGTTGACCTATTTAATATAGACATGTCTTAGAGTACTTAACGTTAAATATATATATATTTTTCATTGTACCTAGGTTTAATATGTTAAATATTATATCTGTTACAAGTTTGTCAACAAGAAAATTACCTCAAGTAAAAAACTTCCAAAAAAATGTCAATGAGATATGAGCTTTTAGACAGACTCTATTAAGAATAATTATGCTTTAGGAATGTCTGTCTGAAATAGTCTGTCCAAATTGGGGTAACTTGAATTGGGTTGTGCTAAACTAAGTGATGGAAATTCACTAACTAGCTAGCTCATTTCCAAATAGAGTAAAATTTTGAAACATTTATTACTGAACATTAGTTTCCTCTTACAAAGAAGCTAAAGAAATTTGGGACTGTTAATGACTAAAAATAAGCTGGTGCAAAAACTTGAATTTGGCTTTTCTCTCTGTTAAAAGGACACACTTTCTTCAGATGTTGAACTGCATTTGACAATAGATTTAAGTTCATTTGCCTCTTAAATGGTCTGTTCTGTATTTGCCTCTGAAATCCCATACTGTTACTTTGGCTGAGTGAATAGCTATTGCTTCACAGTGACCTATAGTCCCATCTGACTGAGTGCTCGAAACCTTTTTGATATTTGTTGACAAAACTTACTAAATCATTCTATGAAGCACTTTTGGCTTCTAGCTGACTTTGGGGTGCTTCAGAGGGCCCCTGAAGCATCCCAAAGAGAGATATTAAACTGTGTTTATTTGGTTGGTTAAATTACATAAAAAAAGAGTATCAAATGAGTAATAAATCTTCTCATATTATAATGTGGGGTAAAATTACTAATACAGATATCCTAAAAATTATATGGAGTTTTTAACATTCTGATATGTCCTGGTATTTTAATGGAAAACCTGATGACTTCACAAAAGTTAGCAAAAAGACTGAATGAACCAGTGAATATGCTTATAACTTTTATGGTTTCTATCTGAAAAATTATGGGGTTAAATCTTATGTTTTCAGAGAGTAGGGAAAATCTTCCTCTCAAACTAATTATGACAATACGTTGGTAAAATTAAACGTTATAAACAAAACAATTATATTTTCTATCTGACTCCTCCAAAAATTGGAAGTTCTTAAGTTCCCAGTAAGTTTATCAAATGAGTTAGGAAGTTTATCTCATGGATACAAAAATCTCAAGAAATTTTTGAGACCTTAAAAAGGGAAAAATTCACCTAGATTTTTTAGGCAAAATCTGTGATAAGCCTTTGGTGTGAGTTTCTCAGCCCTGTTTTATTTTAAAAGCTCAGTCCGAGACTCTATAAATATTTCAGCAAAATAAAAAGCCTATAATCAATTATGGTTATAAAAATCATCAGACCAAAATCAGTGAGAACAGACCTATTTTGCAAACAAACTAGCCTTAATTTGGTTATATTTAATAAAAATAAGGGTAACTTTAAGGAGAAAAAGATATTTCAAAATGTTAAATCCCAGTTTGTTAATGGAGGTCTGCATCTAGTAAGACTCATCTCTTAGATAGTTCTTTGCTGTTATGTGATGTTAATGTAAAATTTAATCAAATTCTTGAAGAACACCCTAAGTTTGTTTCTGAAGCGTATCTCAGTAATCTATCTTTGGATGAAGATCACATGCCTCATGGCCCGCAACCAGGACTGGGAAAAGACATAATTTAAGGGACTGTCTCCAACATGGATGGAAGGACTTTTTTATCAGGAGAAACTACACTACACCAGGATGAGAAGACAACGACATCAGAGGGAGACAGCTTCCCCGAGATGCTGGACCTGAGTCGTATGATCATTTATGTTTCCCTGACTTCTTAGGCCTTTGCATATAAGTCAGATGCTTTTCTATCATAGGCCTGATCCTATGCTAGTTTCAAAATCAATCCAATTGTTGGGTTTGTGGCCAATAACCTGTGTCTAGTTCTGGGTTATCTTGGTAAATTTCTCTACTACCAGACTCTAACTGGTTGGCCCTGAGAAATTTTACTTAAAAATTAAATCATACTAAAGATAATCAGTCTAGTGACACTAAAAAACTGGGCTATGTTCCTTATAGATGGTGCCAATATATGATTTCCCTGGAGGATAAAGACTCTACAGGGCAGACTAAGTCAGATGACCTGAAGATATACTGGGCTACATCTAATGAAAGTTCTTAACATAAGTCTTACTTGTGACTTTACTAATACTGCTGGCTATGTTGTTTGTATTTCACCTGTTTTACAAAATTGCTGTTTCTTACACTGTATGTGTGTGAGGCCTCTAATAGAATAATATATAGTCCCATATGAGATCAATGGTGGTAACAGTGTAACTCTAGATATGGCAAGAAGCGACAAGAGGGAATATTTTCCTGGACCAAAAAGCTAGTAAGACAGGTGGTCCAGAGAATTTTAGATACTGTTTCACGACCTAGTCCAGTAACAGCACATTGAGTGGCCTGTTTACCTGAAAATGGACACTCTCAGCACCCTGGGATAAAATGGTCATGAGGTGCCCCCCTCATAATCATGGTCAAGTTTATGAGCAAAAAGGGGCTCTGCCAACTGAAGACTGACACTCACCATCTGCATCCACAAAGATTGAATCATGGCCGCTGCAATTGCTGACTTTCAACGCCCCTGAAAGGAGTTCAGGGTGAAAATCAGGAATGAGGCATTCTGTGCTCTGGAAAAAAAAAAAAAAAAAAAAACTGGCAAAACAGGCCATCAGATAGATCTTTTCAGGAAAAGATTTTATGAGTCCCAATTCTTGCATCTTCTCATATCTAGAAAAACACTGTCATTAATGGTAAAATCTGCTTTGGCTATTAAAAAATAGTTTACAATTAAAAGTCAAAATAGAGTAGCTACGGTTCAGATATCCTGGAAAATAACTAGGTGATGCTATGGGTGTACTTTTAGATTAGAGCTTGTATTGTTCCAAGCTGGGGCAGTCCTATGCCCCATTTGGACAGGAAGTTATCATAGTCATTGTTGCCTAGTTCCCTAAAATTAAAACTGAGCGAGACTCTGTGGGGCTCTGGAGTACAGATCTGCTCTGTGTTCTCCATTTCTTATCTGTAAGATATAGACTTTGTTCAGCCTCCTTGGCCTTCCCTGAATTCCAAAGCGTAGATTCAAACAATTGTTAATCAGGGAAGGGAGGGGATACAAAACCAAAAACTATCAAAGGTTGGTACAGCCTCCAGACAGAGTCCTGGTTCCTACTCAAAGTAATATGCATAACAATGTCTTTGAGCCCCCACCCAGGTAGAAGATGGTGACTTCAGACTGAACACAAGATTCTTGGAGCACTGCTCTGTTGCCTCACCACCAACCAATCAGAAGGGGTCACAAACCCTGTAACCCTCACCCCAAATGCTGCCTTCTGTTTCCAGGGACCAGAGATGACCATCCTGTTAGGTCTCCTGTTTGGCCCTTGTCTATTTCATCTCTGAGAGGGGCCAACTAAATTGCTGCAACTACAAGGGCAGAAGCTGGTTTCAGATGTGAAAAACCCCAACTTAGATCAGGTAGAGAGACTTCTGCTCTGCTAGGCAGGCCTACGCCCATGCACAGCAGGAAGAAATTACAGAAGAAAGAGACCTCCGCCCCAATTCCCAAAATATATCTTGAGTATGAAGTCTCTCAGGGGGCCTATGTGCTGTGTTAGGAGAAAAACGTTGTTTTTATATGAATCACTCAGGGGTAATCAGGGAGTCCCTGGCCAAGATAAGAAAAGGGCTAAATCAAAAAAAAAAGAGAGAGAGAGAAAAAAGTCTCGAAATTAATTTGAGTCCTGGTTCCAACAGTCCCTGTGGTTAACAACACTAATTTCTACCCTACTTGGACCGCTCATTATACTCCTACTCATTCTAACTTTTTGTTATTAAATAAAATATATTTAAATGTATTTTAAATAAATTGATAATCTTTGTAAAAAAACAAATCAGTACCATTCACGTAATGGTACTGAGGCAACAATATCAGGCAGTGTCTCAGAATGGAGAGGAAGATTCCTCTCAAGGATAAAAAGACAGGGGGGAATGTTAGGACCAAACTGAAGCCAGGACAGGCTCTAAGGGGCAGGCTAGGCCTGAGAAAAGCTGAGGCTCTGGGGATTCCCACAGGCAGTGTAGCTCGATCAATCAGAAAAAACCCCCTAGCCCCCCGCCCACGCCAGACCTGAGCCAATCCATAGGGATGCGAGGTTTAAAAGTCCCGCGCGCTCGCACGGTTTAACCAATCAGCTATGCTGTTACAGAAACAAACAACCGTCTGTATAAAAGTATATGTGATTCAGAGCTCGGGGCCTTTGTCTGATTCCACTGTGCTGGATGAAACATGGGTCCTGGCTCGAGCTAGTAATAAACCCCTTTATGCTTTTGCATTGCTGCGGACGTCTTATTCTCTCAGTTGTGGGGACTCGGACTCTGGGCATAACATACAGTCCATGGAATTCTCCAGGCCAGAACACTGGAGTGGGTAGCCTTTCCCTTCTCCAGGGGATCTTCCCAGCCCAAGGACTGAACTGGGGTCTCCAGCATTGCAGGCAGAATTTTGACCAACTGAGCTATGAGAGAAGCCCTTGAGTAACAAAGGGCAGATTCAATCAGCTGCTGACCAGGCAAGGGAGGAAGTGCAGAAACAAAGAGGGCAATTAAGAGACTAGAGTGCAACATTAAAGTGGGATCCTGGTTCCCCCTCAAGGGATATACATACAGAACGTGTTTGAGCTTTTTTGCAGGAACTAAGCCCCCACCCCAAGTGGAGGATGGTAACTTCCTTCTGGCTGAGCAAAATTTTCCTAGAGCACCACCCTGCTACCAATTGGAAGAGAATCATATGCCCTGCAGCGCTCACCCCAAATTTTGCTTACAAAAAGTTCTCCCTCCAAATTATTGGGGAGTTCAGAGTTTTTTGTTTTTTGGTTTTTTAGCCCAAGCCATTCATTCTCCTTGCTTAGTCCTTCAATAAACCTTTTTCTGCTCCAAACTCTGACGTTTCAGTTTGACCTCTCTCTGATGGGGCACACAAACTTGTTTGACTCAGACAGTAAAGAATCCACCTTCAGTGCAGGAAACTCGGGTTCAGACCCTGAGTCGGGAAGATCCCCTGGAGCAGGAAGTGGCAACCCACTCCAGTACTCTTCCATGAAAAATTTCTTGGACAGAAGAGCCTGGCGGTGTACCATTGTTGGGGTTGGACTGAGCGATTGGTACGCAAACACACACAAGGATAGAAACTGTCAGACTATATTTAAAAAGCAAGAATCAGTATAATAAAGAGTCTGACTCATTTTTGACAATTGACTATTGACAACGTTCTGTGGTTTAGTCACTGAGTCGTGTCCAACTCTTTGCGACCCATGGACTGTAGCCCAGCAGGCTCCTCTGTCCACGGGATTCTCCAGGCAAGACTAGGGTGGGGTTGCCATTGCCTTCTCCTCACAACGTTCTAGTCCCACCCCTGTTTGTTTCCGTCTAACCACCCCCACCCTACACACACACACACACACACACACACACGCACACACACACACACACACGCACGCACGCACACGCACGCGCACACACACACACACACACACACACACACACACACACAACTAAGCCAGCTGGCAAGGAAAGGCCTGGAGCTCCCTCCCCCGGTACCTGCAGGAAGTGCAAGCCAGGCGACCTGACGGCGCCCAGGAGCCTCCCCCAGGCCAGCTCCTAACCGTGGTCAAGCCCTCCAGGCTCTCGGCAGCCAGGAACCCTGCCACAGGCTCCCCAGAAACCTCATCACACGAGGAACTAACATTCTTGGGGCGGGTGTGGAATCACGAATCTCAACATCCAACCTTTTTTTTTTTTTGATGGGGAGTCCATCTTACATCCATGGGAGGACCACAACATCCCATCTACGGCGTCTACCTGTCACGCGAGGGTCTGTTCCTCGGTTCTTGGTCTCGTCACAACGAAGATCTGGAGGGACGGACATTAAAGCCCCCTCGGCGTGTCGCAGCTCTCAGGTCTTGGATAGACCGTGTTAGCGCTCTCAGGTCTCCAGTGGACCGTGTTTTAGCTCTTGGACAAATCAGTGTTATGGCTCTATTTTGTGCAGAAGATAGTAGGAGAATCCATCTTTCAGGCGTGAGGGCACGTCGACCTAAAGAGACGAGGAGAAGAGCGCCCGAGCGCGCGGGAGAGAGCGCGAGCTGGCTCCGGCTGCTCTGTGTTTCCGTCTCTCTCCCCGGGCCTGTCCTCTGTAAACTGGGCCAGCCAGGCGCGGCGCTCGTCTCCCTGAGGCCCTCGCCCCTGTGACCAGCCAGGCGCGGCGCTCGCTTCCCCCGAGGCCCTCGCCCCTGTGACCAGCCAGGCGCGGCGCTCGTCTCCCTGAGGCCCTCGCCCCTGTGACCAGCCAGGCGCGGCGCTCGCTTCCCCCGAGGCCCTCGCCCCTGTGACCAGCCAGGCGCGGCGCTCGCTTCCCCTGAGGCCCTCGCTCCTGTGGCCAGCCAGGCGCGGCGCTCGTCTCCCTGAGGCCCTCGCCCCTGTGACCAGCCAGGCGCGGCGCTCGTCTCCCTGAGGCCCTCGCCCCTGTGACCAGCCAGGCGCGGCGCTCGTCTCCCCGAGGCCCTCGCCCCTGTGACCAGCCAGGCGCGGCGCTCGTCTCCCTGAGGCCCTCGCCCCTGTGACCAGCCAGGCGCGGCGCTCGTCTCCCTGAGGCCCTCGCCCCTGTGACCAGCCAGGCGCAGCGCTCGCTTCCCCCGAGGCCCTCGCCCCTGTGACCAGCCAGGCGCGGCGCTCGTCTCCCTGAGGCCCTCGCCCCTGTGACCAGCCAGGCGCGGCGCTCGCTTCCCCTGAGGCCCTCGCCCCTGTGACCAGCCAGGCGCGGCGCTCGCTTCCCCCGAGGCCCTCGCCCCTGTGACCAGCCAGGCGCGGCGCTCGTCTCCCTGAGGCCCTCGCCCCTGTGACCAGCCAGGCGCGGCGCTCGTCTCCCTGAGGCCCTCGCTCCTGTGACCAGCCAGGCGCGGCGCTCGCTTCCCCTGAGGCCCTCGCTCCTGTGACCAGCCAGGCGCCGCGCTCGTCTCCCTGAGGCCCTCGCCCCTGTGACCAGCCAGGCGCGGCGCTCGTCTCCCTGAGGCCCTCGCCCCTCGGACCTTCTTTCGCTTCCTTTCGCGCGCTTCTCCCCTCCGTGTCTGCAGCCGCCGCCATTTTGGACTCCTCTTCCCTGTTCTGCCCGCCTGACAGACTGAAAACAAAACGCAGGGCTTCCCTGTGGTCCAGTGGTCAAGAATCTTCCTGCCAGTGCAGAGGACACGGCTTCGACCCCTGGTCCAGGAAGACCCCGCACGCTGAGGAGCCGCAGCCGCTGAGCCCGGCCGGAGAGCCTGCGCTCCACCGCCAGAGCGAGCCGCCGTGAGAAGCCGAGGCCGGCAGCGAGACCCAGGGCAGCCGAAACAGCAGAACGAGTGAGTGAGTCTTTTCAAAAACCCCACTTAAGAGCGCGTGCAGGTTGACCGAAAGGATGGCAGAAGGCACAGCCTGCCGACACTGGCCACCTGAAAGCCTGATGGTTACATTAATATCAGACAAACTGAGCTGCAGGAGGGGCTGTTATCAGGGGTGGAGAGGCGGTGACACGCGATGGAAACCGATCAGGGGCCAGAAGAGGGTCTAGAAACAGGCCCAGCATGTGCACGGGTCACAAAGATTCCAGGGCCCTTAAATCACCTGAGGGTGAACACAGTCTTTTCAGAATCCAAGTGATGCTGGGGCGGTTGAACGTCCACATTAAGAATAATGAGCCACTGAAGAGGAAAAGTTAAAATTTTGCATAACCTCCTTCTCTTTCTGCCTCTGTCACTCAGCTTGCCCCTTGCAGAGTCTGGATCACGCAGGTCGCACAGTCTCAGAAAGTGGGGCTTGCAATGCTAGGACCCGGAGTTTCTCTCACTCACCCTGTCCTGCTCTTTGTAATCGCCCAGCCCCTGCAAACCTGCTTACTCGTGCCTGTCCATGTAAAGACCAGACATCCCCCTCCCCATCTTGACCACTGTCCCCACGCATGAAGCCCCTAAGTTTAAACCAGCCTGTTAACAGCTAGTGTTGCCCACTACAATCTGTCTGTAAAAACTCTGTAGTCCCTTTGTTCAGGGCTCAGAGCTTGGAGTGTTGACTCCTCCGGGCCCACCGGCGTAATAAACCTGAGTTCTCCAACTCTCCGAGCGTGGTACTTGGTTCCTGGAGCACTGGTTTCTGCAACACCACAACGCATATTTCACAAAAATTAATTCAAAATAAATCATAGAACTGCCATACGACCCAGCAATCCCACTACTGGGCAGACACACCGAGGAAACCAGAACTGAAAGAGACACGTGTACCCCAATGTTCATCACAGCACTGTTTATAATAGCCAGGACATGGAAGCAACCTAGATGTCCATCAGCAGACGAATGGATAAGAAAGCTGTGGTACATATACACAATGGAGTATTACTCAGCCATTACAAAGAATACATTTGAATCAGTTCTAATGAGGTGGATGAAACTGGAGCCGATTATACAGAGTGAAGTAAGCCAGAAAGAAAAACACCAATACAGTATACTAACGCATATATATGGAATTTAGAAAGATAGTAATGATAACCCTGTATGCGAGACAGCAAAAGAGACAGATGTATAGAACAGGCTTTTGGACCCTGTGGGAGAGGGAGAGGGGGGATGATTTGAGAGAGTAGCACTGAAACATGCATATTATCATATGTGAAACAGATCGCCAGTCCAGGTTCGGTGCACAAGACAGGGTGCTCAGGGCTGGTGCACTGGGATGACCCTGAGGGATGGGGTGGGGAGGGAGGGGGGAGGGGGGTGCAGGATGGGGAACACTTGTACACCCATGGTGGATTCATGTCCATGTATGGCAAAACCACTACAATATTGTAAAGTAAGTAGCCTCCAATTAAAATAAATAAATAAAACAAAGACTATTGGGTATACCAAAAAAAATAAAATAAATCATAGATCTAAATGCAAAAGCTAATATCATAAAAGTTCCAGGAGAAAGTCTTAGCAGACTTGAGATGGACAAAGATTTCTCAAATAAGACAGAAAAATAGAAACTATAAAAGAAAAGATTAATGAATTGCATCCCATTAAAGTTTAAAACTGCTTTTTAATGACACCATTAAGAAAAATATACCTGACAGAAATTTTTTATTTAGAATATATTAAAAGCAACTACACATCAATAATGAGAAAGCAAACAATCTAATAAAAATGGGCAAAAGATTTGAACAGACATTTCACAAAAGAATATGTATGCAGGGTCAGCATGCATATGAAAGGATGCTCAACATTATTAGTCAAAAGGAAAATGCCTAACTACAATGAGATGCCACCTCACATCCATGAGAATGGCTGTAATGAAGAAGACCGGCCACACCACCCACTGGTGTATCTTCAGGACACCTGCAACGCTCACTCATTGCTTGTAGCAGAAAATGGTATGGCTGTTTTGGAGAACATACTGGCTGTTTCCTATACAATTAAACATGTATTTATCATCTGACTCAGTAACTTCGCTCCTAGTCATCTACGCAAAGAGAAGTGAAAACATATGTTCACACAGACTTATGGGCATAGCAACACTATTCATGGGCTTCCCTGGAGACTCAGTGGTAAAGAATCCACCCGCAGTGCAGAAGTGAGTTCACCCTCTGAGTTGGGGCAATCCCCTGGGGAAGGAAATGGCTACCCACTCCAGTATTCTTGTCTGGAGAATCCCAGGGACTGGGGAGTCTGGCGGGCTACAGTCCACGGGGTCACAAAAGATTTGGACACAACTGAGCAACTCAACAAAAATTATATGTATAGCTGCCATACCCTGGAAGCAACAAAAATGCCTGTCAATGAGTAAATGGAAAAACAAATGTGGTTTATCCAGATGATGGGACACTGCTTGTCAGTAGAAAGTAATCAACTACTGATATCCCAACTAGCCTCATGAATCTGAAAACACAGTGCCGGGCGACGGAAGCTAGGCAGGAGAGAGGACACAGTCTGAGCCCAGATCCGCCCTGGAGCGATTGGAGGCAGGTCAGCTGTTGGTGGAGCAGGGTCTGTTCAGGGACAGCTGACTCAGAAGCAGAGCAAAGAACCTTGGAGGATGATGCAAGTGTTCTGTATTCTGGGTGTGATAGTGTTTTCATGTGCACATTTATCAAAATTTGTCAAGTTCTAGGCTTAAAATGGTGTGTTTTATGAGCACATTTATTTCACAATATCAAAATGCTCATGAAATTGACAAGGAATAATCCACTGTTGGAGCTGAGGACGAACATACGGGAATCCTCTCTGCCTGGCAGATTGTTTTATTTTGTTTGGCGTTTTGAGTTTTAATTTATGTTTTGCTAACGTGTTTCTCTATTCTCTTTCCTAGGTTCAGTTTGCCGCACTATATGCTAAGAAATAAAAAAGCCACACATGAACTGAATATAAGTTTTTGTTTTCTTTTACTCCGGTATTATAATCTACCAAAATATTAGAACTGGTGGGCGTCTCAAAACCCCTAGTCCACAGTCTTCACCAAAGAGACTGCTCCTCTCCATTAGTGCACAAAAGTACAAGGCGTTGATTTCCTACAGGAAGACAGTGGAAGGTCATTAAGGAGCCTTGATTTGACCTGCTATCTGCACATCACAAACAAAACATTTCCGTTTCAGGAAAAATTGTAAATATATACACTATTGCAGTCATTAATCATTGATTTTGATGGTAAGACTGGAATTCAAGTAAAACAATTTTTTAAAGAGCGGGTATTTCCATAAGCCTGTGAACACCCCGGCACCGGTGGTGGTGGTTGCTTTACGCCAAGGCAGAGACTGTACTAAGGAGAAGAAAATCGGCCAAAGAAAAGGACGCTGTCGGACTCGTTGTGCCTGATGAAGAACAGGAAAGGGTGATTGCAGTGAAAACGTTCGCAGTCCTGGGCCGGCGTGACGGCGAAGCCCACAGCGGTGGCGGCCGCAGCCTCCGTGCCCGCCTCGGTCAGCTCCAGCACCGACCTGTGCAGCAGCCTCTGGGAGCGCAGCCCGGCACCCTCGGGGCTCCCCGAGAGGCCGGCAGCGCGCAGCCCCGCGGAGGTGGCTTCCAGGTCGTAAGTGCCCGCCACCCGGAACCGGGGCAAGTGCAAGTCCACGGCCCTCTCTTCCATACGCCCCACGCTAGTCCACTCTATTAACTTCTCAGGAGTTATTTTATCTATAATCTGTTAAGGAAAAAAAGAGGGAAGAACGGCTTGATCATCAGTGCAAATTCAAAACAGTGCAATACTAATTATTAATATTAGCTTTAGTAACAAGTGAGACCGAAATTTTATTTCACTCAACTGCTATTTATATATATATACATATATATACACCAGCCACTTGTCTTATATTTCTATATTTAAATTATCTGTCTGTATGAAAACTATCGCATGTAAATAAATTTTTAAAGTCATTTCTTATTCTATCAATTTAATATCTATTATTTCATTTTTTACTATTCCCCTTTAATCTTTGTCTACATATGTATTATATAATTTATATGCTATCTTATATAATGAGTATTATATAGTTTATAGATTACTATATTATAAAGAACATTTATAAAATTATAATGAATGTAATTTATATTACTATATATTTATATAGTTGCAACTACGTTGAATATCTACTCTTCTTGTTATAAAGTGAATATATTTTCACAGCGCTGCATATCTCTAAGTAGCTTCAAACTGATAGATATTTCCATCAAGCTGATAAACTCCACCTAACACTCGTTCTTCATTCATTTTGCTTTACTGTCTGAGCCCCCAGGGAAGCCCTTCACTCGTTTTACCATCATCTAGATACGTATCAAGTGGACGCCGATAGATACTGTGGGTGCGGTGTCTATTAATAATAAAATTATGATTATTATTATATAAATTTCAAGCCAAGCATCCTAGTGTCTGACTCTTTGCAACCCCGTGGACTCTGCCTGCCAAGCTCTTCTGGCCATGGACTTCTCCAGACAGCAATACTGGAGTCGCTTTCCATTCCCTTCTCCAGGGGATCTTTCCTACCCAGCGATGGAACCTGGGTCTCCTGTATTGCAGGCGGATTCTTTACCAGCTGAGCCACCATGTATTTAACGAAGATGTTGCTGATTTGGCTCAGAAAGTAAATTTTATTCTTGAATTATTTCCCTACAGTAATTCCCACAACTGGAGCTTTTGAGTCAGATTATGAATACTTTTAAAGCTTGCAGATAAGTGCTCGTTAGAACAGTAAGCAGTGTGTCAATCTCATAAAGCTTGCATCCATCCTGTCATTTTGCTTTCCCAACATATTTGCCAACATATAATGCTGCTAATGGAAAAGGCAATGGCACCCTGCTCCAGTACTCTTGCCTGGAAAATCCCATGGACAGGGGAGTCTGGTGGGCTGCAGTCCATGGGGTCTCAAAGAGTCAGACACAACTGAGCGACTTCTCTTTCACTTTTCACTTTCATGCGTTGGAGAAGGAAATGGCAACCCACTCCAGTATTCTTGCCTGGAGAATCCCAGGGACGGGGGAGCCTGGCGGGCTGCCGTCTATGGGGTCACACAGAGTCGGACACGACTGAAGCGACTTAGCAGCAGCAGCAATGCTGCTAAACACATTTCACAGAAGCAGAATAGCATCTAGTATCTTAATAATACAGCACCCATCAATTTATTGAGCACTTTCCAAGAACTGGAAGCATTAAAGGCATTCTAGGCAAGTGTTTTTCATGTCCTACATCCATTCTGGACGTCCCTAGTGGCTCAGACAGTAAAGCGTCTGCCTGCAATGTGGGAGACCCACGTTCACTCCCTGGGTCGGGAAGATCTCCTGGAGAAGGAAATGGCAACCCACTCCAGCACTCTTGCCTGGAAAATCCCATGGATGGAGGAACCTGGTAGGCTATAGTCCACAGGGTCGCAAAGAGTCGGACACGACTGAGTAACTTCACTTTTCAGATCCATTCTAGGGTTAGGGTTAGGGTTAGGGTTAGTCCAGGATGTATATGTATATGTATGTGTGTATATATATATTTTAATCATTACAACACACACATTAAGAGCTATGGAACTCATTTTATAAATGAGAAAATATTGAGGTTCAAAGAAATTATGAAACTTCAAAGGGTAGAAAGCTACTAAGTAGAAGAACAGGGATTTAAAACAACCTTCCTGTTCTCCAAAATACAGGCTACTCACCACATCAATATTTTGACTACAAAGTAGCTCTAGTTTAAGTGTTAGTCACTCAGTTGTGTTTGACTTTTTTTGACCCCATGGACTATAGCTTGCCAGGCTCCTGTGTCCATGGGATTTTCCAGGCAACAATCCTGGAGCAGGTTGCCATTCCCTTTTCCAGGGGACTGTCCCACCCCAGGAATCAAACCCAGGTTTCCTGCAGTACAGGCAGATTCTTTACTGTCTGAGCAACCAGTGGGCAGGACTACATCAAGGGATTTATGATTAAGGGTCCTATGGACTTTTATTATGAGTCGAGGTAGGTTTATTTGGAGTTAAAAAAAAACACACTGGTGAGTGATGCCGATTATGGGGAGGCTATGGTACGTGGGGCACAAGGTGTATTGGAAATCTCTGTACCTGCCTCTAAGTTTTGCTGTAAACATAAAATTGCCCTAAAAAAGTCTTTTTAAAAATGAAATGTCTGAAAAAGGAACTCAGGAAGTCCAATAGCCTGTGAATAGAATTCAAAATTGCTGTCTATGTGCATAGGTGGTTTTCTTCCCTGGGAAAGAGGGCCCACAGAGATCAACCACTTCGGAGAATGGTGGGTGATCTTTAGAACTCCTGTATGACCTCAGACGTTCATGTTATCTCATCCCCAAATATTTTAGTGTTGGTTCTTCTCGATAAACCTGGCACCATTTAACGCTCCTCTTTAGATACCCATCTTTACCTGCTGCAGAGACAGAAATATTTTCTATTTCACCAGCTCCAGATGAGAGCCCTAACTCCAGACTCACCCAGAAACAAGCTCTGAGACAGAGAGCCTCGGGAGATGAAGGCAGAACAAGGAAGAGGCAAGGCTTTACCTTCTCCAGACCGTCGATGTCATTGGGCAGCAGCAAGAACATGCTGAGGTCATGGTTTCGATACGGAAGGCCCAGAATTTTGGCTGGCACGTCCTCCAGGGTCTTGAAGCTAAAGGACTGGCGCTGTGTCATCATCACCACAGACTTGCTCGTGCTCTGCAATGAGTCAGCAGAGCTCGAGGTGTCAAGGGGCGGAAGGCCACCAAGGGGGCTCCCCAAAGTAATTGGCTCAACCTAAGACCATGCTAAAGAACAGAGCCTAGGAATCAGCATTATATATATATATATATATATATATCTCACACTGTTGTTGTTTAGTGGCTCAGTTGTGTCTGACTCTTTGTGACCCTTTGGACTGTAGCCTGCCAGGCTCCTCTGTCCATCAGATTTTTCAGGCAAGAATACTGGAATGGGTTGTCATTTCCTCCTCCAGGGGATCTTCCTGATCCAGGGATCGAACCTGTGTCTCCTACATTAGCAGGCAGATTCTTTACCACTGAACCACCTGGGAAGTCATATACCATGTACATTTGCTCAAATATGACTTCAGATTCTACATTTTATCTGTAAGCATATCACACAAATTAATTAAAGAACATACCTTATTCAGCCAAAATTCCTCCTCCTTGGTATTTTCTTTCTTAAACTCCCTGTCCCATTGCCCTTTAAAATAAATTACGTTCACTACCACCAGCTTGATGGAGCTGCTTAAAGAGCCGTCTGGAAGCAGGTCCTTGATTTTTTCTGCAAATGAACAGCAACAAGAACAAAATGGGTCCATCTTCAAAATTACAAGTGCTACACATGTCAGATACAATGAACATGGACTTGACCGATCGTTCAAACCTCAGCCAGGTCAGCACCTGAAGGCTTAGCTGACAAAGAGTTCGCTGGCAGAAATCATAGGAGGTTCTCACTTTGCCCATCGCCAATTTATCCCACAGGATAAACTGAGGTGTGAGGGCTAAGAGCTCAGGCTCTGGAGTCAGATTGCCTCTGCTGGCATCCAGCTTTGCCTCTCATCAGCTGAGGGGTCCTGGGTAAGTTACTTAAGCTCTCTGAGCCTCAGTTTCCACACCTGTAAAACACGAATAAAACCTGCCTCACAGAGCTGCTGAAAGGAGTCAATGATTCCCTGTGTAGAGAAACACTTAGAATATTATCCAGCTCATAATAAGTACTCGGAGTTAGCTATTATTATTTTTAACCCATTCATTATAGCTACCTGAGGTTTAGAGATCTCTTATTTTATTGCAAAGGAGCTGATGTTTTATCTCTGGGTTCAGCCCATTCCACTGAAGTTCTGAAGACTACTGCCTTCAACCAACCCGTTGACAGGCCCTCTTTTATCCCCCTTTTAAAAATTTCATTTCCTTTGAACTGAGTATGAAGAAAAACTACAATCTAAAATAACAGATGTCTCTCTGATAACTGGAATTTTTGTCTTTTTTAATGTATTCTCCCTGGTCAGGGAGCTCGGTCCCACAGATTGCAGCTAAGAGGTTGCGTGCTGCAGTTAAAGACCTCGCGTGCCTCCACTGAAGATTCCACAGCCAAAACTAAGACCTGGTACAGCCAAATCCATAAATAAATCTTTTTTAAAAATGTATTCTGAAATACTAACACTAAAGTATCAGCACTGCTCTGCAAAATCTTAACATTGCTCTCTGCTACTTCCTGCGACTTTGGCTGGCACCGGGGCGTGAGGCGGGGCGGAGGAGGCGGGGCTTCGTCGAGTCCCTGCTGCGGACGAGGCTCAAGGCTGCAGCCATCCGTGCAGGAGGCCCAGCCGCAAGGGGCCAGGCGCGTCTTTATTGAGCTGATGCTTCTCACTGACCCAGAGAAAGGAGCCCTCTGACATTTTTACTTATGGACCCAGACTCAGAAAGAAAGGTGCTCACGTAAAAGTCAAATATGACCTCACGACAGACATAAGCCAGGTATCAGGAGCCCCAAAGTCACTGCGATCCCCAGCTATGCGCAAATAATTCTCCACTACCTGTCTCCACGAAATCGGCTTCCTGTGGTCCTCTGCCCAATCCCCTTGGCTCTCTCCACATCTGCTGAGGCCATTCCACTGTCGGCAGTGGGTTCCCCCACCCCTTGGCTCCAGTCCTGCCCCTCCAACCTGAAATACCCATCTCAGGTCCCCGCCCAAAGCTTGTGCACCCTTATACCCTATGCAGCGTCCAGCACAGGGCTTCACTCACAGCAGGTACTCAGAAGTGTTTTTATGATGAACGACTCATCCATACACTACCATTTGTTTGGCTTTCAACCCAGGAATTAATCTTCTTTCGACTTTCATCGGCTGCATTTACAAAATCAACAGGTTCCAGAGAAGCATGGTAATGTTTTTCAACATAATCTAAGTATTTCTTTAGGAGAAACAGGGAAGGAATAGAAATAGCTTTAAAATTCACTTTATCCATTGCTATCATTTCTAAATAAGTTTATCTGCACATGAAGATGACTAACATCGTAAGAAGAGATCTTTTTAGGGCCTGGGTGAATCGCTTTGAGTACTTCCATGCGTATTTTTGTGCAGGTTCAATAGGGTTAAGGCAAAAATCAGATTGTCAAGATGAAAAAGAAGCTCCCAAAAGGTCTGGGTATCTGGAGAACAGGTCGGGAGGTGGGTGGGGTGGAGGGTGAGAGGGAGAGGTGGGAGGGATACCCCCAGTGATGTGGGCTGAGTCAGGCGCTCAAATTAGGCAGCTTGCCTCAAAGATCCCAGTCTTAACAGAGTCATTTGGCCATTCCTAAGTACCGCTCACAGATGTTGCGAACTCAGCAAAACTCACTTGAAGGAAGAGGTATGTCTTTTCTCCAAACAGCCGGTTGGCTATTTTCAGTTCATAACCATCGCTGGGCTTGCTTATCTCACTCAAAACCCTTTGGAGCTGGCGATGGATCTCTTCTGTCGCCTCCAACTTCAAAGTCAAAGCAAAGACTCAGTGAGTCATCTCAGCAACAGTAAACCCGGAGTCACCACCCTCCCCGCAACCGGAAGACACGGCAGCCTGGGGGGTCGTCCATGAGCTCGGTGTAGGTTCTGGACGCCGTTCTTTCCCCACTGGAAACACCAGTTAACGACAACACAAGAAACCCAGGAACCAGCTCGGAGATTCCTGTAGCGCGGAGAAGCATGAACCCAGGAGGAGACTGCATCAAAGCCCAGCGGGACAATTCATGACGGTCACACACCAGTTTCTCCCCGCCACACCTCATGGTGTGATTGGGGGAAAACTCTCAACCCCAACTCCCTGAGGAGAGAAGCGTGTGGAGTGTGTGTCCAACACTCTGACTTTTCAGAGGCTGCCTGAGGGACTGGTTTGTGTCTTGCCTGAATCTAAGCATCAAGAGGAACAGGCACCAGGTTGGTCCCTGAGCACAAAGGCCATCAACACACACCCTAGTCTGCAGCACTACAAACAGACACCAGGGGGCGCTCCTGAGTAGAAACTAGCAAAGCAGTGCGGTCATCACTGCGCTTCCGCGGTGGCTCCGCGGTAAAGCACAGGCCTGCCGGCGCAAGACACAAGAGAGACTCGGTTGGATCCCTGGGTCAGGAAGATCCCCTGGAGGAGGGCATGGCAATCCACTCCAGTATTCTTGCCTGGAGAATCGCACGGACAGAATGCCATATGTGAAAAGCCCACTCAATGGTGGAAGATTGAAAGCTCTTCACCTAGGAGCAGGCATCTGCCACCCAAGGTGAGCCTTTTTCTAGCTTGCAAAGACTCTGCTGGGACCATGCTTGGGAGAGGAAGTGCCTGAAATCAGCTGTGAGCGCTGATAGACTGACTGCACAACGGAGCAGCTGTTGGACCCGACTTTGCTGTACATACTCCGCAAGGAAGCCTGACTCCTCGTGTATGAACCCAGCCACGCAGACAGCCTGGCCATGTGGGATCGTGAAACGAATGGCTCACACCGTTGCGGGACTTGAGCCACAATCTATGAGGGCGGGAAAAGGGCTGTGAGAGCGGTCCTGGCAGACGCGGCCTCCCAGGGAGCTCTGCTCGTCTCTGGATGCCAGCCCTGACCCGCGGACTCTTTCCCGTGTTTGCACAGACTGTCCCGTGAGTGAGGAATACTACAGCCCTAGAGCTGGAAGAATCCCGGGAACGGGGGCGCCTTGCTGGCTGCCGTCTCTGGTTCGCACAGAGTCGGACACGACGGAAGCGACTCAGCAGCAGCAGCAGAGCTGGAAGAGACCTCAGGAAGTCGTGGGTCCTGGCCTAAGAGTTTCCAATAAAACATCAACAGAGTAGGAAAAGGTCCTTAAAATGAGAACAGAATGTGATAAAAGTGTTAGTCACTGAGTTGTGTCTGACTCTGTGACCCCATGGACTGTAGCCCGCCAGGCTCCTCTGTCCATGGAATTCTCCAGGCAGGAATACTGAAGTGGGTTGCCAGTTCCTTCTCCAGGGGATCTTCCTGATCCAGAGATCAAACCTGGGTCTCCTGCACTGCAGGCAGATTCTTTACCATCTGAGCCACCAGGGAAGTCTGTAGTGACAGTATCACCCACTACTGCCGCAGCGCCATGGGGTGAGCCGCCAGGTGTCCTGGTTGCTCCACTAGACACTTTACAGAGGCTTAAAGGTGAGCAACTTCGCAAACTAGCACACCTGTTAAGTGATGAAGCCAGGATTTGACCTTAACTCCAAAATGGGCTGCCCAGGTGGCGCTAATGGGAGAGAGCTCGCCTGCCAAAGCAGGAGACACGGGGAACACAGGTTAGATCCCTGGGTCGGGAAGATCCTCTGGAGAAGGAAACGGCAACCCACTCCAGTATTCTTGCCTGGAAAATTCCATGGACGGAGGAGCCTGGTGGGCTACAGTCCACAGGGTCACGAAGAGTCGGACACGACTGAAGTGACTCAGCACACGCACGTGCCAACTCCAAACACACTCCCTCTGCCACAGGGACTCGCAGTCTATTCACCTTTATGGGCATGTATCCTAGCGGTTAGTGAGCACTAAAGCTGAGGCCTCCTCTTAACACTAGGGTTTACTATTGTATGACACTCCATATGCCACATTGTTTGGCTGCCGTTGTTATTATTGCTTAACAATAAGAATCGCATCTTCTACCCGCTTCCCCAGGGCTCCCACATCTGCCAAGTCATCGCTGGACGCTATAAGACAGGTCCTGCTGTTCGCTGTTTAGTCGCTGAGTCACTGTTTTGCGACCCCACAGACTGTAGCCCGCCAGGCTCCTCTGTCCATGGGATTCCCCAGGCAAGAATACTGGAGCGGGTTGCCAGTTCCTTCTCCAGGGGATCTTCCCGACCCAGAGATTAAGCCCACGTCTCCTGCCTTGGCAGGTGGCTTCTTTACCAGTGAGCCACCAGGGAAGCCCATGTCGCCCCACCTCTTTTTCTTCAGCTTTGATTCTTGAGCTTTCTGTGTCTTTTTCAAAGAAAGGCACCTAGGAAGAAAAAAAAGTACCATGTCAGTGGTGAGAGCAGAGAAAAGCCCACAGGGGCCCAGTCAGGGTAAACTGCATGTCGGTTAGACAGGCCTCCGAGGCACACAGGGAACAGTGCCGTCCCTGCAAGATCACGGAAAGTTCTGGGCTACGCGCTGATCTCACCTCTGCTGGTCAGTCCCTTCACTCGCCCCTCCCTGACGCGTCATTCACACCATGTGGAGACCGTGTCATTTCCCCCAGGAGGCTCTGTCCTTCTTGCTCTGCCTTTAATTATGCACTTAATGGCTTTCCCACTTCATGGCAAACAGATGAGGAAACAGTGGCTGACTTTGTTTTAGGGGGCTCCAAAATTACTGCAGATGGCAACTGCAGCCATGAAATTAAAAGACGCTTGATCCTTGGAAGAAAAGGAGCAAGCTATGACAAACCTAGACAGCGTATTAAATAGCAGAGACACTACTTTGCCAGCAAAGGTCTGTCTAGTCAAAGCTATGGTTTTTCCTGTGGTCATGTGTGGATGTGAGAGTTGGACTATAAAGAAAGCTGAGCACCGAAGAATTGATGCTTTGAACTGTGGCATTGGAGAAGACTCTTGAGAGTCCCTTGAACTGCAAAGAGATTCAACCAGTCCATTCCTAAAGGAAATCTGTCCTGAATATTCATTGGAAGGACTGATGCTGAAGCTGAAACTCCAATACTTTAGTCACCTGATGCAAAGAACTGACTCATTGGAAAAGACCCTGATGCTGGGAAAGATTGAAGGCAAGAGGAGAAGGGGACGACAGAGGGTGGGATGGTTGGATGGCATCACTGACTTGATGGATGTGAGTTTGAGTAAGCTCTGGGAGTTGGTGGTGGACAGGGAAGCCTGGCGTGCTGCAGTCCATGGGGTTGCAAAGAGTTGGACAGGACTGAGTGACTGAACTGAACTGAATTGCTTTGGACAAAGACACTCACCCAAAGGAATCTCAAGCATTTAGGTGCAGAAGACGTGATGGTATTGGAAGAGGGGAAAGGACTTTGCTGATAGACCTGAAATCGCCCCGTTCAGATAGATGCTGTCTTTTCTTGGCCCCGGATAAAGGGAGGCAGGTTTTCGAGGTATTGCCAGAGTGCTGCCCCAGAGACAAGCCTGCGGCTGGAAAGCCAGGGAAGCCCGCGCTACCTCCTGCTCCTGGGTGGCGGCGGCTCCTCGGGTCACCGGGGGCAGCATTCCAATGGTGGTTGAGATGCCCGCAGGGGAAAACAAGACGTTGCCCTCATCTGTTTTACTCAGGTCTTTGAAAAGATCCAACCCAAACCGAGCGCTTGCTGGGAGCAGCGAGTCCATGATGATTCCCGCAGGACCTGGAGCAACAGCAACCAGAACCTGGCCGGCCCCGCGCGCTCAGCCGCAGGGCTTCGTGTCGGGCCGCCCCCTCCCGCTTCTCTTCGGGCGCTGAGCCAGGGCGTAGGGAGTTTCACCCTCGCAGCGAAAGGTCACTTCCCAGCCCTGCTCTTGACGGGACGTGAATCGCAAGGCGTCACCGCACGCTCTGGGTTCCCGTGTCCCAGGGAGCAGGGTGAACCCCCTAGAGGCTCTGCTCTCTCTCCTTCTGTCGGAACTGCCCGCACCGGCACCGCCTGCCCGCCGCCCCTCCCGGCCTGGCTCAGCCTGGCCTCCCATGTCGGGCGTGTCCCGCTGCCTGAGAACAAGGCCAGGGGCTGTTCTGTAGGAAGGGTTGCCCTCAAGTCCAAGCAGAGTTCTCGGATCCAGCCTCAACAAGAGCAAAGTGGCCTTCTCTGACACTGTTTTCTCAGTTGCTTCAAGTCCAGCACAAAGTGACCTGATACACGAGAGCTCCTAAACCCCAGTCCCTAGCTGCATGCAAGCCTGACCCCAGGCTGAACGCTCCTTAAAGGGCAGTGACAGATGTCTGGTCATGGATCAGTAACTGGGGGCAAAAGAGCTTTTTTTATATAGCTTTCTATATTGTTTCAAGCTTATGCAGTGAGTTCATATTACTTTTGTTCATCTCACAGAAGTTAAAGAGCAATTAACATTTACCAAAAATAACTAGAACATGTTTTGTATTTTCTTCTTCACCAGCTGAATCTGCCTGCAATACAGAAGACCCGGGTTCGATCCCTGGATTGGGACGGTCCCCTGGTGAAGGACATGGCTACCCAGTCCAGTATTCTTTTCTGGAGAATTCCATGGACAGAGGAGCCTGGCCGGCTACAGTCTGTAGGGTCGAAAAGAGTCAGACACGACTGAGTGGCTAAAGCTTTCACTTTCACCAGACAAATTACAACTAGTTAATAAAGAAAAATCTTAAAACAAAAATGAGATTAAAGCCAATCAAAAGCATACTCTGAGGGATTTTTGCTCTCAACGGCTCATCCTTGCAAAGGCATTACATCTGCTGTTTAAACTTCCATTTTAATCCCATGTTTCCTTGCAAGGATTTCTTGCAGGTTCACTCAAAAATAAAATGAATTAACTTACTGTCAGACAAGATAACATTGTCACCGCTGGGTAAACACTGAATTAAACAAAACCACCCCAAGGCAAGTTAGGTACTTGGGATTAGTACAGGAAAAGCACTTCTTTCAAACTAACAGACTTGGGGGCCCTCATAACACAGGAATCTTAAGGTGGTGCAGAAGGAACTTACCTGGTTTCTGGAAAGACAGAGGCGACAGGGCAAGGAACCAGGAAGCATGTGCTAAACGAGCAGGTGAAGTCTTCAATTTATAGCTCTCTCTGCCTCTCCCTAGTCATCAGGGCTCGCATTTCCTGTGAAACAAGCTTTGGTTTCTCAATGGCTATTTCCCTAATAAAATTAGCACGCAAGTGTTACAACAAAACCACAGATTGAATTTTCTGTTCTTTTCTTCGTGATCACCAAGTTCTGCACTTGAAGTTGTCAGCAACTGTGTTGTGAGCAATACACACCTGGACATAGAGGAACAGAGTTCCAACTCTCACTTCTCCAGAGGCTCTCTGACATTCTTTTAGGGGCCCAAGCATAAGGAGATCTAAATTAGCCAGATGACAACATGAGACTGAAAGCAGGAATACACCCCGGGATGAAAGGGACTGGAATGACCAAGAGAAATGAATTACGTCCCATGCTGGGGGTGGGGGCAGACAGCGATAAGAGGTCTTCCTCCCTAATGATATAGGGGACCCTCTGAAAAGAACCATTCAGACCACCGGTTTTCCACTCTGGATGCACAGCAAAATCCCCTGGGAAACTTAAAAAAGCAAATCTACGGCCAGGTGACCCCGGCCCCACCCCCACCTGCCTCCACCCCCACCTGCCTCCACCCCCACCTGCCCCCACCCCCCACAACCAGACAACTGAGTCAGCATCCTTAAGGCAGGAACAGGAGTCAGAATTTTAATCACCTCAGGCGATCCTGGTGTGCAGCCAAGGTCAGGAAGCGCTGGTTTACAGCCTGGGTAAACGTCTGAGTGAGACCATACTTCCTAACCACAGACGCACAGGGCGCTGTCCTGACAAGACCAGCCTCCGCAGTAAAGTTAACTTCGCAGTTGCATGACTTGGGGTTACCAAATGCAGAAAAAGAAGAAAAGTATGAAAGCTAACTTCCTAGAAAAGAGAAAAGGTACTGAGAAAAACTGGAGAGGCAACACCCACACCACTCCTGTTCTCAAGGATTCTGCCCATTCATTATGAAATGTCTCATTTTAATTCATTTACCGAACATTTGTTGAGAGTTTACTATGTACCAGACACTGGTTGTTGTTGTCTTAGTCACTAAATCGTGTCCAACTGTTTTGCAACGCCATAGACTGTAGCCTGCCAGGCTCCTCTGTCCGGGATTTCCCAGGCAAGGATACTGGAGTGGGTTGCCATTTCCTTCTCCAGGGGTCTTTGAGATCTAGGGATCGAACCCAAGTCTCCTGCATTTCCTGCATTAGCTGGCAGATTCTTTACCGCTAGGCCACCAGACGCTGGAATAAGTGCCAATAATTCATGAACATCCAACAAGCTCACTGATTTCAGGAAAACAATACTATTTTTGAAAACGCATTAGGAAATTACACCTCCGAATTCCAGCCTTTCCTGCCACCCCTAGGGTATTCCTACTGGCTCTGCTGGGTCTTTAGGTGATTCTCATCGGTAAAGTGTGTGAGGATTTGTCACCGTTGCCAAGCAGCGAATCCTGGAAGGCCATCTCAGCTCTTCCCTCTCACCTACTGTCTAAAGAAGCAGCTTAGTGAAGCAGCTGCTAAGACCATGGATAACATACGTACGTACCAATCTCAATATTCACAATTTGCTCAATGCAACCAAATAAAGGAAAACACTAAAAAATAAAATAAAATGATTATTTTTATTTTAATAAATAAAATAGCAAAGATCTTTGAGCTGGCCATAGTGCTCTATGTTTTAATATGTCCACCAGTTGATATCTCCTAGTCCCTTTCTCTGTGACCCTGGACTCTCGGTTCTAGTTCCCACTTAACTCCATAAGCCCTCTGCTTTCTTCTAAAGCATTTTTTCTACCACCTCACTTTTACAGGAAAACCTGGCTTTCCCCCGAAGACCACCGCAGACCACAAAGTCTTCACCTGGGGACAACCACTCTCATCTTGCAATCAGGAGGTGAGGTCTCCATTCCTTGCCTCTCTGTTTACTTCTGCTTCTCCCAAGCCTTTCTTCCTTCAGTCACCTTCAGGGTTTCCTTTAGAGATGGCCCCCATCCTTTCCCCCTCCAGAAGCCCCCTTGGTCCTTGTCACATGTCTTCCTCTCCCCCTGCCAGTCGCCACCCCTCTCTGTGTCTCCACGTGCGTGTCAGTGACCTCCCTGCCCCCGGCCCTCACCTTCCCTCTGGCTTGTAGCTCATGCGCAGGGTCACGCTTTGGATGCTGCCATCTGCAGGAACTGTTCCTGCCGTCAGCTGCTGGCCTCTGCTGTCCCTCCCTTTGGCTGTGTGTATGCATGCTCAGTACCTTCAGTTGTGTCCGACTCTGCGATCCCATGGTAATCCATGGGATTATCCTGGCAAAAATACTAGAGTGGGTTGGCATGACCTCCAGAGGATCTTCTGGACCCAGGGATCAAACCCAGGTCTCCTGCAGATCCCTTTTGCAAGTGGATTCTTTACCGCTGGGCCACCAGGGAAGCCCTCCTCTCTTTGCATAGACCTCATTACTGCTTTCCCTAACCCTAATTGTCGATGTCATCACGAGCTCCAATCCCATTTTTCTGTCAGTTTCTTCCTTCCTGTATCAAAACGATCCTAAAGGTAGGAAATGGGTGGGTGGTTAGGAAACAGGAGACTGCTTTCTGTGCTCAGGAGTGAGGAGAGGAAAGAGCTAGGCCCCAAACCGGGGCACTAGTGGTTTCCCCATCCCCACCCCAAGTTTTGGCACAGCTTCCCATGTCTGTCACTGATACTGCCTGTAAGGTTCTCATCCTTCATTAAAAGGCATGGATGCCCCAGGGCCCCAGTCGGGCTGACCCCCTTCCCCGCCACCACCGCCACCCCCCCCCCCCCCCCCGCCCCACCACCCCTGCCGCCCACTTGCTGTTCTGCCTGAGGCTTCATAGTCAGCCTTTGTCAGTCAAATGATTTCCAGCTCATTGGGAGCCACCTGCCTGGGAAGCCAGGCAGCAGCCTGCCCCCAGCCAAGCCACACCTCAGGTGTGACTCACCTGCAGAAGGGTAAAGGACAGATGGGTCCCTTGCATCAGAATGAGGCCAGTTTTCTAGTGGAGCGTGTCCTCCAGAGCCCCCATAGGGCCACAGAAGCCGGCCTCCACTTGAGGCCTCAGGGTGGTTGACTTGCCCCTTGCCCTGCCCTGTGTCTCTCTGAGGATCACTCCCCTCACCTCCACCCCGCAAAGGACCTGAACAAGCATCTCTGTCTTTGGTTTCTGCCTGTAGGACAGCTCACCTGAGACAAGCGTGTTTTAATTATCTAGCCAAGCCCTTTCACTGTTTTTGCTTCCCCCAAATTCCTTGGCAAATCTTATATATAGTCTCCTTTAGATAAACTCTGTATCAGTTTATCAAGGTCTGTGAAGAACCCCCGGGGGGCTTCTCAGAACCAGCACATTAATGGAGCGAACGTTGGCGTCTTCACACATTGAGTGGGAATCACACTCATAACTACATGTTCTTCAGTGGAGTCAATACACAGAAAGAAATGGAGAGAGACGAAAAAACAGCATTCTATTTGTGATCAGACAGAAAACAAGTGTGTCTGCTATCACTGCTTCCATTCAAAACTGAACCAAATCATACGATACCACTTATATGTGAAATCTTAAAAAAAAAAAAAAAGTACAAATTAGCTTATTTACAAAACAGAAAAAGAGTCACAGATGTAGAAAACAAACTTATGGTCACCAAGGAGGGAAAGGGGTGCAGGGGAAGGATGAACTGGGAGGTTGGGGCTGACATATGTACATCATTATTAATATATAAAAAAATCACCAACAGAGCAGACTCCTCCTGGAGATGGTGAGAGACAGAGGAACCTAGTCTGGGGCAGTCCATGGGGTCCCAAAGAGTAGAACTTGACTTGGCAATTGGACAAGAACACAACATAAATATGTGTGTGTGTGTGTGTGTGTGTGTGTGTGTGTGTGTGTGTATACAGTCTAATCAGGACCTAGTGTATCACACACGGAAATCTACTCAGTACTCTGCAATGACCTATATGGGAAAAGAGAATTACAAAGAGCGGATAGACCTGTGTGTGCAAGTGACACACTTTGCTGTGCAGCAGAAACTAACACAGAATGTGAATCGACTACACTACAATGAAAATCAATTTTAAAACCTGAAACTTTAAGCACTAACAATTGATAGATTAAATCGTTAGAGTCTCAAGACTCAAAGTGGAAACACAGAATAATCATTTACAAAGGAACCCACACATACATTGTAAGAATTGAAAAGTGAGCTGAGCAAATTGCTGAATGTGAGGTCAATATTTTTAAAAAATCAAATATTTTAATATACTAGCAACATACAGTTAGAAATTGAAAATTTCTTAAATGTACAATTTAAAAGATTATCAAAAAAGCATCTCATATTTATTAAAACTGAAAAATGTGCAAACCTATAAACAGAAAAATATCAAACATAATATAGAAACATTAAGAAGATTTAAGCAAATGGTGGGAAATATTTTGTGGTTTGGAAGACTCAATACTTAAAAATTTCAATTCTCCCAAAATTGATAATTATAATTTCAATCAAAATCCCAAGAGGTTTCGTTTTTCAAAAAATTAACCAGTCAATTCCAAATTTATATGGAATAGCAGAGCACCAAGAATAGCCCAAATGCTCTTGAAGGAGAAGAATGTAAGACCTGTTCTATTGGAGGGCAAGACTTGTCATTAAACACTTAAATGTGGTTTTGGCAAATGATAGGCCAGAACAGAGGAGGGCATGGCAACCCACTCCAATATTCCTGCCTGGAGAGATTTCAGTGGACAGGAGCCTGGTATTAGAAAAGACCCTGATGCTGGGAAAGACTGAGGGCAGGAGGAGTAGGGGTGACAGAGGATGAGATGGTTGGATGGCATCACCGACTCCATGGACATGAGTTTAAGCAAGTTCCAGGAGATGGCGCAGACAGGGGAGCCTGAAGGGCTGTAGTCCATGAAGTCGAGAAGAGTCAGACATGGCTTAGCAACTGAGCAACAAGAGCAACAATGTTTTTAAGGTTTATCTATGTACTTTTGAGGGTGCTGGGTCCTCACTGCTGCTCCTGGGCTTTGGGGCCACGTCTAGCTTCTTGACCCATCTAGTTTTGGTCATGTCTAGTTTTGGCCCGTCTAGTTCTGGGCTCGTCTAGTTTTGACTTGTCTAGTTCTGGGCTCGTCTAGTTTTGACTCGTCTAGTTCCTGGGCTCATCTAGTTCCTGGGCTTGTTTAGTTTTCACAGCGGAAGCTACTCTGTAGTTGCAGTGTGGGCTTCTCATTGCAGGAGACACAGGTTCGATCCCTGGATCAGGAAGATTCCCTGGAGAAGGAAATGGCAACCCACTGCACTATTCTTACCTGGGAAATCCCGTGGGCAGAGGAGCCTGGCAGGCTACAGTCCGTGGGGTCACAAAGAGTCAAACACAACGGAGCGACTAACACACACATTATATTTTCAGCTCCCTGCTGCTAAGTCACTTCAGTCGTGTCCGACTCTGTGTGACCCCATGGACGGCAGCCCACCAGGCTCCCCCGTCCCTGGGATTCTCCAGGCAAGAACGCTGGAGTGGGTGCCATTGCCTTCTCCTTTAGCTCCCTAGTAGTCTTCTTCTATTTTTTTCCATTCTTTCACTTCTTATCACAGCTGACTTCAGCTCCAATTCCATAAACGTGAAGCCTCCTTAAATCTGAGTCTTCAGGCCAAACACTGTCTACACCCCGCTTCTGGCTCTTGCCATAAGTAATGTTCTGAAGTCTCATGGCGTGATGTATCCCGTCCTTATTTGGCACTACTTTTTTCTATAACCCTGTAGGTTTCTCCCATGTATTCAGCCTTGGACATGGGCTGGTTTATCCAGAACCTCTGTCAATTGACAAAACCTGTGTGGATTTCCATCAGCCCCACTGTCGTGCATCTGGTTGCTTCTTAAATCCTTTTTGCCATTTGTAGTTAGAACATTGTTTGATGCACTAATATGGATATCATTATTTATAAGCAAAATTGTGCATTAGATTATGAGAATTTTTAAATTAAATATTAAATATGGAGAATATACTGGTAAGAGGTGTGCAAATATGGGGATAAATTTTGTGGAGCTTTCATTGAGTAAGAAGAAAAGAATAAGACATTAGATTCGGAAAAGCAAGAATACAACATTAGCAAAGAAACAACAACTATGAAGCTGGCATTCAACCTTGGAGCAAAGAAATCCAGGAGGCGACCGCTCCGCCTCCTTTCCCCGGCACCCCTTACCGGACCTGCGGCACAGGTTCACCACAAGGTAGTCTTATTAAAGGCCACATGTGCAAAAGAAGCAAACAGCCATCGGGGACGAAGCACTGCAAGTTCCGGCTCGCCCCAGTTTACGGGAAAACTGAGGAGCAATTCCAGGCAGAAATTGGTAAGGAAATGTATGCAGTCAAAGAGAACTTGAGTTGCAACAAATTAGAACAAACAGAGCCTATGAAGTCGAGAGCGCCAGAGGCCCTGCCAGTTACTGCGCGGTCACGGGTCTCCTACCAGAACACTGAGAGCCGACGCGAATGAATACATTGCTGACGATGTTGTCTCGTGTGTCGGCCTGCAGCCTTGTGGACGGAGGAGACCTTGGACCAGAAGTGCTGATCCCACCCCCGACTCGCCAGCCCTGGCTAGCTCTCCACCCCCACAGCAGCCCACCAACCGGCGGGCCCTCACTGTCTCTAGCTGCCATACTGAAGGGTCGCTCTTGCTGGCTTGAGAGTAGAAAACAGAGTCAGAGGGCCTCTAATTTTGAGCTTCATTGCCCGGGTCCCAGGGGTTCCATCTACTGTGGTTCTGCGGTTCTGTCTCCTCTCGGATGGCCTGACTCTGGCACGCAAAGCAGGGAGGTACCCTACAACCCAAGAGCATCCCCACCAGGGCTCATTCTGTGTTTGCTCCCCGGAAGGACTTCACTCGCAATGACTAAGCTGCCTAGACTGGGAAGCCCGCTGCCTGTCCTCACCTTCCTCTGAGTCAGACTTGGGGAGTTTCATCCAGTCTTTCAGGGGTTTCAGAAAGAATACAGACTCATTTTAACTTTTTATTTTGTATTGGGGTACAGCAGATTAACAATGTTGTGATGGTCTCAGGTGAAAAGCAGAGGGACCCAGCCGTACATATAAGAGTATCCCTTCTCCCCCAAACCCCCTCCCACCCAGGCTGCCGCGTGACACTGAGCAGAGCTCCCTGTGTTCTGCTATAGGTCCTTGCCAGTGGCCCACCTGTGCAGAGCAGCGTGTGCACGTCCATCCCACACAGACACCGCCTGGGAGACAGCAGCAACACGAAGTAGAGAGACGGGTGCCTTAGTTTAGACTGGCCGCTATCTTGTATTTCAGAACTCAGGGGATGGCAGTTGTGGGAAGAAAATAAGGCAGGTTGACACACAGGCGCCTCACCTGGTCCCCTCTCAACCATGCCTTTCCACCCGGCCACATCAACTTGCAATCAGCAGAGGTGTCTCCTTATTCTGATGATCCACTGGCCATCATTCTTAGATTTTAGAATTACTGTGAGTTCTCATCTTTTTTTATATGTCTTTATATGTACTTAGGGTGGAAAGCTGGGAAAAGAATTATTACTGGCACAAGATGTATTATTCCTAAATAACTGAAAAGAATTATTAGCTTTATAGGGTATGTATTATTGCATTTTTGGATGAAGAGCTTGAAAGTATTTATGTCACTAAAAAAAGTCAGTTGGTAACACATTATACATATTTTATGACAAAAATGTTTTATTCACGAGGAAACATTTTGATCAATGAAAGGTCAGTAGAGATGGCGTTTACTGACTTCAGACAGATTTAAGAATCACACTCTTCTCTTTATTGTAAATAGATTTATTTTCCCTTCGTGATTAAAATTCTGAAAAATCCCAATGCAAATGAGAAAATATGCATAGCAAGGAAAAGAATAAGAGCAAGAGCAACACCAGACAATGCCAGACCCACGATACAGGTCAAGGTCAATGTCCGGCTACACGGCCAGGTTAGTGTGGAGCCAGCCCTGGAAACCCTACCCTCAAAAAGGGACCACGGGAGAGACTGTTTGATTTTTGGAGATAAATCTGACACGTAGGACATGTATTCTGGGCAAAGGACTTGGAAGAACAGCCTCATGTCACCAGTGAGAATGTTTTTACGCTATGAGCGAGTCTGAGCCATGAGGCGCCTGTATAAAGGACACGACAGCTGTCTCTTCCAGCGCAGAGAGAACTCGGGGGAGGGCCAGCACAGGAGCAGGCGCAGGCAACCCACCTCCTCCTGTAAAACCTGCTGCAGCCACACTGCACCAACACAGGGCAGCTGCGAGGCGCGCAGCCACAGGGCAGGGAAACCGGACCACAGTCCAGACCGGAGTCCACCTTTACAGGAGAGTGTCATTCCAGAGCATGCAGTTGAGGCAGAGATCAAGAACTCAGACCGACACCTCCGAGAGCAAAGGCCCTGGGTCTGCGGTCTTGAACGCTCTGGTGTCTGGCTTTCAGTTGATGGGAAAGGGTTTCCATGAGCACCGTGTCCAGGCCCCAGCGGGCTCTTAGGAGGCCTCTGGGAGGACAGATCAGTCCACGCAGCAGAGGCTGGAGAGGGCACGGGAGGGGCCGCGGTGACCCGCAGGGCACAGCGGGTAAACTTGTGTGCTTGAAAGCTTAGGGTGGTGAAAGTTTGGGGAGGGAGCAAGGACCTTTTAGTACTAAAGGACTTAGATGAGAACCTGCGACAGGGCGAGAGAAAGGTCAGGAGAAACGCAGACCAACGGCCGGAGGTGGGGAGCGTGGAGTCGTGACGAAACTCAGTCAGCTTTGGATGTTAGCGAAACGCAAATACCCGTGTGATATCAGGGGTGAATCGTATCATCGCTTTCACCCAGCTCCAAGCACCAGACCGTGTTCCCCTTTCAAGGAGAGCAGACCCTGCCATAGAAGAGAATGGTTTGGGTTTTGTTGTGTCTGATGAAAAAGAGAAAAGGGCGGTTAGCATTAAATGTCTCCCAGGACGGTGAGGACTGTTCCATGCCGACAACCCCACTGGCTGCGACTGCCTGGGTACCATTTTCATCCACCTCCACAAAGGTTTTATGGACAACTTTTGACAGGTACAAACTGGGACTTGGAGAGATTCCAGTAAGGTCAGCCTTCGTTTCATCAAAGATATCCGTGATGCCCATGTCTTGTAGAATAGGGTTGAGATCATAGCTGTCTTCCAGGGTGAACCGAGGGAAGGAGACAGCTACTCTTTTTTCTGACATATTTTCTGAACTGCTCCAGGCCGCGAGTTTTTCGTAAGTGATATTCCTTTCAAGCTACAAGAGGAAGAAAATCACGTTCAAGGTCAGATGATGAGCTTGCAAAGGATGCCCTACAGACTTCAAAGGGGGGCCTGAGTCTATTTCCACCGCTGGTAACAATCCTCAAGGTCTTTGCCTCGGAATCCCCTGATTTCATTTAAAAGTCCTCCAAGAAAATCTCTTTCCTCTTTAAAAGATACCAGAAAATTTGGATTCCTCTGTTCTTGGTGTCTGACAGGTTAGTGTTCAATGCCCAGCAAAGCTCATTTGATTACGTCAGGTGAGCTTGACCAATCCTTAATATTCTGAAGTTCAACCTCCTCTTTTATAGAACAGAGATAATACCACTGGATTTGCAAGGATTAAGCAAACTAATGTGTGTAAAGTACTTCCCATAATGCGCTGCGCTCAGTCGCTCAGTCATGTCAGGCTCTCTGAGGCCTCATGGACTGTAGCCCACCAGGCTCCTCTGTTCATGGGATTTTCCAGGCGAGAACAGTGGAGTGGAGGGTCATTTCCTTCTCCAGGGGACCGTCCCAGCCCAGGGGTGGAAGCCGCGTCTCTTGTGTCTCCTGCGTGGCAGGCGAGTTCTTTACCACTGAGCGCCCTGGGAAGCCCCCACATAGTGCTCACGTGATAAGCTTGGAATAAGAGTCGTGATTCTCACTGTCACACCTGTTCCCCCATCTCCCTGAATTTCTGTCTCACTTTCTCTCTTCCCCACCCCCACCCCACCAAGCTGGACCTTTATTAATCCCCACTTCACAAGTAATCTGCTTCAGCATCAGCATCTCCACTGCTGTCCAAGCACGAGGACCGAGGAAGAGGATTGAGGCAAGGAAGCTCTAACTGAGCTACAGCGAAATAGTGTGAGAAGAGGCCAGTTATCAGGATATTCAGGAAAAAGCAAAAGTTACTTCATTTTTCAATTCTCAAGTTCCTCGGCTTCCAGATCCCTTGGTCTGGAAAAATAACTGCAGAGAACCATGAGATGAGCAAAGAGAGTCCTATCGAATATTTTTGACATTTGTTCTTTAGTTCTCAACAAATGAGAAATAAATATCTCATGAATTCAGATTCACATGTATTCTCTGAGTATCTGATAGCCCAGATACCATCCTTCCTCAAGACGATATGATGAAATATGGTGTGTGTGTGTGTGTGTGTGTGTGTGTGTGTGTTAGTCGCTCAGTCGTGCCCGGTTCCTTGCAACCCCATGGACTGTAGCCCACCAGGCTCCTCTGTCCGTGGGATTCTCCAGGCAAGAGTACTGGAGTGGGTTGCCATTCCCTTCTGCAGGGCCTCTTAATGACCTAGAAACTGAACCCGGGTCTCCTGCCTTGCAGGCGGACTCTCTACCATCTGAGCCACAGGGGAGCCCCAAAATACATTGTCGTCACTGTTGCCCGGTCGCTCAGTTGTGTCCACTCTTTGCGACCCCGTGGACTGCAGCTGCAGAGGTGTGCAAATGAAAACCTGCCTCTTCCAGAGCCTTCAGGTTGTCCGCAGAGCCGGACGGCAGCAGCACGACCATGTCAAGCTTCCCCTTCGTGTACGGAAGCTCCAAGATCTGCGCCTTCAGCTCGTCCACGAAGCCGATTCTGAACAGCCCGTTCTGGTTCATCATCTTCACGTTCTTCTTTTCACTCTGAGGCAGACAAGGTAGAAAGTCACAACATGGCCACAAGAAGCTCACAAACCCACACAGTCCCCAACTTCCCTGAAAACATGGTCCGTCCAGCTGAGAAGGGGCTTCCCCCAAAAGTTCAGAGCCACAGGGGTCCAGTCTAATGAAGCCTTCTGCCCACTGACCAGGTGGCCCTTACTTTGCCAACATCCCATCTTTCCATGGTTTTGGTAGGTTCTTCAGCTCCTAAGACCCCTTGTTGGTAGGATGTCCATCCAGGTGTCTACCCGCAGCCACACCAGCTGAAACCAGCCCTGCCAGCTCCCTCGTGCTTACCTGTTCCACCCCAGCCTCTGGCCTCCCAGGACGCTCTATCCCTACGGGCCTGGATGGCCCCACAGAAGCATCAGCGGGAAACTTGGTTAAACACTAAGCTTCTGGGTACTAAATAACAACTCCTGCCACCTGGGCTTCTGCCAGAGGAAAGGGCGCCGTAAGCCTCATGACAGCCTCACAGTACGCGGCAGGTCACCAGCCGCAGAGGAGCACGCGCCGTGCTGGAGAGAGCAGCACAGCTATTCTCATGCAGAAAGTTAGAAAACGCATAAGAACAGGCCGATGTGAATGCCATCTCTCTCTCCTGGCGTTACCTATGCTGACAGATAAAGGTATGTTCCCTACTGGTCTCTTTCTATGCGTGTGTAATACTCCTATATAGTTACAAGTCACATATAATATACAAAATGCAATATATATAATATCGATAATATATATTTGCTCTTTCGAAATAAGGAGCACGGGTTTTTGAGGCAAATACACATGTGAATCGTAATGCATGAATTTGGCTGAGTAACCTTTGCATTTTTCCCCCTGGACTCTTAAGTAGGACTAATAATAACACCTATTTCCGTAATGTCATTT
Organism: Budorcas taxicolor; assembly: GCF_023091745.1. Classification (NCBI taxonomy): domain Eukaryota; kingdom Metazoa; phylum Chordata; class Mammalia; order Artiodactyla; family Bovidae; genus Budorcas; species Budorcas taxicolor. The sequence goes on along the minus strand of NC_068931.1, from coordinate 62,286,277 downwards.
TGGGGAAGAAATGAAATAATGAAGGAAAAATGCTCAGCGCAGCACCTAGCACAAACTGCTCCGTAACCTTTAGGCACCAATTTTCGTTAATAAACAAACACTCTCGTAAACGCCAGTCGCGACCCAGGGACCTAAGTTTAGATGTGAGCATACATCCGCCCTTCACTCCGTGGAAACTCTGAATGAATATCTAGAAAACTGTGCTCTGGTACCTCACTTAGAGAGAAAACGGCATCAACCGTGTTCTCGCAGTCAAAATATTTCTCCCATTTGGCCTTGAAGTAGACAGCGTTCACCAGCACCAGCACAGTCTTATTGTTGATACTGTCCTTGCTGAAGAGTTCCTTGATTTTACCTTAAAAAAGTTTCCAGAGAACATCCTAAATACGAATTGTAGCAAAAGTATTCAAGTAGACAGATTTTAAAATGCAGTTTAGTATTCCTAAAACTAAAGTATGTCTCATCCAGGAAGTAATCCAAGAAAACTGGTGGTGGTTTAGTCGCTCAGTCGTGTCCAGCTCATGGACTGTAGCCCGCCAGGCTCCTCTGTCCATGAGATTTCCCAAGCAAACACACTGGAGTAGAAAGCCAGTTCTTTCTCCAGGGATCTTCCTGACCCGGGGTTCAAACCCAGGTCTCTTGCATTGCAGCTGGATTCTTTAACCAACTGAGCCACCAGGGAAGCCTAATCCAAGAAACCTAAACCCCCAGAAAAGGCAGACAGGGCAGTTTCAGATTGAAAATATTCTTCCATTTTTGTTGAACTCAAATTTTCACTACACATCACCATCATTCCTTCACTCAGAAAATATCTGTAAATCTAAAAGTTGGCAAGAATTAGGATCTTATTTCTATTTCCCTCTGAATAAACAGACTCTATTCACCTTTTTCTACTGACCCTTAAAGAAACATAGAACTAGTTGACATTCTGCCGGTACTGTACTTGGCTGAAAGGCATCTCACCTTTATGATGGAGCAAAGGACCAGAAATAAGTACTCACAGCGTCTAAGCATTTTAACTATTTGATACCTGACAACAAGTTTCGGACCCAATCCACACACGTGAGCATCTGGCCCCAACAGACCAGTGATCTGCAAAGCTGGGCTGACGTCTTTCTTTTAAATGGAAAAGAACACCACCTCCAATGTGTTGGGTCTTTCTTACCTTGGGATTGCGATTCCACCCAGAAGTTAATCTCTTGCCTGGATTTTTCAGTGTCTTTCCGAAAATCAACACTTTCGACCGTCGTGTGGTAAAATTGAATCACACCATCTAAGTATTCCTGATAAATTGGGATAAATGGAAACAGTGACATAAAATCATACAGCTATGCTAGTGGTTTAGGAGTGAAGCAGTCGTGAGAAGCCTAATGAGAAAGAAGAGCCTAGTCATTCATACTGGGCCCTTGGGGCCTCTGACTACCCCCAGACTTAACCACACAGAGACATTTCATTTCCTGCAGTGTTAATCGAGGGTATAGAATCAGGAGACCCCAGTTCGATTCCTGAGTTGGGAAGGTTTCCTGGAGGAGGTCAGGGCAACCCACTCCAGCGTTCTTGCCTGGAGAATCCCAGGAGAGGAGGCTGGGGGGCTACAGTCCGTGGGGTCACAAACAGTCAGACACGACTCAGTCACTAAGCACAGCACAGCACAGGACAGACAGCAAGCAACTTCAGAGGCTTTGCTGAAACGCGCTTCCAGTTGTTAGGAATTAGAACACTGATTAATTGTGCTGTACAGAGTTTCTATTCTCAGTGATGGAAACGTTTTGGAAATAGGGTAATCATTACACAACACCGTGAATACAACTAATGCCACCGAATTGCATACTTAGAAATGGTTAAAATGGCAATTTTTATGCTATAGATATTTTACCACAATTTTAAGGAATTTTGTAATGTAATATACCGAAATCACTGCTGTGAGCATTTTTAATAAGTGAGTTGTGTTTTATATGAATTTATATTTCAATAAAGCTAGTTTTAAAAAAATCATATAAAATCTCATTTCCATCACAAGAGAACATACTAATTTTGGTCCCAGGACGCGACCCCACCCCTTAAACACGCCCCTGACGCTCGTGTCCCGCCTGTGCCTTGCTCACGCCCACTCACGCTCACTGCGGCTCACTCGCTCCCTCTAGTGGCGAGGGAGGAAACTGAAGCCCGGATTCAGCAGCGTCTTTCTCTAGTTCCAAAGCCTTTAGCCACAGAGACAGAACTTGCGCCTTTGGGCTCCAGTCAGTCTCCTTCGGCGACACTGCACCGCATCTTAAAATGAGTACAATTTCATAGGCAGGTGGCCTGATCGCGGCATAAAAGGGGGTTTTAGAGAAGCGCCTTGAGCAGTGAGGGAGGGACCAGCTGGGAGAGAAGCTACCAGTGCCTCTACCGGGCACCGTGAGTGGGAAAGACCGTCAAGGTCACGGGAGAGAGCACCCTTACCAAACCCACACGAGCCCCAGGCCTGCAGAGGCTGTCAGCCACGTGGCCCGCCCCGCCCCGCCCACTCGCAGCCGCCAGGGGGCCTCCTAGAGCAGGCAAGAGGGAAACCGCGAGCAGGCGACACGAGGTGTGGGGCAGAGAGAGGCAGCTCCTGGACACCCCGCGCCGCTTCCTCCCGTCAGAGGGTTGGGCTCTAGACAGCAGGTGAGAAACCCGGCTCCCTGATGGCTTTGAAATGGTAAGTCAAAGGGTGGTTTCAGTCAGCAGTCACTCCCAACTCACCGGGCAGATTGGGAATTCTCGCTCCCCGTAAAGCCTGTTGGCAATACTCAGGGTATAGTCGACTTTGATCCTGGCTAATTTGGAGAGAAGCTGCCCGAAATAGCAGCTGAGCAGTCCACTCTCATCCTTTGAAGACTCGGTCTAACAAAAGAAGAAGTGAAACGTGATCTTAAATAAAAGGCGTTGAAGCCTCCTGAAGCAAGCTGTCATTCCAGGTTGCCACCAGGTGGGGGCGCAAGCGGAGACGCAGCGAGGGACGGCGGGTGGCCGTGGTCCCTGTCCTGGCGCCCACGTGGGATCAAGATCCGGCGGGAAATACAGAAATGGGGACTCCACACAGCACACTGCGTTTTGGATGAGTGTGCCTTGTTTTTCTCTGTTTTCAAAGAGAGTCAAGAAAGAATCTTAAACTTCCTAACGTAGGAGGATATATAAACTGGAGAATATCTTTACAGTTCCTGGTATAAGACAACCCATACAAACCTTCAGTGTCAGCACAGATTCCAGCAGGAAGCAGAAGCGGAGAGCGTCGTGGGGAGCTGCTTCCCCCACCCCATCCTCCTCAGCCTAGCTCCATCCTGGGAGACAGTGGCCTGTAACCCTAGGTGAGTCCTGGGGCTACGGTCTGAGCTTCTTTACCCTACGCAGACGATTCTAGATCCTACTCTTTACAGCCAAGGACACACAGGACGCGTAATCAGAAAGGAATTGGGTCATTTGGGATTACTGCTGCGGCTGTGGCTGCTGAGGTCTGCCAGGATCTCACAAAGGAGAAACGACTGTGGTCTCACACAGAACAGCCCGGAGGAGCGCTTTGGACGGAGGGGCAGAGGTCGTGGTGGCCCACCTGCAGCGTCAGGGACCCCGTCACTTCCTTCTGCCCTTCCAGGTTGCTCTCGCCAGGCCCTTCTTGCTCTGCTTTTTTCAGGCAGGGATCCGGCTCGTTCCCTTTATTCTGGGAAAATTCGCTGAAGTGCAGTACCTGCGCGAGAGTGAAGATGGGGTCTTTCAGACCGCACAAACAGCTTCAGAAACATTTTTATAGTGGCAATGATAAGGGTTACAGAGTTAGACTAAATAATCACTGATGGTCTAAATAACGGTTTAAAGAAAGGTGGCAGCTGGGGAAAGACAGGGTGGGACGCGCTAAGAGAGCAGCATGGAGGCAGGTATATTCCCTCATGTAAGTTAGCCTGGGAGAACTTGCCGGCTGACCAGGGAGCTCAGCCTGGGGCTCTGTGACAGCCGAGAGGGGTGGGAGGGAGGGGACAGTGTATACCTGTGGCTGATTCATGTTGATGTTTGGCAGAAACCAATGCAATATTGTAAAGCAGTTATCCTCTAATTAAAAATAAATTTAAAAAGAGAAAGGTGCATGTCTCTTTTGACCCAGGCTGTGAAGTGGGAGGATGGGAAGTAAACAGAACGCCGCGCCCCTGCACTTAAGAAAGAATGCAGCCAAGCAATAAGAATAATAAAGATTATCAAGCATCCACAAATCACACTTGGCTATGAGGTGGCCTGAACTGACTAGAAGTGTAAAATACACATCAGATTTTGAAGACTTAGTATGAAAAAAGAGAATATAAAATATTTTATTTAAATGTTTTAACTGATTGCATGTTGATCTGATAATATTTTCAAGGTATTGGGTTAAATAATATATATTATTAAAATTAGTCTCATCTATTTTTATACTTTCTTAGCATGGCTACTAAAAAGTATTTAATTACATATGTGGCTTAGATTATATTTGTGTTAGACGGCGCTGACCTAGAGCTTCAAATCAGTAGAGCAGAAGATAAGTTATCCAGAGCTTTGCAGAAAGATGGGAGACAAGGGGGGGCATCTGGCATCGTCAGGGTAGGTCTGCTGTGACACCCAAGAGCCCGGAGAAGGAGCATCTGAAACCTGGCCTGGAGGATGCGGACTGCACTCTAGCCGAGTGTGGCTAATGGAATACGGAGTGTGTGTGTGTGTGTGTGTGTGTGTGTGCACGTGCGCGCACGCGCGTGCACACAGGCACGCTAAGTCGTGTCCGACCCTTTGTGATCCCATGGATTGTAGCCCGCCAGGCCTCTCTGCCCATGGGATTTCACAGGCAAGAACACTGGAGTGGGTTGCCATTCCCTTCTCCAGGGGACCTTCTGGAGAAGACTGAACCTGCACCTCCTGCATTCCCTGCGTGGGCAGATTCTTTACCACTGCGCCACCTGGCACGGAATAACACACCAAATCAAAGCACATGAGTAAAGCAGAGTGGCCCCAACGCCTGCTGCCTCAATGCAGTACTTCACTCTTCCATTTCAGGGAAACAGCTGTGCGCACACTGAACCTCTGCCCTCTGGACTAGAGCGGGGAATTGTAAGGCCGGCCTCGGGGGCCTGTGGCTTACTGGAGGGCATTCATTCATTCTACACATTTGTACTGGGTTGCTGCTCTAGGACAGAGTCCTGCCCTCTGAGAGGGTACATTCTAGTGGGAGAGGGGTGAAATAGCAATTAATTACTCTAGGCAGTATGTCAGAAGATGGAACATGCATGTAGGGGAAAGCAGCTGGGACAAGAGGGAATCTCACAGTGTTGGGGGTCAGTATGCAGCCTTAAGGGGCTTCCCTGGTGCCTCAGACGGTTAAGAATCTGCCTGCAGTGTGGGAGACCCAGGTTCAATCCCTGCGTCAGGAAGGTCCTCTGGAGAAGGGAACAGCTACCCACTCCAGTATTCTCTTGCCTGGAGGGTCCCATGGACGGACGAGACTGGAGGGCGATAGTCCATGGGGTCACAAAGAGTAGGACAGGACTGAGCAACTAACACACACTCACACACACACACACACTCACACACACACACACGCGCGCAGCCTTAGGCTGAGAAATCAAAGTCAATCTGTTTGAGAAGGTGAACTCTGGTCACAGTCCTGAAGCGGAGATTAAGCTCTAGATCAGTCACCTAGGGGCTTGGGATGGAGCAAGGCCCTGAAGCAGGAGTGGGTGTGGATTTCCCAAGGAAGGGGTGGCCAGAGAGAGGGGAGGCGAGGGAGACAGAGTCACCAGGTTACCCAGAACCCGGACCCCCAAACCCTCACAGGCCATTGGAAGAACTCAGGCTTCTGTCATTAGGGAAATGGAAGTCCCGGTTTTGAGCCAACAGGAAACAGGATCTGACTCTGGTTTTAAGGGATCTTCCTGGCACCAGGGTTGAGAACGCTGACAGTGGAAGGGAGGCCACTCGAGAGGAATCTGGGTCCAGGCGTCAGGCAGGCGTCAGGGAGGCGGTGGGGAGGCCGAAGCCTTAGACACATCTCACAAGAAAAGCCAGCCGTCCTTTCTGACAAACTTGATGTGCAGCGAGAGAGAAAGTCAAGGAGGGCACCAGAATCTCTCACCACTGGATACATAGCTGGTGCTTAATACATTTTTATTTAATGGAATGAGTGAGAGAGAAAACACACGCACATATTAAAAATACTGGCGATATCGGTATCAATAATTACATAGAGAAAACGCACCAGCCATGTAGACAGACAGTCGGGAAAGAGCTGCCGGCAATGCAGACAGAAGATGCGGGTCGATCCCTGCGTCGGGAAGATCCCCTGGGGAAGGGAAAGCAACCCACTCCAGTACTCTTGCCTGGGAAATCCCTGGCGGGCTCCAGCCAATGAGGCTGCAGAGAGCCAGGCGCGACTGGAGCGGCTGAACACGCATGCAGACAGACAGACAGAGGCGGGAGAGCAGCCGGGGGCGCCCCTGAGCCCAGAAGGACGGTTGGACTGAAGAGAAAGCAGGGCGTGCCCCGTAAATGAATCTGGGAGCAAATGCAGTTCCCAGCAAGCCCAGGGCGCAGGGAACAGTCAGGCTTGCCAAGGGTCGGGCCGACTCTGCGCCCGACGCGGAGCGCGGTCCGCACCTGGTCGATCTGGCGCGCGCTGCCGCTCCTGGCCCCCAGGCGGACCATGCCGAGCGCGGCCGAGAGACTCAGCGGGCAGAAGAAGATGTTCTTCCGACAGTCATCTGTGCTGATCTTTTGGAACAGATCAAAGCAAAACTTGGTATTTGCTGCGATGAGAGAGTCCATTGTGAATCTGATGACTGTCTGAAACAAACAAGAAAGCAAAACAAAAGAGAGAAAACCGACCATCAGGGCGCTGTGGGTAAACAGCTGTCGTTTTAAACACCCAAGATACAACCACACACCATTAGTCATTGGGTCATTAAAAACTGGAAAACTGAGGTCATTATCCTCGTGGTATATGCACAGAGATGTGGATATTGACACTGATTCAGATACACATCTATATTCATTAAGTGGCATGAATTGCTACAAACCAGGTGACTCAAATAACAAAAATGGATTTTCCCATGGTTCTGGAGGCCAGAAGGCCAAAACCAAGGAGTTTTTCGGAGACTCTCAGGGAGGGTCCGCCCCCTGCCTCTCTCCCCCTGGCAGCAGCCCTTGGCCTGTGGAGACATCACTCTGACCTCGGCCCCCATCTCCACGCCGCGTTCTTCCCCGTGTGTGTCACAGACAGACACTCGCCTTTGGTTTAAGGCTCACCCTAATCCAGCACGAACTCACCTTAACTTGTTTACATCTGCAAAGACCCTGCTTCGTATAAGGTCTCAGTCACAGGTACCAGGGATTAGCGTTTAAACATATCTTTAGGGAAGTTTTACCTACTTTGTTGTAGAACTGCCTTTAATCAGGTCAATAAAGTCAAAGGCTACCGTTTCCCCAAGGTCAAGTTGACAACCAAGGCCATTCCACCTCCTCCGTGTCCATTGGAACATTCTCACCTCCTGACTCATTCCACATGCAGCCTAGAGGACATGGGGCTCTGAAGTCATTGGCATTGTTCAAGATAATAAGCCTTGAAAGATCTTGGGAGGTTTAGAATTCATTAGTGGTTCTAAACCTTGCCCACCAAAAGTCTATTCCAGGAGAATCAAGAGACTCTTAGGAAGCCTTCAGCTTGGACCCCTCCCTCTCGGATGAGATGTCCTTTCTTCTGCCTTTTTGCCTGTGACTATTGTGGTGTTCCAAGATGGAGACGTAAGCCCTCTTATTTGTGTTTTTACCACTAGACTTGAGGCCCACAGTGAATGAAGTGAAGTCGCTCAGTCATGTCCAACTCTTTGCGACCAGTGGACTGTAGCCCACCAAGCTCCTCTGTCCATGGGATTCTCCCGGCAAGAATACTGGAGTGGGTTGCCATTTCCTTCTCCAGGGGATCTTCCCAACCCAGGGATCGAACCCAGGTCTCCCGCACTGCAGGCAGACATTTTAACCTCTGCACCACCAGGGGAGCCCTCAGTGAGTGTTAGGAATAGTTACTGCATCTTTGGCATCTTCCCAGTTGAGACCTTTTTTTTTAATTTTATTTTTGCATTTTTCGTTGACCACACCATGCGGCATTTGGGAGTTCCCCAACTAGAGATCAAACCCGAGCCCCCACCCTGGAAGTGCTGAATCCCAGCCAGTGAGCTGCCAGCCAAGTCCCAAGTATGGACCTTTTTGGCCTATAAACCCTAATTCAAAAAGATAGCATTAGGCAACTTTTTAAAACTGTGCCAGATGTATGTTTTATATATATTAGCTTTAATCCTACTCTGCAAGTTAGATACTGCTGCTGCTGCTGCTAAGTCATTTCAGTCGTGTCCGACTCTGTGCAACCCCATAGACGGCAGCCCACCAGGCTCCCCCATCCCTGGCACTCTCCAGGCAAGAACACCAGAGTTGGTTGCCATTTCCTTCTCCAGTACATGAAAGTGAAAGGTGAAAGTGAAGTCGCTCAGTCTTGTCCGACTCTTAGCGACCCCATGAACTGCAGCCCACCAGGCTCCTCCGTCCATGGGAGTTTCCAGGCAAGAGCACTGGAGGGGGTGCCATCGCCTTCTCCAAAGTGAGATACTGTCGCTCCCTTTTTAGAGATGACGAAACGGAGGAATTAAATCCCACTTGCGGACTTCTCGGGTGTTCCAGTGGTTAGGAATTCTGTTCCCAGTGCTAGGGACACGGGTTCGGTCCCTGCTCCGGGAAGACCCACCGTGCCTCGAGAAGCTGGGCCCGAGAGGCGATGACGGCGCGGCTGCCCCTCGAGCCTGTGCCCCACACAGGAAGCCGCCTCCACGCACCGCAGCCGGAGACTGCCCGCGTGCAGCGACGAAGGCCCAGCACAGCCAAAGTCAGTCAGTCGGCTTTTTAAAACTTCCACGGATTTATCCAGACCGAGCGCCCCCTCTGCCACATCCGCTAGCTCTGCTAAGCTGCCCTTCGATGCCGGACCTGCCGACCACACGCTTGTCTGCAGCGTGAGGGCCCTTTCTCCTCTTGCTTTAGCTTTCGGTCCATTTCTAACGGCACATTTTTTTCTGCCAAATTTGTCCATAACTGTGTTTCTCATTTTGTGCTATTAATACTGGGTTCCAGTAAAGTTTCCAAGAAACATATGTTCCTGGTGCATCTGGAAATTCAATAATGCCTCACACCTCAGAAAGCTAAACTTGGTGTGTTGAAAAATATATTCACCTCCAACACATTCTGCCTATAAGTACAGCTCATGTAGTGACAAGTCGACTAAGAAAGTAGAGAAATCAAATAAATTTTTAAATATATGAGTTGAGGGGATTTCACAGGCTTTTGTAAATCATAAAATTTTGGATAAAAAATAGCCTTATGTTTTTTAAACCCTTGGCTGTACAACCAATGTTGATATCTGATCAAAATCTTCGGAATGGGAACTTCCCTGGAGGTCCAGTGGTTAGGACTCTGCACTCCCAACGCAGAGGGCGTAGTTTCAATCCCTGAGCAGGGAACTAAGATCCCGAATGCCACACGGCCTAGCCAAAAAAAGAGTTTGGTATCAAGGGAGGGGAGGGTCGTGGACATTCTGGCTATTTATTCCCTGCTATTAAAAGAAGATTTGAGACAGGCAATATTGAAGAGAAAAATGGACTTGGATTAAAAGACTGAATGATCCCAACCCAGCCCTTGGCTCCCAGCTGTTTGCACAGCATCACCTTGTTCCCTGGTGTGGATGTGGCCCAGAGTGAAAGGGTGTTGCTTTCTGGCATGACAACGCACAGACCTCAACAATTAGTGTCTTACCTGCCTTAAAAAGAGCAGAGTTGTTCATGCCGGCCACTCCTTTCTTCCCCAGATTAAAAAAATAAATGAGGCCGGCAGAGGTGAGGGAACCCGTACACAATGACACACTGGCGGAGAAAAGATGAGGCTGAGCCCTCCCCTTGCCTGTGCCTGTTCTCACTGAATGTACTGCTTTGGGCCCTCATTTCTCATTCTAGAATTATCTTTACTCTGTGAGCTGAAGAGCAGCCCCACCCCAGCCCCCCACCCCCACCCACCACCACCACCAAACTCTCTCTGCCCATTTGTGCATAAAGAACAAGGAATCTGGATTTCCCTGGTGGCCCAGGGGCTAAGAACCTGCCTGGCAATGCTGTGAACTAAGATCCCCCGTGCCACGGAGCACCTGAGCCCTTGTGCAACTACGGAGCCCACAGGCCACAACGAGGGAGTCCATGTGCTTCAGTGAAAGGTGTCACATGACGCCACCAGGACACAGTGCAGCCAAATGAATAAGTAAATATTTAAAGGAAAGAACGTGGAATCTGCACGCAATTTCGTGAACTTTGCCTGAGTTCCCTACCGTGGCCCCAACTACTAGCTTGTGCTTTCCTTCCCTGAGCTCTAACCGAGTCAGCTGTGACGGCAAGAAGGCTGTGACAGACCTGGACAGCATGTTAGAAACAAGGGACGTTGCTTTGCCAACAAAGGACCATCTAGTCAGAGCTCTGGTTTCTGCAGAAGTCATGTACAGATGGGAGAGTTGGACCATAAAGAAGGTTGAGTGCCAAAGAGTTGATGCTTTCAAACTGTACTGAAAAAGATTTTTGAGAGTCCCTTGGACTGTTAGGAGATCAAAAGAGTCAATTCTAAAGGAAATCAGTCCTGAATATTCATTGGAAGGACTGATGCTGAAGCTGAAGCTCCAGTACTTTGGCCACCTGATGCAAAGAACTGACTCATTAGAAAAGACCGTCATGCTGGGAAAGACTGAGGGCGGGAAGAGAAGGGGACGACAGAGAATGAGATGGTTGGATGTCAACACTGACGCAATGGACATGAGTTTGAGCAAGCTCTGGGAGATAGAGAACAGGAAAGCCTGGCGTGCTGCAGTCCATGGGGTCGCAAAGAGTTGGACACGACTGAGTGACGGAACAGCAACAACCCCATAGGCCAGTTCTAAGCTTCCACAGCAGACAGCAGAGCTTCACACCACCTCCCCTCCCAAGGCAGAGACAACCCCATAGGCCAGTCCTGAGCCTCCACAGCAGACAGCAGAGCTTCACACCACCTCCCCTCCCAGGGCAGCGATGAGAGGGCAGTAAGAGAAGAGAGCCCTCAGGGCGGCAGTGAATATCGCTGGCTCTGTGTGAGCATCTATAATAGGGAGAACCCTTCTGCCTTCATGTGAAACTGAAGTGAAAGTCGCTCAGTCTGTCCGACTCTTTGAGACCCCACGGACTTACACAGTCCATGGAATTCTCCAGGACAGAATACTGGAGTGGGTACCCTTTCCCTTCTCCAGGGGATCTTCCCAACTCAGGGGCCAAACCCAGGTCCCCCACATTGCAGGCGGATTCTTTACCGGCTGAGCCACAAGGGAAGCCCAAATGCGGCTCAGTCCTGTGCAACTCTTTGCGACCCCAAGGACTGCAGCCCACCAGGCTCCTCCGTCCATGAAATTTTCCAGGCAAGAGTCCTGGAGTGGGTTGCCATTTCCTTCTCCAGGGGATCTTCCCAACCCAGGGATCGAACCTGGGTCTTCCACATTGCAGGTGGACACTTTTACCCTGTGAGCCACCTGGCTTTATACAAAACTCTAAAATATGGAAAACAAGAACACTGAATAACTTCATTAAATGACATATGGCAATCATCTTCTGAGGGTTTTTTTAATTTTAGAATTAGAAACTGGCTAAATCTGACAATAATCTAATTTTTTGATGAACAAGCATTTATGAAGTGCTCCCACTGGCTTAGTCACTGAGTACGAAAAGACAAATTGAACAAGACAGTTTCTGCCTTTGAGAAATCCACGCTGTTTTGCAGAACAGGCTTCCCTGGTGGCCCAGTGGTAAGCATCCAGGGCCGGTGCAGGAGACTCGGGTTCGATCCCTGGGCTGGAAGACCTGCTGGAGAAGGAAGTGCAGCCCACTCCAGCATTCTTCCCTGGGAAGCCTCGTGCACAGAAAAGCTTGGCGGACGACAGCCCTTGGGGTCACAAAGGGTCAGAAGACTGACCTACTAACACTTCAGGTACATGCGCATTACATATTACATACACATACATACACATTACAATACATACACATTACATACATACACACACATTACATAGTTTATTTTAATTCTCTTGATTTTTAAAATTGAAGCGTAGTTGTTTGCAATGTTGCATTGACTTTGGGTGTATAGCACAGTGATTCAGCTCTATGAGTGAATTATTTTTCAGGTTCTTTTTTCTTAGAGTTTACTACGAACCTATTACTACTACAAACCTATATGCAGGTCAAGAAGCAACAGTTAGAACTGGACATGAACAACCGACAGGTTCCAAATTGGGAAAGGAGTTCATCAAGGCTGTATATTGTCACCCTGCTTACTTAACTTACATGCAGAGTACGTCATGCGAAATACCAAGCTGGAGGAAGCACAAGCTGGAATCAAGATTGCTGGGAGAAATATCAATAACCTCAGACATGCAGATGACACCACCCTTACGGCAGAAAGCGAAGAAGAACTAAACAGCCTCTTGATGAAAGTGAAAAAGGAGAGTGAAAAAGTAGCCTTAAAATTCAATATTCAGAAAACTAAGATCATGGCATCTGGTCCCATCACTTCATGGCAAATACATTGGGAAACAATGAAAACAGTGACAGACTTTATTTTGGGGGCTCCAAAATCACTGCAGATGGTGATTGCAGCCATGAAATTAAAAGACACTTGCTCCTTGGAAGAAAAGTTATGACCAATCTAGACAGCATATTCAAAAGCAGAGACATTACTTTGTCAGCAAAGGTCCATCTAGTCAAAGCTATGACTTGTCCAGTAGTCATGTAGGGATGTGAGAGTTGGACTATAAAGAAAGCTGAGCACCGAAGAATTGATGCTTTTGAACTGTGGTGTTAAAGAAGACTCTTGAGAGTCCCTTGGTCAGCAAGGAGATCCAACCAGTCCATCCTAAAGAAAATCAGTCCTGAATATTCATTGGAAGGGCTGATGCTAAAGCTGAAACTCCAATACTTTGGCCACCTGATGCAAAGAACTGACTCACTGTAAAAGACCCTGATGCTGGGAAAGATTGAAGGCTGGAGAAGGGGACGACAGAGGATGAGATGGTTGGATGGCCTCACCGACTCGATGGATATGAGCTTGAGCAAGCTCAGGGAGTTGGTGATGGACAGGGGTAGCCTGGTGTGCTGCAGTCCATAGTGTCGCAAAGCGTCGGACATGACTGAGCGACTGAACTATAAAATATTGATTCTATTTCCCCGTTGGGTCCTTGTTGGTTGTCTATTTTATATGTAGTAGTGTATATACATACATAACTTTTTAAAGTTATATATAATTTTAAAGTATGCTGTGAATATATTACTAAACATGGCAATTAATTTTTAGGCATTGCAAGTTTGTGTTTAACACAAGGGCTAAGATTATATTCAAACTTCCAGAGTAACTTATCACAATGAAATTTGGCTCCAGATACAAACAGGACGTGTTCCCCAAACATTAACAGGAAGTACTTTATATCTAATCTAGAAAAGATCCACCACACAAGAAGCGTCTGTTTGGCTAGGGCCAATCTAAAGGCTGGTTGCTGATGTAAGCTGCCACTTAATAAACTACAACTTGAAAAACTAGTGCATAATTTACCTCAGTCGTCAGTATCTTTAGACTTGAAACAACTTTTTAGGAGAGAAAGGTCCCACAAAAATCTATTCAGCTCAAGAAATTAGCACTACCTTCACCCATGATGACTTTGTAATAATAGCTACCACTTCATCTGAGCCTTCAGTGTGACCAGCATTTCATAAACGTTGTCTGTAGTTCTCAAAACATCTCGTAAGTCTAGAAATTATCTTCATTGTACACCCAGCCATTAAGTGATGCAGCTGGTGTTCAAACCAGTCAGCTCAGCCCAAGTTCAAAGCCTCCCTCTTTCCTCCTGCATCTCGCTGCCCGTGGTCACAGATGACACTCTTGCTCCAAAGCAAAACTGAACACTCTGTAATGACTGTATGGGGAGAGAATCTAAAAAAGAGTAGGTACAAGTGTATGTGCGGCTTCCCCGGCGGCTCTCGCGGTAAAGGACCCGCCTGCCAGTGCAGGAGACGCAGGAGGCCTGGGTTCAGTCCCTGGGTTGGGTCCCTGGGTCAGGAAGATCCTCTGGAGGAGAGCATGGCATCCCCCTCCAGTGTCCTTACCTGGAGAATCCCACGGACAGGGGAGCCTGGTGGGTTACAGTTGATGGGGTCGCAAAGAGTCGAACATGCGCCACCACCATGGCTGGCAGGAGGTGTTATTGGGACTTAAATATGAAATTGTGTAAGTCAGTCTGGATTTGAGATAAAAGGGTTTGCAGTCTTGCAATTCCAATCTACATTTACGATGCATTTACACAGATTTCAATGCAATGTGGAAAAGATATTCCAGCAAATATTCAATCTAGAGGAGAAATCCTGGGTAGATCACAGGAGTCTTGGAAGGACAGACAAACTAATGCCTGAGTCGCCCAAGGGCAGAGAGGTCAGTTCAGAACAGCCCTGATGGGTGCCCTGCTGGGTGGTCCTTTTCTACAGCCCAGGTCCCCACTCAGAGACATCAACAAAACATACACCTGCTGGGGGCATCTTCCTGCCATTGGGTGTGTGGTGGGTCACTTGGTGTGGCCATTTTTAAAAAATAATTTTTTCACTGGAATTAGTTGATTTACAATGTTGCGTTTGTTACAGGTGTACTGAGTCAGGTATTCATATACATATACGTATGCTTGCTGGCTAAGTTGCTTCAGTCGTGTCCGACTCTGTGTGACCCCATGGACCGTAGCCCGCCAGGCTCCTCTGTCCCTGGGACCCTCCAGGCGAGAACACTGGGGTGGGCCACCACGGCCTCCTCCAGGGGCTCTTCCGACCCAGGGATCCAATCCACGTCTCCCGTATTTGCAGCCAGATTCTGCTGAGCCGCCAGGGAGGCCAGCCGTCGCTGGTGCTACTGAGCAAGTTTAATTCAGGGGAAAAAGATATCACGTTGATAACAATAACAAAGTATCATACTTTTCCCTATAATACTTCCCAGGTGAGTGACTTGTTATTTAACCTCTAACGAAGTAGAAGAAGAACTTTGATTCTCAAATTCAAATTTGTCTTAGAAATGGCAGAATGTCAGTAATGAGGTACTTCCATCTGCACAATAAATTTGGGGGGGGGAGTTGTTTGTTTTTTACTTTTGTTTAATTTTTATTGAAATACAGGTGATTTTAAATGTTCTGTTAGTTTCAGAAGTTCAGCAAAATGTTTCAGTTACATGCATACATATATCTGTTTATTCAGGGGCATCCCTGGTGGCTCAGACGGTAAAGAATCTGCCTGCTATGCAGCAGACCCTTAGATTCTTTTTTTTATAGGTTATTACAAGATATTGCGTATGGTTCCCAGGGCCAAACAAGTTCAATAAATTTGAATTTTGCTCTCACAATACTGACAAATCAATCGCCTTTATTTTTCCGTGTGCTTTCTAATCTTCCAACCATCTGTACATATGAAACATGCTTATACCTGTTCACGTGAGCGCACACATTCGCGTGTTTGTTGCCCTTATCACCCACCTGCAGTGAGATTCTTTACCACTGAGTAAAGATCCCTGGGTTCCAGCCCTGGGTCAGGGAGATCCCCCGGAGAAGGAATTGGCAACCCACTCCAGTATTCTTGCCTGGAGAGCCCCATGGACAGAGGAGCCTGGGGGCCTCCAGGCCACAGGGTCACAAAGAGTCAGACACAGCTTAGCAACTGACCACATGGTCAGCACAGTCAGCAACTGACCACACGCTGAGCACACGTCTTTGCTTCCAAAGCATAATTCTCTTGAGGGTAGGTTCCATGTTTTTAATTCATCTTTGTATCCCATCATAAAGAATGATGGCATATATGAGCACTTGCTAAATTTTTATAGATTTATTAGCTATCACTTACTTATTTTCCATTGCAAGCAATTGTAATGCTTGAAATATTAGATGACAATTATTTCTTATTAACTGTATACATTCTGCAGGCAGCTATAATCAATAGATACTATATAATAGAATCAACTTCTGATTAATTTCCTACTATATTAGAAATTACTCACTTATTAAAATATGATTTCCTTTAAAGTGAAAATTTTAAAGCTTAAACAGGTTTCCTAACAATCCAAAACATTGAGTGAAATTATTCTTACCTATATAGAATAAAAAGAAAAAATTATATTCCCAAATTATTCCATGACTTATAATTTTTATAATTTCCACAAAGCTATTAAGAACCCAAGAATGAAATTCTAAGTTCACATAGGTGATACCATTCTACTGGAATAAATATAAAGCCTGGTTATAATTAAGTAAATGATAAACAATTCTTACACAACAAATACTTGTGAGAGATACAGGTGTTGCCACATTTACAAAAAATTCAAACCATCGTAAAACAAACTGCTCTGTTTTAAAAGATATTTGATTTAATAAAAATAAAATTACACAGCTTTTGATTTCAATCAAGTCAGCTTTGGGTTTCGATCATTTAATGTAAAATTCCAGTGCAATGTTCATCACAAAAAACAATAGGTAATGCTAGCATTTACCTTCTTGCCTTCAGAGTTGCTCCTAACAGCTGGCCAGGTAAGTTTCAATCCACACCCTGTCAGGAACAGAAATATATGAACTCTGCGCCTCCCACACTGGCCCTCTTCCAAGCACCATTTCGGCATCCGGGGTACAGTTGTCATTGATGAATGACCAAAAAAAAGAAACGAAAGAAAAGGAATGTGTGTCCCACATCTTTAAACAAATTCTCACGCTCTGTGTCTTCAGCTAAATTAAACATTTAGCTTACTATTTGCATATTTCCTTTGATCTTTCTAACTGGGTCTCTTCACAGAGACCTCACAGTAACTGCTGAGCTGTACCTTCCAACCCAAGCCCTTATACTGGATAAAGATGCAGAGAGCCGTTTCACTTTACACCCATGTCTTGGACATTCTCTTACGCTTGAATGTCTATAGTTTATTCAAAACTTTTTTTTTTACTATTACAAATTACTTTCAAAATATGCTTTAAGTTATTTTCAAAGTTTGGGGGGGTTTCCCTGCAGCATCCTTGGGGTGGGGGTTGGGGATTGCTATTTAATTTATCTACTAGAATAGTTGAATAACAGTGGGAAGATGGGAATTCTCGAGACCTACTGACAGAGACGGGGTGGGGCAGAGCAGGGTGATGGGAGGCGCATTCCAGAAATGAACTAATGGCTAAGAAGCAAAGGCCGATCAGTTCTGGACCAATGTCCCCAGAAAACCTGTACGGCGTCCCCCCTGCGCTCTGTGGCCTGCTCGTCTGCTTCATTTTTATTTCCTCCAACGACTGTAGACCCCGGTTGCCCCCACGTTCTTCCTTTTCTTTCTGTCTTTCCTCTTACCCTTGTTTTCTTTTTTTCTTCCTGATTGGGCTCCCGAGAAAGCTTTCATCAGACAAATGTATTCCACAACTGAAAAAAAAAATAGTTTTAAAACTGAAGTAAATAATTTCTGATGTCATTCTAGTCCTAGTATTCCACGACCCTGACTTGTTTATGACCATAAACTGGGCGGTTCCTGAATAGGCTGCAGAGGCTGTAGCCGTTAATGAAAGAGAGGAACAGTAAAAGCTTTGCGACCAACACAAGTTAGGGGCAAAATAAGGCCCCTCTATGGCTCGATTCCTTTTTTGACAGCTTTGTCTTCCTTTTCTGACTTCTTGTCAGACAACAGTATTATGTGAGCTCCAACCCAACACATACAATTATTGTATTAAATACAGGGGAATTTAAAAGCAAACTGTTTAAAATGAGAGTATTGCCTTTAAGGAGAATATAAGCTGCTGTATACACTCTATGCGTTTGTAAACTTACATGGAGAATGTAAGCTACTTAAGATGATGTAAAAATTAAGTGGAAACCACTTTAGAAGGTAAAGTACCAACCAGTGGGAATCAGTAGCTCAACATCAAAAGGGTCTCTCAACTCTGTGGTGAACATAGAAAACAAAAGTGCTGTTAACTTCCTTTTTTGGTTTAACCCTTTGTAATAAGGACTGCTGACAGTGTACTTCAACAGTGAGACAGAGGGAGATAAAAATTTCAGTAAGTCCATA
The DNA here is from genome assembly GCF_023091745.1 of Budorcas taxicolor. Classification (NCBI taxonomy): domain Eukaryota; kingdom Metazoa; phylum Chordata; class Mammalia; order Artiodactyla; family Bovidae; genus Budorcas; species Budorcas taxicolor. Next base: position 62,268,097 of record NC_068931.1, on the reverse strand, counting down.
AAGCGAATGACATGAATTTACCAAGACAATGTCCAGCACTTTCAGAATACTTTACGCTATGAGGTGGAACATATGTTAATTAGCTCCATAGTGGTGACCATTCCACGACGTATGCAGATGTCAGGATATTTGCATACCTTAAACAGATACAGTTTTTGTTTGCTGGGGAGAAAAAGAACACACTTTACACCCAAATGTGACTGGGTGTGTGAACCACAGGTCAGAGCCACCTGCCCTGCCTTGGCCGTCCTTGCTGACTCACTTTTGCTGTGACTTGCCTTCATTTTTTCACTAGAAAATGCGTATGGATTTTTTTTCTCTAAATGTTTCCATAAACTTCTAAAACCATCATTTTTCAGTTGAGTTTGGTCATTGGTTTTGATTTACAAGGGTTGGAAAATTTTAACCTGTGAATCAACTACTATTTCATGCCAGTTGATCAGTAACTACTTCCTGAGATTGCTTCCACGTCACCATGCCAAAACGTGTACTACTGACGTTTACAGCAGGATGATTTATTTGCCCAGCCCCCTGGATCTCTGCCCAGCTCCAGTTTGGGTGCCTGGGCAGATCCAATGCTCATTTGAATATCTTTCATCTAGGATTGCATCTGTTCATTCTTTCAAATAATCCAACAAAGATCTAGTTACAGATGACTGTGTCTTGCAACCCTAAAAATGGTGGGGTAGTGTGATTGTTCTATGGGCTTCTCAAGTAGCTCAGATGGTAAAGAAGCTGCTTGCAATGTGGGAGATTGGGGTTCGAGCCCTGAGCCAGGAAGATCCCTGGAGATTTGTAATGATGAAACCCTCCACTGAGTGTAGCTAGATATGAAGGTCTATGATAAATCACTAGAGAGGGCGAGAGAGTTCGTTGAGCATCTCCACCATGGGTCAAGTACCACTTGGAACTTTCCGTATGTAACTTCATGTGAGTGACTGAAGAAGGTCAGTCTCCAATACCAATGACTTACGGTGTCAGAGAATTAGGCTAGAGTTTGAAGGAATTTTGAAGGTCAGTGCTATGCTCAAGGCAAGTTAAAGAAGTTTTTCTGTGGCAACAGCTGTAAAAATAGGGTTTCATCAAGTGTAGAGTAAGATAACTTCACCTACATACGTAAAGACGCACCATGAGTTATGTATGAGCCAACCAGTTAACCCTTTAGTAACTAGTCTTTTCTGCCTGGAATATTACATCTGGTACGGGGCTTCACAGGTGGCGCTAGTGGTAAAGAACCTGCCTGCCAATGCAGGAGGCATCAGAGATGTGTTTTATGTCCCTGGGTCAGGAAGATCCCCTGAAGAAGGAAATGGCAACCCACTCCAGTATTCTTGCCGGGAAATCCCTTGAACAGCGGAGCCTGGAGGGCTACAGTCCGTGGAGTGGCAAAGAGCCGGACACGAGTGAGTGATCAGCGCTTGCTCATCCTTACTTTAAATGACAACGTATTATAACTTTTAAAGTCTATGAAAATCTTACATCCTTAGATACATAACCTCTCCTTACATAAAGCAAATGTGATAAAAACATGCATCTTGGTTTGAACTTAACCTCAGACAAAACTCTAAGCTCCTTGAGTATTGCAATAAAATAATGGTCCTGACATTTATTTGATGAATAACTATGTTCTGAGTGCCTACTACACGTCAGACGCTGGGTGTACACTGTCAAGCGTGTGATTGTTCCTGCACCCATGACCCAATAAGAGCTCATTATCCAGACTGTATGACCTGTGTCTACAAATAATAAACATTCATAGAGGGCCTTCCAGGTTCATTATCTCCCTGAGTCCTTCCAATATTTCAGGGAGGGAGATATTATTATCCCAAGATGATAAATGAGAAAACTAGGATTCAGGCAAGTTAAGGTGCTCAGTCATGATGCTAGAAAATAGCAGAATGGTATTAGCACCTGCCTGCCTCTCTGATCCCAAAACTAAGATCTGAAACACATACAGCTTCAATACCAAGACAATGAGCCCCGAAAGGTACCTCCACCATCAACAGTTTGTCCCATCCAAGCACATACCTAGAAGTTAGTGAGGACTGTCTCCAGCTAAAGTCTGTGCTCTGATGAAGTCAGTTCAAGACCAGACAGAGGAAGAAACAGCCACGTCTTACAGCCTGTGGAAACAGCTAAGGATAGGTGTTGAACAAGTAATTCTATGTGTCTTAAATAAGGACCATGAATCAGAATAATTAACCTATAAGACAGGGGTGAGGGGGGAGGGAGACCTACATCCGTGGTCATTAGAGCAATGAGTTTTAAATTAAAGCAATTATCTCTAATTCTGCGTTATCACTCCTTTAGAATAGAATATTCCACTAACACAGCCTCTCTTTACACAGTCTCCCACAGCCTGTCATTCCTGGAAGACACAGGTTACAGAGGAAGCCTTTACAAAGGGCTGCTAGCAAGCCTGGACTTTCTCTTTTTATGGAAGTATAGCTGATTCATAATATCATGTTATTTTCTACTGTACAGCACAGTGATATAGAGCCAAAAGGCCTGTTCAGCTTTTTCCAGTACATGTTATGGAAAAACTCAAATGAACTTTTTGGCCAACCATATATATATGTTCTTTTTCATATTCTTTTCTGTTACAGTTTATCACAGAATATGGACACAGTTCCTTTTGTCATACAAAAGGACCTTGCTGTTTATCCATTCTATACATAATAGTTCACATCTGCTAATCCCAGACTCCCAATCCATCCCTCCCCCACCACACCGCTCGGCAACCAGGAGTCTGTTCTCAATGTCTGTAGGTCTGTTTGGTTCCTTGATAAGATCAGCTGTTTCTTACTTTAGACTTCACGTGCAAGTGATATCGCACGATGCTTGTCTCTCTCTGACTTACTGCACCTGGTGTGATCATCTCCAGGTCGATCCCTGTGGCTACAGATGGCGTCATTTCGTTCTTTACACGGCTGGGTAGTATTCCATTGTGTATGTGTACCGCCCCTTCCTTCCTGGAAGCTCTCTCTCTGCTCCTTATTCTCCCTGAGCACCTTACAGAGCCCTTGGAGCGCTGTGAAACTGCACGAGTTCAGTTTGTGAGTGTGATGTGCAAAATCCACAGGGAATGGTGTTCATAGCTTGCCCCAGTCCACTGCCAGCCAACGGACTGAGAGGTTTCAACACCCTATGGTTTCAGTATTAGTGAGTGTGAGGCAAGCAAAGTGTAGCTGAGAGGGGGCATTGCAAACCCCGTCTTCCTGCCTCTGTGACCTGCCCAGCCGTGACTGCAGCGTCCAGGAAACTCTCCGAGCGTCGTCACCAGCCTGATCGTCTTCCTGTAGCATCTCAGACAGACCCTAACTAATGCACAAACTCTCTCCCCTCTTCCTTTATCTCCCTGGTTTCTTCTCATTTTTTTAATGAGGGTTTTCAGTTTTTTAAGACGTTTGCTTATTTACTGGGCTGCGCTGGTCTCGGTTGCAGCATGCAGGAACTTCTGTCTTCATTGCAGCATGCAAGCCCTTCGTTTCAACGCTCGAGATCTCGTTCCCTGACCACGGGCAAACCCGGGGCCCTTGCACTGGGACCGCCAGAAAGTCCCTGGCTCCTTCTCTGCCTCTGTCTCCCTCCTCTCTCATTCCCTGTCTCTCAGTGAGTCCCGCCCTAACCTTGTTGGGCTCTCGCTCTCTCTTTCTCTCAGAGTTAGGCTATTTCAGAGGAACGATTCACTTGCACAGCTCACCAGGGACTACCCACCATCATTACAGCAACACTGACTCTTTTTCAAAGCATGGTTCATATCTGAGGGAAAATACGTCCTTAGAGGACTTCTGAGGCCATTGAATTTCCATAGAAAGTGCTCTTCCTCTTCATGAAATTTCAGGACAGTGCATTCAGTGTCCTACCAGAAATCATCCCCAAGCCATGACTGAATGAGCATCAGAATTTGAGGAGTAAATAATACTGTCTGCATTGTATCAATAAAGAAAACCTTATCCCACTACAAAAGAAAACCCTAAAATTCTGTGGAACGTTAAAGTGGTGAACTCTTACCTATAAACCGGAGAATCAGAGACTTTAAAGGAACTTAAAGTAGCCTGCTGCTGCTGCTGCTGCTGCTGAGTCACGTCAGTCGTGTCCGACTCTGTGCGACCCCGTAGACGGCAGCCCACCAGGCTCCGCTGTCCCTGGGATTCTCCAGGCAAGAATACTGGAGTGGGTGGCCACTTCCTTCTCCAATGCATGAAAGTGAAAGTGAAGTCGCTCAGTCGTATCTGACTCTTCGTGACCCCATGGACTGCAGCCCACCAGGCTCCTCTGTCCATGGGATTTTCCAGGCAAGGGTACATATAACTTGCTAATATGAAATTGAGTTGTCGTAAGTCAGAATTAACTCACAGAGTAATAATAATATAACTAGGAATATAACTGTAAAAGTGATAAACATTTTGCATTAGAGAGATGATCAGAAATTTGGGGCAGTGGACTATAAATGAATTTTAAATAATCCATGTCATTTGAGAATGCTGAGATATTTAGTAATATACATAATATATAAATATAGATGCAAATAAAGCTAATTATAAGCCCATCAGAATTTACGCTTCCTTTTTCCATGCTCTCTATTTACATGGTTGACCTCACACATTTGTAGTTTTGCATTTTTTTCATTTAACACCACAAAGAAAATATTTCTCCATATTATAAAATTCTGTTTATAAAAATTACTTTTAATGGTTATGTGAATGTGCCATAAACTAGTCACCTCTGCCCTTACTAATTGGGCTTCCCTTGTGGCTCAGCTGGTGAAGAATTCACCTGCAGTGCAGAAGACCCAGGTCTGACCCCCTGGAGAAGGGACAGTTGACCCACTGCAGCAGTCTGGCCTGGAGAGTCCCATGGCCTGTACAGCCCATGGGGCCACAGAGTTGGACACGACTGAGCGACTTTCACTCCCTTACTAATTAAACGTTTCGGGGGTTTCCGATTTATATAAACAGTGCTATTAAAAGTCTCTGGTGGTCCAGTGGTCGGGAATCTGCCCGCCAATGCAGGGGACAAGGGTTCAATCCCTGCTCCGGGAATATCCCACCGCGCCCCGGGACTGCTAAGCCCACTCGCCGCAAGCCCTGAGCTGTGCTCCCGAGCTGGCGCTCGCGGCCAGAGGGGCCGCCGCAGCGAGAAGCCCGCGCCGCTCGAGCAGGGAGCCGCCCAGCCCTGCGGGTAGAGACCGCCCGTGCGCAGCGCAGCCAATAAATACACACAGACATTTTTTTTTTTAATCTTTGGCTTCAGCCTTTTTATTGGAATCTCAGATAGTTTCTTTAGCAGAGAGATCTAGGTGTTGAACTAATGGCTAACACGCGTGAACATTTTGGGGCTTGACCACATCATGTCAACTGTACTCCACTAGTGCCGAGAAGGGTTGCCTTTCCACTGTGACTTACCAACCAGTTTCTCCTCCTCTAAAACCTGGAAACCAAACCTTCACTCCCCTAAGACAGGCGCCCGAGAGACGCATGAACCGGCCAGTACCCTCTCCACAGCGCTTCTCCGTTCATCACTTCGGTGCGCGGCTCCGCGGGCGGCTGTTCAGAGTCTGCGACGCTCTCAAGTCGGGTTTGGAGCCTCCTTCAACTAATCTCTCTCGGGCAGGGACAGGGAGTAACCACCTAACTTTCTGAGTATTCTTAAGGGAACACCTTTATCATACTCTTCCCTGTGACTCCTGCTGTAATTCTCTGTGTCCAGGTATTGAGTGTTTCCTGTGACCCAGCAATGACTTACATACGCTATGCCAATAGGATATGCTATTGCAAAACAGAAGACAAATCTCAGAAATGTAATTTAGCTGATTATGCTGCTGCTGCTGCTGCTGAGTCACGTCAGTCGTGTCCGACTCTGTGCGACCCCATAAACGGCAGCCCACTAGGCTCTCCCATCCCTGGGATTCTCCAGGCAAGAACCCTGGAGTGGGTTGCCATTTCCTTCTCCAATGCATGAAAGTGAAAAGTGAAAGGGAAGTCGCTCAGTCGTGCCCGACTGAAGCCTGCCAGGCTCCTCCGTCCATGGGATTTTCCAGGCAAGAGTGCTGGAGTGCGGTGCCGTTGTCTCCTCCTTAGCCGTCTATATTAGAGATCAAAATCAAAACTACAATACCACCCACGGCAGTCAGAATGGCCGTCATCAAAAAGTCTACAAATAAAAAGTGCTGGAAAGGGTATGGATAAAAGCGGACACTCCTGCACTATTGGTGAGAATGTAAATTGGCATGGAAAACAATACAGAGGTTCCTTAAAAAACTAAAAATAGATCTACCCTGTGAACTGACAATCCCACTCTTGGGCATATACCCAGAAAAATCCAAGCTCTGAAGAGATGCACGCACCCCAATTTCACAGCAACACTATTTACAATAACCAAAATATGGAAGCAGCGTAAACGCTGAATGGATAAAGGTGTGATATATATGTACAATGGTATATTACTCAGCCATAAAAAAAATAAAATAATGCTTTTCTGCAGTGACATAGATTAACCTAGAGATTATAATACTAAGTGAAGAAAGTCAGACAAAGTCAAATGTCATATGATACCATTTATACGTAGAATCAAAAAACAAAATGATTCAATAAACTTATCTATAAAACAGAAATAAACTCCAAACATAGAAAACAAATTTATGGCTACCAAAGGCAGAATCAGGGGGAAGAGATAAATGGTCAGTTTGGAGTTAAAATACACGCACTACTGTATATAAAATCGAAAACTAACAAGGACTTGCTGGCGCCAGTGGTGAAGTATCCTGCTGGCAATGCAGGAGACACAAGAGACGTGGGTCTGATCCCCGGATCAGGAAGATTCCCCGGAGAAAGAGATGGCAGCCCGCTCCAGCACTCTTGCCTGGGAGATCCCATAAACGCAGGAGCCTGGCAGGCTGCAGGCCACGGGGTCGCAAATAGAGACGACTAGACAGCTTACTGACTAGCGACGGCCGCGAAGGTCATAAAGAGGGAGCAAGGCCGCGAGAGAGGAGATGGCTGCTGAGCGCGGAATCTCAGCTCTCTCTTTCAAAGACAGAGCTAGTGGTGTTTCAGCCGGCCGGGGCAGGGGTCCTGAGGTTAGACGCTGACCAGAAATTAAGGGGGGAGTTTTGAGGATAATTCAATCCCATGCAATTTCATCCAGTTACCTTGGACTTTTGAGGAAAGAGTAAAGAACTAGGTACCAAGTCAGGAGATTTGCCTCATTTACTTTGCCACAACTGAACTTCTGTTTCAGCTATTATGGGGTTCCCAGGCATCTAGTGAAGCTAAGGGAACATGGTTATGGATAGAACACCAAGAACAGAAAATATATGTTTCAGTCCGATTTAATAATTATGCTCAGGGGCTTCGCTGGTGGTCCAGTGGTTAAGAATCTGCCTTCTAATGCAGGGGATGCAGGTTCGATCCCTGTTTGGGGAACTAAGGGGAACTTGTCGCAGGGCAACTGCCTGGCACGACTATAGAAGCCTGAGTATCACAGGGAAAGCCAGCACAGCCAAAAAAATTTTAAATAAATGCTAAAAAACAGTAATTGTAAAAGGTATACAGCTCAAAATAATTCTTAGAAAATCTATGAATCACACCTCCACTGTCCTTCCATTCCTGGCCTTTGGACTCACTCCTAGGGCTTCCATCATACCAGTTAGATCTTTTCTTATTACTCCCAGTTAAATCCACAGCATTGATTTTCCTTCTTGCATGCATTTGTTCATCATATTAGGATTAAATCATTGCTATGTTCCAGTAGTGAGAACAGTAAGACTTGCCCTTTTAAAGCGCTTGTTTATCCACCTAAGAGATTAATTTATTCTCAAGGACAATTTAAAAGTGTCTTGCGCTCTTGTAAAAAAAAAAAAAAAAATCAATTGACCATAAATGCAAGAGTCTATTTCTAGAGTCTCAATTCTGCTTCATTGATCTATCCATCTACCTTAATGCCAGTAGTTCACCATCTTGATTACATAAACAAAAGAATAAAGTTGGACTCTCCTAATATCATACACAAAAATTAACTCAAAATTGATGTAAAAGTTAAAACTAAAAGATTTTTACAGAGAAAAACTTAAAGGTAAATCTTTGTGACTTTGGGTCAGACAATGATGTCTTAGATATGACACCAGAAACACAGCATCAAAAGAAAACATTGCTAAGTTGGAATTTATCAAAATTTAAAAATTTGCAATGACAAAAGACACCAACAAGAAGCTAAAAAGACCACCAACTAAATGGAAGGTATTTTCAAGTCACATGTCAGATAAAGAACTTGTATCCAAGATATTTAGAACTTGCAATTCAACAATTAAAACATAAATAACCAAGTTTTCAAATGGGCAGATAACTTCGAAAGAAATGTCTCCAGAGGAGATTTTCAAATGGCCAATAATCATATTATTAGTCAGTAGGAAGAGGCACGTCGAAGCCCAGCAACATACTGACTCTACCCCCTAGGATGGCCATAATCCAAATGAGGTGCTGCTGAAGATGTGGAAACATTGGAACCCTCATACATATCTGACAAGAATGCAGAGTGATGCAGCCAATTTGGAAAACAGCCTGGCGGTTCTTCAAGATCTTAAACATAGAGTCAACATAGGATCCAGCAAGTTCACGCCTAGATATACACTCAAGAGAAATGAAAACATAGGAACACACAAAACCTCATACTGAAAAGGTGACAGCAGTATTCTTTATAACAGCCAACAAGGCTGATGAATGGAGAAACGAAATGAGGTTTACCCATACAACGGAATTCTATGAGACCTTACAAAGTAATGAGCTACCAACACACACTGCCCCACAGATGCATCTCAAGGACACTGCGCTGCACAGAGAGCGTCACAAAGAGCTGCACACTGTGACTCCATCTGCGTGAAACGCCCGAAACAGGCCAGTCCTAAGAACCTGCCTGCCAGTGCAGGACGTAAGAGACACAGTTTCGATCCCCGGGCCGGGAAGATCCCCTGGAGGAGGGCGTGGCAACCCGCTCCAGCATCCCATGGACAGAGGAGCCTAGGGGGACGCAGAGTCAGACACGACTGAGCATGCGTGAGCACCAAGCACCCACTTTAAAGAGGTGGCTTTTTAAAAAATGAGGGAATTTGATCACCTGTGAATTACATCTCTATAAAGCTGCTTTTGGGCTTCGCTGGTAGCTTGGACGGTAAAGTGTCTGCCTACAATGCAGGAGGCCCGGGTTCGATCCCTGGGTCAGGAAGACCCCCTGGAGATGGAAATGGAAACCCACTCCAGTATTCATGCCTGGAAAATCCCATGGACTGAGGAGCCTGATGGGCTATAGTACGTGGGGTCACAGGGTCGGACGCGACTGAGCGACTTATTTGAAATGCTGCTTTCAGCAGATCAAAACTTCCAACAGAAGTCCAAGCGCTTGAGGCCTTTTCATGTCCTTTTTCCATGTTGCTTTTATACAAAGTACCATTCAAGAAGCAGTCGTTAAGCAGCTACTGTACACTGAAAGGGTGCTTTTAGAAATAAAGACAGACCTAAAGTTGACATCTGGTGGAGCTTCCATTATTCATCAGAAAAGCATCCACCACAGCCCACATTTCATTACCCTTCCCACCTGTTCTTATTCCCTTTCTATCCAGCCAAATGTGCTCCTCCTGGGCTTAACCTCACCTCAAAGTACACAAGCCTAATGCTACTTTTAAATAACAGTGATCAAATACTTCTAAAGATTTGTCATTAGGTATAAATTCATAGATATGGCCTATTCTCATGGGGATATTTTAACCCAGCCCCAGGGGGTTTCCATTCAATAATATCTGATTTGTATAAAGTTATGGGAATCCCTGAAGGCTCAGGGGGTGAAGAGTCCAGCCGCAGTGCAGGAGACACAGGAGACGCAGATTCAATCCCTGGGTTGGCAAGATCCCCTGCAGAAGATAACGGTGAACCACTCCAGTCTTCTTGCCTGGAAAATCCAGGGCACTGAGGAGCCTGGAGGGCTACAGTCCATAGGGTCACAAAGAGTCAGACACGACTGAGCAAGTAAGTACACGCACAGAAGGCATATAACGCTGTGCCTTGACAGTTTGTACTTGCCTCGTTAGAAACTCAGAGTTGTATGGGTTTGTTTTATTCTCCCAGGGTTCCCATAACAAATTACTGGGCACAAAAGCGTAGTCATACCATCCGTCCACATTCCTACTGAATTTAGAAATATGGGTGTAGAACCCAGTCATTCAAATCATCCTCCAGGCCCGTGGCTGTCCCCGCTCTGCCCTCACCCGTCCGGCCCGTCCGTCTGCAGGCGCCGCCGTGCCTGTATTGTTCTCTGCGGGCCACACCTGAACCCTGCTCATCCGTTCACTCAGGCTGTCCAAACAGAGGACAGAACAACAAGCTGGGTCAAGTCTGCACAGGACTCCAAGGACACAGCAGGGTGGAGGACGGTCCCTCCCGGGAGGAGCACCGTCCAGCAGGAAAGGCTCAGTGCGCTGGATGTCAACGCGCACATTTCCACCGACGTTCCCAGAGCTGTCTGATGGATTATTGACTCCTTCTCCTTCGACTGGAATTGCTTCTCTTACCATCCAGTTAGTTTCAATATATCATAAAGTTAGACGTTGATAAAATACAAGTGGTAATAGTACACCTTTACAGAATTGTTTTACAGGTTGGATAAACTGCGTTCATGATGTACCCCACGCAGGATGTAGCGCCTAAGAGCTCTCAACAGGGGTTTCGTGCCCAGTGTTCCCTGCAGCACTCTCTGCAATAGCCAGGACAGGGAAGCGGCCTAAACGCGCTGCAATGAACCTGTTTGCAGGAAAGAATGGAGACGCAGACGTAGACAAAGGACTTGTGGGCACAGCCAGGGAAGGAGAGGGCAGGATGAACCAAGAAAGTAGCCCTGACCTGTACACACTCCGTGTGTGAAAGAGAGAGCCGGTGAGACGCTGCTGCACAATACGGGGAGCTCAGCGTGGTGCTGAGCAGCCAAGCTTGTTGTGCGGCAGAAACCAACAGAACATTATAAAGCAATTATCGTCTAATTTTAACAAATGAAGGCTAAAAAGACCATGGTTTTCCTAGTGCAGTGGAGATCAGGTTCTGACTAATTTAAGTCATCACTATTGAGTGGAATGGTCGGTAGTAGAAAGAGGTGAAAGAGTCAGTCCATCTATGCTCCCTTCGTGGAAGCAGAAAGAAGAAAAAGCTCCAAATTTCTCCTAAAATCAGGTTTTTTTTAATATGCCCCAAATGGTGGATATATGTGTATGCTGACTCACTTTCCTGTACCTGAAACTAACGAAACATTGTAAATCAAGGATACTCCAATAAAAAACTTTTTAATTTAAAAAAATTTAAATAAATCTTGCCAAAAAAGGTAAAAATAGAATTACTCTTGTTTTAATTTAATTTGCATTCCTCTGATTAATTATAGATTAATCATCTGTTCAGACAGTCATTAGCATTTATATTTTTTTCTGTTAAATGCTTCTTTGTATCCATTATATTTTTAAACTTTGAGGTGTTTGTATTTTCTTATTAATTTATAGATGCTCAGCTGATGTTATACGTACATCTAAACTCCATCTACTCTTTCATTTCTGCCATTTGACCTTTTAATGTGATTATTTCTTTCAAAGCATAGCCATTTAAAATTTTTATTAAATCAAATCTACCTTTTTCTTTATGGCTTTTCTAGGAAATGTTTTTGGTTTTTTTTATTTGAAACTATTTTAAATTTGCCAAGGTTGCAAGGATGTTATAAACAATAACTACATAACCTTTATTCAGATTTACCATTCACTAACTTTTTGTCTAATTTGTTTCATAATTCATCTCTACCCTACCCCTGCTTCCCTCTCTCTCTCCCTCCCTCTCTCTCTCTCATATATATACACACACACACATAAATTCAGAAGTATTGGTACATAAGTTGCAAACATCATGCCGCTTCACCCCCAAATATTTAGTCATATATTCCCTAAGAAAAATGATGTTTTCTTACATAACCACAGTGTAATTATTGAAATCTGAAATTTTAACATTGATACAGTAGTCAATCCACAGTTCTTATTCCAGTCTCACTAGTTATCCAAAATGTCCTTCACAGCAACTCTCCCAGTTCAGGATCCAACCCCGGCTCACATGCTCCATTTAGCTCTCCTGTCTCTTCCATCTTATCTGAACCAGTTTCCCTGCCTTTCTTCACTTTCATGGAATTGACATTTTGAAGAGCACAGACTAATTATTTTGTAAAATGTCTGTCAGTTTAGTTCGTGGTGATTCAAGTTTCCTCGTGATTAAAGTTACGCGTTTTTAACAAGAATAATCCCTCTCGGGCACCATATCAGAAGCACATCACGTCCATTTACCCTCTGACCAGTGATTTTAACGTTGATCATTTGGTTGGGTGGTGTTCTCTAGATTTCTTCATTGTAAAGTCACCATGGTCCCTTTCTATGTTATAAAACAAGAGGGAGATGTTTTGAAACTATGGGACTTCCCCGGTGGTGCAGCAGTAAAGAATCTACCTGCCAATGCAGGAGACCCAAGACACGCATCATCGATCCCTGGGTCGGGAAGATCCCCTGGAGGAGGAAATAACAACCTACTCTAGTACTCTTCCCATGGACAGAGAAGCCTGTCGGGCTAGGACACATCCTCACCTGCCTTCATCAAACATTTTCACATTTCAGCATCATTAACGATCCACGCTTGAATCAATTATTACTATCACTGTTTCAATATAACGTTTTTCTAATCAGTATTCCTTCTATATCTGTAAGTTGGCTTTCTTGGAAGCCATTCTCAGAATCAGAAAAACATTTAAAAAAGAAAAAAGATTTAACCTAGCTTGTCTATATTCTGCCTTCAACATTTCATCTAAATTTCATTTAAGAAAAAGATTGTCGTTTCTGAGACTCTGGCTCCATGATGTGAATGAATCCTTGTTTTGCGGTTTCAGTTTCCAAACACGCTTCATCTCAGGCACTCGCCTTCCTCAGCCACCCAGTCATTACGCCAGAAGCCAGGCAAGTCCAAAATGCTACTGCAGCATCTCACCACTCCTGGAAAATCAACTCGAAAGACAGGTTCCACTGACTCAGGTACAGAAACACCACATCAGAATATGAATGAGCACAGATCACTGGGGACTTTGCTTGGCTGGGCTTCTCTGGGAGAAAAAGCAGAAGGCAAACTTGTGGACTTAAAGGTCTTTCATATTCCATTAGATTTAATCCTCAGAATATAATGATACAGTCAAAATCAGCAAAGCCTAGCTCTTCTGTGCTGGCTAATACCATGTTTTTTCATGAAAGTTCATGGAACAAGACAATTCTGTGAAAAGTAATGTGGAAAAAGCTGGCCTCTTAGAGTCACTGATGGTATAATAAGTGGGTAGGATACAGCATAAAAAATTCAGGGTCCTCTCACTTAAAATCCAGGCAAAGGTGGGATGATTTGAGAGAATAGCATTGAAACGTGTATATTACCACATGCGAAACAGATCGCCAGTCCAGGTTCGATGCATGAGGCAGGGTGCTCAGGGCTGGTGCACTGGGATGACCCTGAGGGATGGGGTGGGGAGGGAGGTGGGAGGGGGGTTCAGGATGGGGGACATGTGTACACCCATGGCTGATTCATGTCAACATATGGCAAAAACCACAACAATATTGTAAAGTAAATAGCTTCCAATTAAACTAATTAAATTTAGAAAATCCCTGCAGGCCTCATACATAGGTTTGCTTTTTTAATGGGTGTCTTCATTAAACACAGATATCAATTACTATTGTCTTTACATTGCTTTTGATGACACATAAAATCATGAGCTCCTATAACCAAGCAATTGAGAGGGAAGCAGAGTAGTCAGTCTGAAACTGCACTTAAAGGCTTATTTTTAAAATAAGCTTTTATAAGGAAATGCAAATAAATCAGAATCTTGGTATTTCTTCTGTTAGGTGTACAAGGGGAAGAGGCAAGGGAAACCTTTGTCATCGATGCTTAAATGTGCCTTAAAGGCATAAATGCACCAGTCTTAAAAAAAATTTAATTCAGTCATCACATTTAAAATTTTTCTAATTAAGATGTCTTAGCTAGAAAAATGCATGAAAAATTATATCAAATAAGCAGTAAAAGACTACTCTGAAATTCCTTCAAGGTCAATTTCAAAATCAGCTGGAAAGTGAAAAACTCATATAATAGGAAAAGCTGTGGTTCATTGGAGCTGAAGATATGGTCAGATCCACTCAAGGATCTAAAAGGGGGGTGGGAAAGTATTTTTGTCGAAGATACATATTAATGTGCTCAATAAATACACAACAGATTCAGTGGCTAAGGCGAGCTTGATGAAGCGTAATTGGGCCCTTTTATTGAATATGGTTCTTTTTTGACATACTGAGAGTGTGAGGGAAGACACATTAATTTGAAAGTACTGGTGAAGAATTTTTTAAGAAGGCAAGTGAATTTAGTGAGTACAGTGTCAAAATGTGCTCAGTTGCTAAGTCATCTCCAATTCTTTGCAACCCTATAGACTTAGCCCACCAGGCTCCTCTGTCCATGAGATTTTCCAGGCAAGAATACGGAAGTGCGTGGCCATTTCCTCCTCCAGGGCAGCTTCCCCACAAATTGACCGAAGCTGTTTGTCTCCAGCGTTGCAGGCAGGTTCTTTACCACTTTAGCCACCTGGGAAGATGTGTCAGTTTAAAATATCACACAGTAAAGCCAAAATGGAATTGAGTCCACAACAAGCAAAACTGGAAGCAACAGGCTACGTTAATGTAATTCGAAGCTCTGAGCACCATTCTCTGTGCACCCCAGCACCCCCGCACTTCACGCGTCTTCTCTGGAGCAAAATTGAAGATTTCAACCCATTCTCATTCAAGCACTCTTCTCTTTATCTAAGCCTATTGCATAGCCACCCACCCTCCAAATTTTTTTCAACAGGCCATGAAAGTTTAGACCTAGAAAAATATTAGGGAGGAAAAAAATTCAAACATGGATATTTCCCACAGACCTATGCAGATCCCTATGATTCTACTCTTGCAGATTATATTCCTTGGACCAAGGAAATCCAAGAGTTGGGAGAATGCTCTAAAAAAGGAGGTGGGAGGCTGTCCAAGTTACAAATGCACCATTATAGATGGAGTTATGCAAACTAATCTCTACCCCAGCTCTGGGCCAGCACTGAGGATCAGCGCCCTTTCATTATAGTCATGAGGCAATCTAGATTAACATGTTTTCAAAGGGATTAAAAACTATGTCTCTGTTTCATTATCTGTAAAATTAGGAGGTTGGACAAAATGAACTCTCAGTGCTGACATTCTGTAATTTCACCCTTGGTCTGAGGGATCGTGAGATGCCGTATTTATTCACATGAGAACTGAATAGGAGGGCAACTGGACTGACTGGTGGTCACACCAAAATGTCAAGGTTGAAAGACCTCACTGAATGCCACAGTCATGATTCAACCTTCTTACACACCCCAGCCACAAGGACTTAACTTCAGATTCATTCACTTCATAGACATACACTGAATGCTTACAATGGAACAAGAATTTATTTATAAGGAGTGTCTCTCACTCCCAAGGCCAACTTTTTTTTTTTTTAACCCCTGGTGCTAGTGATAAACAATCCACCTGCCAGTGCAGGAGGCTCAAGAGACACGGGTTCAGTCTCTGGGTTGGGAAGACCCCATGAAGGAGGAAGTGGTGAACCACTCCAGTATTCTTGCCTGGAGAATCCCATGGACAACGGAGCCTGGTGGGCTACAGACCACGGGGTTGCAAAAAGTCAGACATGACTGAGTGTCTGAGCACATGCTTTGCCCATAATAAGGCACTTAATAATTATCAAGCAAAATTTTAGACAAAGACCCAGACAATGAAAGCATGTAAACTAATCTATAACCATCTCTGGAAACCAAAGTCAACTTTCTCAGGCTAGGGGAGGTTTACGGACACACTGCACAAATATCCTGACTTCTGAAAAGCAAGAATGGTGGCGGGATTCGCTGTTCCTGCTGTTACGGCTGCTGTTCTTGTTCTTATTTTTCTAATCATCCTCATCTTCAAACATAACCCAGAAGCCAGGATTTGCACCGCCTGATTTGTAGACACACCCTTAGAGGAAACCCTTTAGCAAACTCTTCATACTGGGCTTCAAGAATCCTTTGCATCTACCTTGGAGACAATCCCTTTAATCTCAAACAACCCTGATTCTAGAATGAGCACAGGGAGGGGTGAAAGCCAAAACTGTCGAGCAGGCAAACTTCTTCCAAGGCTTTCAGCTCCACCTACAAAATCCCCACTGCTCTCAGGACACCCAGCCCAGGATTCCACTGGGTCGTGCCCATGTCCCTAATCAGCAATCTCTATCCCATACCCCCACATTCAGGCCCCAACCTCCCCATCATGCCCTTTAAAGTGGAACATGTGTCAACTAGCTGGTCTGAAAAGCTAGTGCCAAATGGAACTTTTCCCATATGCGACCTCTAGACATCCCTGGATTTGTACACATCAGTGAGGATTATCTTCAAACCGAGGAAAGGAAACATCAGGGCAGTGTGAACTTGTAAGGAAAAGATAGGAATGAGCAATCACTGAGTCTCCTGAGCTAACATAATTGAGTCCTATGTCTGTAGAGGGTGTCTTCCTCCAGAATGAGGTCTTCAGGGGCTTCCCTGGAGGTCCAGTGGTCAAGACGCCGCCTTCCAGGTCAGGGGGTGCAGGCTAACGCCTGGTAGGGGAGCAAGAGTCCACACGCCACTGACGAGGCCAAAACCAAGAAAACAAGCATGCTGTCTTCAGTCGGTGCCCAGGAGCATACAGGAGTAAAAGTGCGAGCTAGAGCCCCGTAAGCCTTGGGAAACAACTAACGGGTTTGTATTAATTACAAAGATTCTATTCTCAAGACCTTAGGGAAAACCTTTTAAATCAATGGGAATTATGTGATTCCATGGCAGCATTCCTGAATCACAGCAGTTTTGGAGGTTCCCAAACTGTGCCCCTAACAGTGTCCTGGGTGCCACAAATTTGAATCAAAATGCTCCTCAGCTACAATTAAGTACCATTTTCCCAGTTCAAGCAAATTAATACATATGATTATTATATTAAATTATTAATAATATGAATATATATGATAGTTTCCATTTAAATAATCTGCTAAACTTTTGGCATTTGTTGCAAAGGCCCTATATTAGAAACAGGTGAAATGGTATTTAATTTAGGAGAATGGAAAAAGCAGAAGTCATAGATATTTGTTGAATGATTGCTATCACCAGGCTCAAACTCAGAACTTCAGTTTATCTCATTTACACCTCGACAGAAGATTGGCGCCATTGTCTCGACACTGGGCTTCCTAGATGGTGCTGGTGGTAAAGAGTCCACCTGTCAGTGCAGAACACACAGGACACGCAGGTTCAGTCCCTGGGTCAGGAAGGTCCCCTGGAGAAGGAAGCGGCAACCCACTCCAGTATTCTTGCCTGGGAAATCCCATGGATGGAGGAGCCTGGAGGGCTAGAGTACACGGGGTTGCAAAAGAATTGGACACAACTCAGTGACTAAACAACAACATCTATTTTACAGATTAGGAAATGGAAACAGAGAGGTTAAGTGACTTGCCCAAGCTTACTAAACTCTAGATCATGTGATTCAAACCCATATCTTCCTTCTTCTGAAATCTGTGCTACCTTCAAAACTATATGCCTGTGTTTTACATCAAAAAAAAAAAAAATGCTGTTTGAGTTTAACAGTGAAAACTCTACCGTAGTCTATCCTTGAACCATTTCTAAACTACAGACCAAGACTGTAACTCTAGTAGTTTTTCCTCCCTCCTTGGGAAGTCTGCACAATTACTAACCCACAGTTTACTAGAATTTAAGAAAGGCTTTGGTGGTGATAGTGGTAAAGAACCCACCTGTCAACGTAGGAGACCTAAGAGACATGGGTTTGCTCCTCGGCTGGGAAGATCCCCTGGAGAAAGAAACGACAACCATTCCAGTATTCTGGCCTGGGAAATCCCATGGACAGAGGAGCCTGGCAGGCTAGGGCTACAGTCCATGGGGCCACGAAGAGTCAGACACGACTGAAGTGACTTAGCACAAACACACACAACAAAGGCTTGGATGCTGCAAGCTTAGCAAGTCCAGGATCGGTAAGGCAAGGGAAAATTAAAGCCCCACAGGAACAGTCAGCTATCTGTGTGCATGGATTTACTGTTATCAGCAAACATGGACTGAACTACCCCAAATGTTGGGGGTTTGCCCTTTGGGCTACGAAGTTTGTGATGAAAGATGGACGTCTAGAGTGCCTTGGAGGAACGCTACTGATTTTAAGGGATTATTGCTTTAATAACTCTCCCCTGTCACATGGTGTGTGCTTAAGTATGAACCCTATTTCTTGTAACAAAATAACGTGGAAGTGTCTTCTGGTACTGGGTAGGAGACCAGCAAATGTTTATTAAATATAATCTGAGCTTCTGAGATGTTCAGAGTCTACTGTTTCTGAAGGCTTTCTCAACTCACTCTTGACGTCTCTAACCCACTTAGAGATGCTGTTCTAATTATTGCGCTTCTGTGTACCTACTTCACTCAATTACACACTTGCAACCTAAGGGCCTGTGTCTATAAACGTGAAAAGTTACGCAGGCTGTGGGAGCCTGATAAGTACTTGCTGACTGATGTAACCTGATACCAGTCAGTCACTGAGGGCAAGTCTTTGAAGGTAAGACATTCGAAGGCAGCAGCATGATAGCAGTTTCTGGCTTTGGCAAACAGTGTTTTTGACCGATGTTTAGCAAGTTGAGTAGAGAAATATGACTCATCCTAAGATAAGAAAGAGCCAACTCACTGGAAAAGACCCTGATCCTGGGAAAGACTGAAGACAAAAGGAAAACGAGGTGGCGGAGGAAGAGCTGGTTAGACAGCATCACTGACTCAGCGGGCCTGAATTAGAGCGAATTCCGGGGGATAGTGGAGCACAGGCAAGCCCGGCGTGCTGCAGTCCATGAGGTCACGAAGGGTCAGACACGACTCAGTGACTGAGCCACCGCGGAGAAGAAATAGAGCCAACCCCGGAATCCAAGGGAGGGAGGGTCATGTTCTGCTTCACAGGCTGAGACGCGAGAGTCGGGCGGGTCGGGCTGCCTCTCCTGCCGAGCCCCTCAGAACAACCGCGGCACGTGTGCAGAGGAACAGACCAACCACAGCCTCGCCACGCCGCGAAACCGGGAGACGCCAAGCCTGGAGGGAGAGGTCTTCCAGCGGAGAGCAAAGACTGGGCCGAGGCATCGCCCACCCAGTCCTCAGCACCCGGTCGTGGCGTGGGAGCTGCCGCCTCGGGGCGCCAGAGAGCTCGCCGCCATGGACGGGGGTGACCTTCGACTCGGGGTGATGCGCTGGAGCGCTTCACGCCCAGGGCAGCCGCACCACCGGCTGACGGATGCTTGCGGCGCCCGGGACGCCTGCGCTGCGGTAACCATGGAGACAGGACGGGACTCCTCTGCAGACTTAGGTGCCTTTGCTGTTTTCTTTCTCTATAGGATGGTAAGCAGCAATGATTCCTTGGAGCAAGAAAGAATCTTGCAGGTTTTTAAGTTCTCATGGGAGGAAGTAACTGAAGAAGGGAAAAAAGTCATAAGCAAGATGATGAACAACAGAGGCCTTTAAGTAGAGTGAAGAAAAAAGGGTAAGCTGATTTTGTGCACCAAGTTGATGAGCAAGACGTAAGTTTCTGAATGATAGATTTAGCTCAGTTCAGTTCAGTCGCTCAGTTGTGTCCGACACTTTGCGACCCCATGAACTGCAGTACGCCAGGCCTTCCAGTCCACCACCACCTCCTGGAGTTTACCCAAATCCATGTCCATCAAGTCGGTGATGCCATCCAACCATCTCATCCTCTGTCGTCCCCTTCTCCTCCTGCCTTCAGTCTTTCCCAGCATCAGGATCTTTTCCAATGAGTCAGCTCTTCACATCAGGTGGCTAAAATATTGGAATGATAGATTGTTTTATTTTTAATTGCACACATGTGTTTCCACTGATTTGAGCTCCTCTTCCCCCTCCCCCGAAGCCACTTCTCCTTCTACACACCCACAGCCCTCTGTCAGCTTATGCACCATATCTTACCAGCTGCTTATGAAAGAATATTCCACTGTATGATTGCACACTGAAGTGCTGACATTTGGCTCAATAGAAATCTGTTAACATAATCAAAGTCAACACACCCAACACTGAATTCCAACTATTTCCTCCAAACCGGCTTTCCTCCACGTGTCTTATCTCATGGAACACCCTCACTATCTGTTCATTCTCTGAAGTTTAA
Organism: Budorcas taxicolor; assembly: GCF_023091745.1. Taxonomy (NCBI): domain Eukaryota; kingdom Metazoa; phylum Chordata; class Mammalia; order Artiodactyla; family Bovidae; genus Budorcas; species Budorcas taxicolor. The sequence goes on along the minus strand of NC_068931.1, from coordinate 62,247,798 downwards.
AATCTTGGCGAGTCTGCCCGTCTCCACTTCGACCACCCCTCCCTCCCACTGGGCACCAGGAGGCTGCGCTTGGCCTGCAGACTCCTGCCCACCCCCGCCTTGTTCTCTGGCCTCCGGACACCATCCTGGTTTAACTGTTCTATCTCCCACTGAGTCCCCCTGCTTCAGTCCATCTCCCCCAGCTCTGCTTTTTCTCAGCACTTTCATCTTTAAATGCACCAGCTCACATCCCTGGCCATCTCCTGGAAGAGGGTGTGAGGGTAAGTCAGAGTAACATTGGGTATAGAATGAAATCCAGAGAAACTGAAAGTAAAGCAGCTGTGAAATCCCAGATAACTGTGCGGAAGGCAAGAGACGCGAGCACCCAGGCAGGATGGGCCTGGAGCTGTCTGTCTTCCAGCCTTCCTCAGCGTGCAGCAGCTCAAAAGTCACGGGAGGGGCCCGGGGCAGGTTCCACGCTCCGTCTCCCCATGCGCGCGCCTCATCGCCAGGGCTCCCTTTGGCCCAGCGTCTGGCAACCTGTAGGCCTTTCCCTTTGGCACAAAAGTGACTGCGAACAACGTTGTGTGAAGCTGAGCACCTTGTACGCAAGATGACCCAGACTGAACTCGCCATCTCCCCCTTCTAAGCGCTTTCCTTCTCGAGCGTGGCCTGGCTTTACTTGGTTTATTTTTGGCTGCCTGGGGTCTTCACTGCAGCCCAGGGCTCTCCCCTCCCCTGCTGTGCTGCACAGGCTCGGTAGGTGCAGCTTGTGGGCTGAGCGCCCCTAGTTCCCTAACCAGGGACCGAACCGAACCCGCGTCACCTGCATTGGAAGGCAAATTCTTAGCTACTGAACCACTGGGTCACCCAGGAAATCCCTAACACAGCATTGCCATCTTGCTACTGACGCACCAAGAAGCCTGAGCCGTTTTCCACTCTCATTCTTCTTTTTTGTCTTCACCCGAACTTCCTGTCAAGGTAGCTCCTCCTCAGATGTTCTCTCCCCTTGCCCCCGCCCCACCTCCCTGGTCATTCATTGACTCAGTTCATGTCCTCAGCCTTTCCCACCAGGAATCGTGCAGGAGCCTCCTGGCTGTGTCGCCTGCTGCTGCTCCTTCTCCCCTTTGCTACAGCGCCGTCTCGTGATTCTTCTCCGTGGAGGAGGTCAGCGCCGTCTCAGTGATTCTTCTCCGTCGAGGAGGTCCGCGCCGTCTTGTGATTCTTCTCCGTGGAGGAGGTCAGCGCCGTCTCAGTGATTCTTCTCCATCCAGGAGGTCCGCGCCGTCTCGTGATTCTTCTCCGTCCAGGAGGTCCGCGCCGTCTCGTGATTCTTCTCCGTCCAGGAGACCAGTGCCGTCTCGGTGATTCTTCTCCGTCCAGGAGGTCAGTGCCGTCTCGTGATTCTTCTCCGTCCAGGAGGTCAGTGCCGTCTCGGTGATTCTTCTCCGTCCAGGAGACCAGCGCCGTCTCGTGATTCTTCTCCGTACAGGAGGTGGCCGTACTCTACGCGTGCTCTGCTTAGTCCCTCAGTCGTGTCCAGCTCTTTGTGACCCGTGGACTGTGGCCCGCCAGGCTCTTCTCTCCATGGGGATTCTCCAGGCAAGAACACTGGAGTGGGTGGCCATGCCCTCCTTCAGGGGATCTTCCCAACCCAGGGATCACACCCAGGTCTCTCACATTGCAGGTGGATTCTTTACAGTCTGAGCCACCAGGGAAGCCTGATCATACTCTATCTCCTATTAAAAATCTCCACCATTTTCTCCCTCATTTATTGCATTGGTATCCAGAAAGACACATAAACGATCTTTGCAGTGTTCCTCTGACAGCGTGGAGTACTGGCCACCCGGAGGGCCCCCCGCTATGTGCTGCTTAACACACTGTTGTGCCCTCATGATGTAAACGTGATGGTCAAGAATAGCACTGTCGGCGACTTGCCTGGTGGTCCAGTGGCTGAGAATCTGTCATATAATGCAGGGGGATGGGACGTGGGTTCAATCCCTAATCAGGGAACTAAGATCTCACACGCCATGAGGCAACTAAGCCTGCACACCGCAACCGTGGAGTCCTCGAACTGCACCCAGAAAGCCCACCCGCCGCTGCTAGGGGGAAGTCTGCGGGCCGTGCAACCGTGGGGTCCTCGAACTGCACCCAGAAAGCCCACCCGCCGCTGCTAGGGGGAAGTCTGCGGGCCGCAGCCAAGGTCCCAAGGGCCACAACTCTGCAAGGTCAAAACAGTTCATTGACTAAAATATTCTCATTTAAAAAGGAACAGCACTGTCCAGCAGGATGGTCTGCAGTGAAGACAGTGCCCCCGTCTCTGCTGTTCACTGCGGCTGCCACTGCCTCCTTGCGGCTACTGATCTCTAGAAATGGGGCTGTTGTGACACAGAACCTGTATCTTTAATTTTACTTAATTTACTAACAACATATGGCTAGCAGCTATCATCAGGGACAATATGCTTTCAGAGTTAAAAAAAAAAAAAAACACCTGTGAGATGAAGTCTGAGCTTTAAAGGGTAAGAAAACTCAAAAATGGAAACTCGAATCCCTGGACTCCTGGAAGCCAGACCAATCACAGCTCAGTAGCGCCCCCTGGCGCTCAGAAAAGGAACATGCAAACACTGGAGAAGAAACGCCTCGTGTTCCTCTAGATCAGAGATTAGAAGCAACTGCGGTTTTACAATAAAATATCCCCAGATAAACAAAGAAATAAGCCACCCTGAAAGAGGATTTAGAACCCAAGGTTTTCAGCTATTGGAATCACTGTACACACAATGTAACACAGCCGTATGTAAAGTGTCTTTAGGAAAAGTATGTGATCAGGCATATTTGAAAAGGAACCAAACAGAAATTTTAGAGATGAAATATTTAACTATTCAAGTAAAAACCTGAATAGAGGGTTAAACAAGTTAGACACAGCTGAAGAAAACATTAATGGATAAAAGATCAATATACAGGATAACCCAGAATGAAGTGTAAAGATGTAAGGAGGTGGAAAATATTGCTAAAAAGATTAATATGTGTGGAAAATAGGATAAAACAAAGATGTGTATTTTGAGTCCCAGAAGCAGAAAATGGAGAGGCTAATTTAAAGAGACGGTGGCTGAGAACTTACCAGAACTGATGAAATAACGTGAATCCACAGATTCTGAAAGCACAGTCTTATCAGCAGAAACAGACCCAAGCAAAACGATAACATAGACGGCTTTCTTCTCTGTCCTACCAGTTCTTGGAAGTGTCTGTCTCATTTTCAAGCGTCTTCTACAGGGCGTCCAGGTGCCCAGCTGCCCCACACTGCCCCCAGTCTATTCAAGCTCATTACACACACTCTCGCCCAAACCAGCACTTTCAAGATATCAAAGATCACAATTAAAACGATCAGATAAACCAGTCAGGGCTTGTATATTTTCAGAGTTAATGAGTTGCCTCTCCCAATTAGACGACGCTTTAGGATTCCATTACTGATGTCCCTTGAGGAGCGGCACAACTACTGGAAATCAGGCGCAGCGCCAGGAGGAGCCGGGAAAGGAAAGAGGCCCTCAGTGTGAGAGGCCGCCCTAAGGGTGACTCCGGGGCCGGCACGCGGCCGGCGCGCCCGCGCCTACCCTCAGCGCCCGGTGCCCCGGGTCCGCCGTCATCAGAAAGAACAGACTTCACGCGTGTTATCAAACTGAGGAGGGTGGAAATCCACGTTGGATGACATCCCCCGGAGCACCCGCAGCCCTGTGAGCAGCGTATACAACCAGCATCGAAGACGAGCAACATACAGCGCTCTTCTGGCTACAGTCACTGGCTCAGCGGTGAATTCGGCCGCTGAGCAAACACTTACTGAGCGCGCCCTCTGCATCAGGCACTGCTGTGCACAGAGGGATTCTGCGCAAATCAAAATGGACGAGAGGCTGACCTCGTGGCTCTTACAGAGGGGTGAGGAGGAGAGACTGCAAATAAACGGAACAGTTCCATACACGTTTCCTCAAGTATCCCTCTACAAGAATGTGTGTGCGTGCGTGTGCGTGTGTGCGTGTGTGCGTGTGTGTGTGTGTGTGTGTGTGTGTGTGCGCGCGCGCATGCGTGCTCAGTGACTTCAGTCGTGTCCCACTCTTTGCAACCCCATGGACTGTAGACCGCCAGGCTCCTCTGTCCAGGGGACTCCAGGCAAGAACCCTGGAGTGAGTTGCCAGACCCTCCTGCAGGGGGTCTCCCCCACCCGAGGATCGAGCCCACGTCTCCCGCGTTTCCTGCCTTGGCGGGCGGATTCTTGGCCGCTGAGCCGCCAGGGACGCCCGTGTGTGTGTGCTTAGCCGCTCAGTCGTGTCCGACTCCGTGCCATTATGGACTGTAGCCGGCCAGGCTCCTCTGCCCATGGGATTCTCCAGACAAAATACGAGAGGGGGTTGTCCTTTTCTACTATATCGGACTTCCCAGGTGGCGCTCGTGATGAAGAACGCACCTACCAGTTCAGGAGATGCAAGAGACGCGGGTTCGATCCCTGGGTCGGGAAGACCCCCCTGGAGGAGGGCACAGCAAGCCCACTCCAGGATTCTTGCCTGGAGAATCCCAGGGACAGAGGAGCCTGGCGGGCCACCGCCCGCTGGGCCACCAAGAGTTGGCTTACACATCTGTATATGTATGACTGGATGGAGGAAAAGGAAACTAGCAGGCCATTTAAGGATCTGCTTCTGTTTTTCAAAGAAGAGACATGGAGTTTGAGTCGGGACGGTGGCAGCGGGGAAGCAGGTGGGCTTGAGACACAGGGCGCAGTGAGCGGCTGTGTGGAATGCAGGCCCGGGGCTGCTGCGGAGCGTTGCGCGGGCCCAGTTTGCGCCTCTGGGCGGGCGGTGGGGCCCTACACTAGGGAAAGGACAGGCGAGGTGCGCTCCGCGCGGGCCCCTAGCTCCGTGTGCCTGTGTCGCGCGCGGGTCTTCACAGAGCCGCCGCGTCGCCTGCGGCTGGGGCGCCGCGGGAAGGCCAGGCAGCTCAGGATCCAACCGCGGCCCCAGAATACAACTCTGAGAACTGTCCGCACGGAAGCGGCGGGCGGCGGAGGCTGCAGACTTTGTGTCCCGCAGGCAAGGGGAAGCAGGGCCTTCAGGAACGCCCCCGGAGCGGCCGAGCCGGAGGCCCGAGGCGCCGCCGGAGTGGGGGTGTCTTTAAGAACAGCTGCTGAGAGTGGGATCCCGGCCTGAGACCGCGAGCAGCGACGTGGCGGCGAGACCTTCAGCGCCGCCTGGCGGCCGGTAAGAGGAACCGACGCTAGAAGACCCGCTTCCTTGGCGTCAGCAGGCTGCGGCCGAGCAAGAGCTGCGGCTTCGATCTCTGGGTGGGGGTGTCTCCTGGAGGAGGGCGTGGCACCCCACCCCAGCCTCTTGCTGGAGAATCCATGGACGGAGGAGCTGGAGGGCTACAGCCCATGGGGTCGCAGAGTGGGACAGGACTGAGCAAGCAGATAGAGGTGAATAAGGTCACCTACTTTTTCTGCTTTTGAACTGTGGTGTTGCAGAAGACTCTTGAGCGCCCCTTGGACTGCAAGGAGATCCAACCAGTCCATTCTAAAGGAGATCAGCCCTGGGTGTTCATTGGAAGAACTGATGCTAAAGCTGAAACTCCAGTACTTTGGCCACCTCATGCGAAGAGTTGACTCATTGGAAAAGACTCTGATGCTGGGAGGGATTGGGGGCAGGAGGAGAAGGGGACAACAGAGGATGAGATGGCTGGATGGCATCACCAACTCGATGGACATGAGTTTGAGTGAACTCCAGGAGTTGGTGATGGACAAGGAGGCCTGGCGTGCTGCGATTCATGGGGTCGCAAAGAGTCGGACACGACTGAGCAACTGAACTGAACTGAACTCTTTCTGCAGCAGGACCTGGGTCAGGAATAATCATTTACTATCAGTGGAAGACTTCGATCCCCTCCCTTGAAAGCCCTAACAAACCGGAGAAGCCCCTGCTGTCCTGGGGAGGATGCAATGGGGACAGGAGCCACGGAACCTGGAACCGCCGGTCTTCCGAATCCTCCCCGGACCGGGGTGCGGCTGAGGGCAAGAATGTTGTAGAAGCAGTTTCAGGTCTAAGAGCTAAAACTAAAAAAAGAGAAGCTTTTCAAATCCGATGTTAATAGCAAATGGCATACAGTTGACCAAATATGACCCCTGAGGGAAAAGCTCAGAATTTTCAAAAAATGTATTAGCTAACCAGGAATGCTCAAAAAGTAAACATTCCTAGAAGACTTGCTTATTATGTAAATATTTAGCTAAGGTTTCTCTTTATCTACATTCATTTGTCTTATATTTAACATAATATTTCATTTTAATGTAAACAGAAGGCATTTGTTAAAAATTTCCACTGAAATATAGTTGATTTACAATGTTGGGTTGGTTTCAGGGGTGCAGCGAAGTGATTCAGATGTGTATAAATATGCTATGTATTTTCTTTCTTCGTGTATATATTCTTTTTCAAAGTCTTTCCCCTTATAGGTCATCAGGAGGTACTGAGCCCAGTTTTCTGTGCTTTTCCGGTTGGTCATGCATTTCACACCTGGTAGCGTGTGGGTGTTCATCCCCCTCCTCAGTCACCCCCCACCACTTCCCCTTTGGTGCCCATGGTTGTTCTCTGTGTCTGTGAGTCTGTTTTTTAAGACTATTTGTACCATTTTTTAAGATTCCACATATAAGAAATATCATGTAATGTGTGAATGCTCAGCCACCTAGTCGTGTCTGACTCTTTGAGACTCTGGACTGTTGCCCACCAGGCTCCTCTGTCCATGGAATTTTTGAGGCAAAAACGCTGAAGCAAGTTGTCATTTCCTTCTCCAGGGGATCTTCCCAACCCAGGGATCAAACCCACGTCTCCTGCACTGGCAGGTGGATTCTTTACCACTGAGCCACCTGGCCATATCGTATAATACCAAGTGAAAAATGTTTAATAACCAAATGCACAGAAATTATGAACACAGGCTCTGAAATCAGAGTGCTGAGGTTTAGATTCTAACAGCACAACTCACTAGCCTTCTGTGCTCCACAGGTGTCCCGGTGTCTCCGATCCTCTGCTCCTTGAACCTTGAATGAATCCTCACAGGATTGTTGTGGAAGCGGAATTATAATACATGTCATGTCTAGCACAGTGCCTGGCTCATAATTACTCCAAGAATGACAGTGGAGTTGATAAGAGTCACAGTTGGGAAAAATAATCACTAACAGTAATGATGTGATAACAATAGTAGTAAAGATGGAGAAGCACCGGTAGAACGCACTGGAAAACCATCTGGCAGCGCCCCCTGAAGCTGAGCCCTGAACAGTCTATGGCTCAGTGATTTCATCCCCAGGGATGCATGTGTGTAAACATGCATGCAAATTTTTTTTAATTTTTCGGCTGTGCAGGCTGTTAGCTCTCCAACCAGGAATCGAACCCACGGCCCTAGCAGTACACCTGTGGAGCTGGAACCGCGGAACTGCCAGGAAGTCCCTGTGGGTGCTCTGCTCTTCTGCACAGCCATCACCAGGCAGCTCTGCGGCACTGCGGGCGCCGGGTGCAACTCTCCCTGGCAACAGTCAATCCCAAAGGAGACACGCTGCGTTCCCTGAACACTTACTTGGCTTGAAGGAGCACTGACCTCTCCCCTCCTCTAAATGACCCTGAAACTTGTTTCAAGGCCATCCCCCACTTCCCTTCTCACAGTCTAGAGAAGATGGATAATGAGCCAAGAGTGCCACACCCAGAAATCCTGCCCAAATGGCCTTTTCCTTTTGAGAACGCGGGGCGTTTGTCCATTCTTGCACTCAGCTTTTATTGCAAGAGGAGACATGTTCTATTTGAGCACTCTGCAGGGACAGGAAAAGGGCTGTGTTGAATATTAGGTTCAGAGACATGGTAATTGATTTAAAACAATGTGCATGACACTGGGGATGGGAAGAGTACTCAATAAGAAAACATTTTAGGCATACACAGCTTACTTGATAAAATTACATTTTGAGGCAGAGCCCAAGGTGGAAAAGGCTGGAGGGAAGTTCCATAGCCTCCTACAAGGCCCCTGGTTTCATTAAACACTTTTATGGAGTTGGAAGTTAATCAACCATTTCCCCGGTCCTTTCCTCCCAGGATGATAGGGGATAGAAGCAGGAAGCAAGAGCTGGTGTGCAGGAAGGAAGGAAGATCAGAAATAGGGGCAGTCATTATTCCTATTTCTGTTTATTCTACATCAATCCTCCCCGCAAAAAAACATTTTGTCAGTGGTTGGCTTGGTTCTATTTCAAAATAGAAAATCCAGCTTTCATGGAAAAAAGCAAGTCTTGTAATTCAATAATATTTTATTTTCAACAGCATAAAAGGAATTCAATACTGAGCCTTCAGAGCAAGAAGAAAGTTGAACCTATTTACAAGGAAGCCGGCGGGGGTTTGGAGGGGTGGGGAAGGAGTTCTGCCATCCTTCCAAATTCAAACCTCCCAGCCACCCTCTTTCTGCAGTGAATTAACACTTGAACTTGTGACACAGGTAACTTCTCAGAAACATCTTTGAAAACATGCTACTGTTACGCGTTACCGACTAGCTATCCACAGTAACTGAACCCGTAGACGCTGAGAAACATATGCACTGAGGCAGCAGGAGCGTTTTCAGTTGCCCGCCCAACAGCATTAAGCTCCTCCCCCCGTCCCACTAAATCACAGCAAGGACGCAAGCCCCTGCAACACCCTAGCATTCGTCTACTGCCTACTGTGAGAGTCCGGATGCATTTAAGTCCCTGGTGGTCAGACATCCACAAGCTTGAGTCGGTTAGAGTTTCCTGCCAGTGGTCTCTCGCCAACCCAGCAACAGGTGGGCATTCTATCAAAAGTGAAATAGATTTTTTTTAGGTTAGGCTTAAATTATTTATTCTGCAGCAATCTGTTAAATCTTTTTCGTTGCTGTTGTTGTTGACCTTCATTGAGATATACTTGACATAAAACATTGTACCAGTTTAAGGTGGACAATGTAATGATTGAATATTTGTAATATATTACGAAATGACCACCACAATAAAGTGAGTTAACACATCGATTGCCTCACCCACTTACAGCTTTGCATGAGTGTGGTGAGAACTCTTAAGATCTGCTGTCTTAGCAACTTTCAAATATAGGATATGGTATTGTCAACTGGTGGATACCAAGGGGGGAAGGGGTGGGGTGGGAGGAATTAGGAGATTAGAACTGTCACATATACACTGTTGATAATATGTACGAGACAGACAAGTGATGGGCATGCTGCATGGCACCAAGAACTCTGCTTAACCCGCTGTGCTGCCCTAAGGCGGATTTTTATTGAGACCTGAACTTCCCACTGAGGTGCTGCCCCTTGGTTACCGCAGGTCCAACTCTCCAAAAGTCCAAAAAGTTCTGAAAACAAAGTCCTTTCGTAAGCAGGAGACATGCCCATTTGGCAGCAAAACCTGACATTTGGGGCTCCCCAGTGTCTTTGTTTGCTTTGTGCCAATATTCTACATTTTATGGCAGAAATATTAAGGTGTTGATTTTATAGGGTGATGTTCCAGTTTCTGTCAGTGGAACCCCATAACATACAGTATATGCGACATATTATCTTTCTAAAATCCCCCCAAAGCCAGACTTTGAAGGAAATATTGGTCCCTTATGTTCAGCGTAAGGAGCTGTGGATGTACTGCCCCCAAGTCTCATTCATGCCAGGAAAGCTTTGCAGCGCCCATGTCCCAGAGAAAAGAGGACGTTTGGTACATACTGCATCCCAGAGAGGGAAGGCTAAGCTTTGGTAATAAAAATTCTTTAGATCCTCCCTAGAGGAATTTTCTTTGAGAAAGACTGTGTTCCTGCCAATAACCCTGGATTGTCTGACAAATAATGAACACGAAGTTTTTTCTCTAAGGTGATTCCTTAAAGCACCGTCTTCTAAGGGAGTGGGAGGGAAAATAAAAAACCAAAAGAAGGATTAGAAAAAAGCTCCACTGGGGTGTGCACCGGTGGCTCCCTGATCCAGCAGTATTAACAGTTTATCGTATTCAGAAAATGATTCTCTAGATGCAGAGAAGTTGGGTGGATTTAACCCGGGCTCCGCCACTTAAGGAGAACAGAACTTGCCAAAGAAAATGATATTTCGAGTTTTGTTGTGCCTGACGATGTAAATAAAGGGGTGGTCAGCATTGAACTCATCCTTGTGTTGCAGGATCCGTGACCCTGGCACCTCTATGGAATCCCCACCATCTTCAGTTATTTCTAAGGACACTCTGTGAATGACATTTGAGAGGGCCACTCCCTTTGTCTCTGACATCCCAGAGAAATCAGAGGTATCCTCATTAAAGATGTTTTTCAGCCCTAAGTTTTCCAGACTAGCCTTGGGATCAATCATCTTTTCCACCTTAAATTTTGGAATAGAGAGTCTGACTTTGGCGTTGGCCATCATGCTGGGATTTGTCCACTGCAAGAGCGTCTCTGAGTTGAGTTGTTTTTCGACCTGAAGGACAAAAAGCAGAGGAAATTATTTTTTTAATTTCCAACTATAAAAGATCCTGCTCGATTAAAAGCATACAGCGTCACTGAGGACCTGATTTGGAAGTAGTACAGATGGTCCATCAAAGACAGAACCAACTCTGCAGTGTAGGTATGTGATGAGGTTCTCTTAAAAATGGCCACCAAGCCAGCCAGCGTCATACTCCCATACACCTCACGACAGTGGTCCCTTCGCTCTGAAACTTAAGAGAGCATTTCTTTTAATAGAGGAGCTCTACAGAGACGAATCCATGGTTTATGACGATGCATGGATAATGGTGACATAAATACGAAATTAGAAGACTGTTCACGCATTATATTTACTGAAAGCTTACTTTAATTCCTCTACTAGGAAACCTAAAATATTCATGCCCTAGGCAGAGCATCAGATTTAATAAATTTAAGCTAAAGTTACCCTTCAAAATGAGAATTTGAACTGTCTAAGGTCATTCTTTAAAACCATAGGTGATGAATGCATCCATTTCAGTTGGTTATTTTTAAAATGAGAGATACGCAATGATGCATAAAATGATTTAGTCGTAAAATTCTTCATTGAGCAAATCTTAAATTGCTCCTTGCCCTTCCAGTCTCTGCACTGGCTAGAGGAGAAGTACATGTTAAACAGAGAATAATATCTTGACTGTTACTACATGAGACAATCTGCACTGAAGTTACTCGTAAGAAACCTATACAAATCAGGGAGATGACAAGGTCACAAGCAGATCATCAGCTTGTTTTCTAATGGGGGAGGGAACCATTAGACTCTCTTGCTAATCTATGATAAGTATTCTTCATGGATACTGTTTCATTTCAAACAAATTATTAAGACCAAAGCGTCCCAGGTGGTGCAGTGGTTAAAGAACCTGCCTGCCAATGCAGGAGATGCACCAGATGCCAGTTCAACCCCTGGGTCAGGAAGAGCGCCTGGAGAAGAAAACGGCAGCCCACTCTAATATTCTCGCCCAAGAAACCCCAGGGACAGAGGAACCTGCTGGGCTATAAAAAGGAGAGAGAAGAATGAACAGAAGGAAAATGGAGACAGGAGTTATGATTCAGTTCATACAGTAACAGATAAAACATAATGAGAACCAAAGTAGCAGGGAGGTTGAGACCAAGCTGGCCCATCCACCGCATCAGGGAGTAACTGAGCGGCCGGAAATAAAGAAGCGAATCCTAGGTTCCTCAAAGAGGCACTACCGGGGGCGCAGACGGTGGAGAATCCGCCCGCAATGCGGGAGGCCTGGGTTCGATCCCTGGGTGGGGGTGATCCGCTGGAGAAGGACACGGCAACCCACTCCAGTCTTCTTGCCTGGAGAATCCGCGGACAGAGGAGCCTGCTGAGCCGCAGGCCATGGGGTCGTGAAGAGTGGACACGCCTGAGTGACAGCAGGGCGCAGCACCGCCTGGCGTTCGGAACGTAAAGAGCGCAGGCTCCAAGCTCCTGGGCTCACACTCCGACCCCACGCCCCACGCACGCGTTCGTGCCACGTACCCAGCCCTCTGTGCCTGCGTCCCCTGCTGAACTCAGTACTCGGGGGAACAGTTTCTAACTCCTGCGACTGCCGTGAGAATCGGATGACCAGTGCGTGCGTGAATTTACAGTTCCTGGCGCACTGTAAGTACCAAATAAATATTAGCTGTTTTAATATTGAGGAGGAAAACCCCAAAAGAACCCTGAAACCGTTGGAGCCCATTGGGCAAGGTTACCGGGCGCCCTCCGTCAGCCGCTCAAGGTCGCCCAGCGCCTCCTGGCGCCACTGCGCGTGCGCGCTGCATCCCGCGCGCCCTCCTCACCTGCTCCAGGCCCGTGGGCCCATCCTCCACGTCCTTGGGTAGCAGGATGAGCATGCTCAGGTGCTTGTTCTGAAAGGGAAGCTCTATGATCTTACAGTTGACACCATCGATGTGGCCCATACAGAACGTGGCCTCCATGTTCATCATCTGCACCGGCTTGGTGTCTGTCTGTAAAAGGAGAAGAAATTTGCTCCGCCTGCTTTTCACACGCACGCACACACACACACACACAATGTGTGTATATATATACACACACACACAGCACATAAATTTGTTCCTAATATAGCTTCAAGTCATCATGGCTTAAAGCGGCGGCAGGGGCATGCACACAGACAGACACAGTCCTGTCAAGAGTTTATGACTTCCTCTGAAAAGTTATTCATGTGCTTTATAACTACAAGAACTATACATAATATAATACTGGATTTGCATATATAAAACTTTAAAAATAAGATGGACTGACTGGCAATACAAGCAAACATTAACTTAGGCTTTATAGATGCTTGTAGTTATGAGATCTTTCAACCACTGCTGGTGGAGCTCACTTGAAAGTCAACTCCAGCACACACCTGCATATCCATTTATGTAGCTTCTCCTCATAAAATGCCTATTACGGAGAAGTCAGCACACAGCAGGACAAAATCACGCTCGCCTAGTCCTCCGTCTGCCTGTGAGTTCCGTCACCCCTCCCCATCCCCTCTTCTTGCTCCCATCTGATTAGACATGAGGTCTCAGACGTGACATAAACAGATGCCGTGACGTTCAGGGAATCACTGCAGCCTCCCTGGGTCTCAGTTTCTCTGTCTGCAGCATGAGGGAACTGGAGGTCTCAGGATGGCCATCCCTCTGGGGGGAAGGTGGGAGGCAGGAGTGGGGTACTGCAGAGGGGAGGGGAGGGGGCTACGCAAGACAGGGCAACTCTGGCTACACTTTTCCTTTGAAATATCGGAAATGGCAAAATATAAAGATTTTACAAAGGTGTTTGTTGGTTCATTGGTTCTTGTTATATTATCCTCCATAATTTACTGTACACTTGAAATATTTCCTAATTTTAAAAATTAAGAATGATTACAAATAAAATTATCTCAAAGTCCTTTACAGCTCCTATCACACAGTCCTTCTCTCCAGGCAGCAGCCCAGGCCTTTTTTCCTCTGTGTCCCCATTAATATCTGACCTTGTTGCCACAGAGGTGACTCATTTTCTAAAGAAAAATTAATCCATACTAGGGAGTAATGACTGATAGCAATTTAGTCCAACTTATTGCCTGGGTTTATACCTCTCACGGGATATTTGCCTGTTAACTGAATTTCTTTGGGGGGAAATTTCAAACATCAAGTCCGCAGAAATAATAGGACAGTTCTTATCTGGCATCTTCAACAGTAAGCTGAACCTTACCCAGAGCTATTTTCAAGCCAGCTAGACATTCCTTGTCCTACTGTTTCTATATATATCCATTTTAACACTTGTCACGGTGTTAGAAATACGTGTGTAAGACTTTCCTGGTGGTTAACAATCCACTGCCAATGCAGAGGGCGCAGGTTAGATCCCTGGCCCAGGAAGACCCCACACACCATGGAGCAACTGAGCCTTCACGCTGCATCTCCTGTGCCCGTGCCCTAGAGCCCGCGAACTACGGCTCCTGAGCCCGAGGGCCCAGAGCCTCTGCTCCTCGGAGAGGAGCCCGCAGTGCGGAGGCTGCACCCGGAGAAAGCCCGAGGGCAGCACCGAAGACCCAGGACAACCGAAACTAACTAAACAGCAGCGTGTAAACGCCAAAAAAGGGGAAGCGCTTCAGAAAAGCAGTATGTGTGCATGTGACAGTCCCCGCCTCTGGACCACAGTCAAAGTAGGAGCCATGTCTATACCTGGTGTATCCCAGCACAGAACAACTGCTCATTAAACATTTGGTTGTTATTAAATAATTGAAGACTTTGCCTCTACATATAACCAAAAACAAAATTATGATTTTTAAAAAAAATACTACTTTTGCAATTAACTGGTGATTCTTCCATTTCTTAAAGAAGATACAGATTTGTCTAAAAATCTCCATTAGTTTAGATTACTAATCGTTTCTGAATTCACAAAAACTGTGATCATCAAAAACTGTAATCCATTTCATTTTTCAGCACTGACTGTGGAAACAATAATCCCATTTTCTAAAATATAAATTAAGACATGTCTCTGAAAATAAGACTAAGTAACGACCATCCCAGAAAATGCAGAGTGCACGTGTGTGCGTGCGTGTGTGTGCCTGTGTGTGTGTGTGCGTGTGTGTGTGTGTTCAGCTTTGTCAGAAGAGGCATTATACTAAACGTTTAATAATATAACTTCATTAGTTTAGTCTAGCCCTTAAAAGACATGAGACGGAAGGGCATGGGAAAAGTTTTAGTAGCATCACCCGAAAGTTTAGGAGCTGACAAAAGCAACTCAAAGGAAAGATAATAACCTGTTCATTCAAAAGCAGGGTGTAGCCCCACACAGCCTTGAATAGTGTTTCATTTGATGAACCTCTGAGAGATCAATGGCATTTCAAATCCCTATTAATTCTCTTTCTAGAGCCCAAGACTCCAGGATGTTGACCTGACCTCGCTTTATGATTTAATAACAAGGATAAAGGGGCTGCAATGCCCTACCCACCTCTGTAAAACACTCACTAACCAATGTGAAAACACAGGCGTGAGCCTGATCAGCACGAGAGCTCATGGTGAACTCACTCGCCATTGCAGGACCCTGATGACTTTCTGGGCTGGCCCTGCAGCTGGTGTGAGAAGCACCATTAGCAACATCAGCTCAGTGGACATGAGTCTGAGCAAAGTCCAGGAGATGTGAAGGGCAGGGAAGCCTGGTGCACTGCAGTCCACGGGGTCGCCAGGAGTCGGACGAATGAGCGGCTAAACAGCTGTGGGTTCTAGTAGAGACCTGAGAACTAGAGTCCATCAGAGGGCTGCAGGGTAAATGAGCTCCTTCCACTATATTGCTGACTGATGAACAGTTCTGAATCTGTGTTCTTATCACAAGCCAGACCTCATCAAGCAACACCAAATCGCACCATCCTATGAATGTCTGGAGTTTCCCAGGTCCTCCACCTGCTCTCAGCAGGAGAGCAGTGAGCTTCCAGAAGAGAGACCTTAGATCCTTGCCCAGGAATTAAACCTGGGTAACCCAGCTGAAAACCAAGAGTCCTAGCCGCTAGACCACCAGGGGCTACAGGCTAGAAGAAGAGTAGGCCTGGCTCTTGCCCCTGTTTGAAAGCAAGAATGTTTCAAGGAGGCAAAAACTATAAAAACAGGTACCATGTTTATTATTAGAGACACACTACAATGTATGGGTGAGCGAACGGGAAAACAGTTTATCTTCCTCAGAAGCAGAGCAGAGATGCACACGCAGAGAGAAAGGGTATCGGCCGCCTCTGCAGTGAGGGGGCGCCGGTGAGTCGGAAGCTGGGCAGAGACCCCCTGGAGACGTCCTGAGTGAGGAGGTGACGCAAGTCGCTCACGCGTGACAGTCCCCCCCGCCCCCGTCTTTGTTTCCCTTTGGCCAATCACCTTGTTTCTTTCTTCACACCTGACTGGTCCAGGGACCCTCCCCAAGATCCATGCACAACTTCTCTTCTAAAATGGATCCCACCGCAACGGTCTATGGGTGTGTGTCCACGCTTATAATGGGGTGAGGTCCCCTCCCTGTTCGACCCCCAAGAAGCCTCCCTGCACTCGTGCAGACGGGGAAGACGTCCCTGACCTCAGGAGTGGGCGCCTTATCGCTCTGCTTTAGCAGGGCTCAGCTTTTGCCACTCGCTTTGTCCTTGGGAGTGTCTGGGGGAGAACAAAAGCTCAGCTTTACTCCACGTGACAAACACCAGGCATCCAGCCCAGAGGCCCACTGTCTCCCACCTCACAACGAAAGGGCCAGTTTCCCAGTCTCGGGTCTAGGACTTCATCACTCACTCAGCAGTATTGAAACTGTACTTCCCTGCAACGCAGGCTCGTGACTCTTCTCCATAATGACTCCCAGCCCTGGAGATGAGCAAGCTCTGCTTTCTCCTTCACGGTCAGCAAGCACCTCAAAGCACTTTCTAAATGAAAATATCAGAACCATGTACTCTACTGCTAACGGGTGAGAAATGAGATCACAGAGGAGTTTATTAACCTGGAATAGGATTCCCAAATGGTTATGTTTCGTGATGATCCAAAGACCTCTGACGTTGGGATTTAGTTTGTTTCTTTTCTTTTCCTTTCTTATTAACGGCCCCAAACATCTATAGCTGTTTTCTGGTTGGTGATTTAGATTTAACCACTATGTTATAAGGCTGCCCTGGTGGCTCAGACGGTAAAGAGTCTGCCTGCCATGCAGGAGACCTGAGATCGACCCCCGGGTCAGGAAGAGCCCCTGGAGAAGGGAATGAAAACCCACTCCAGTCTTCTTGCCTGGAGAATCCCATGGACAGAGAAGCCTGGCGGGCTATAGTCCACGGGGTCACAGAACAGTTGGTCACAACTGAGCGACTAAGCACACACTGTATTATAAGCTCTGTAAAATCTTACTCAGACCCTAAGGACATCCCAGAAAGAGAATGCGAGTCTCTGGATTATGGAGTTTTTCCTACACTCACCCCTGGCAGCTGTCTTGGGAAAAGATCACCTTTTGTGCCTTAATTGCCCTCATCAGAGTGAATCCCCAGGGTCCCTCGCGTGCCTGTAACTTTTTGGACCGGCAGCTGGGATCCTCTGTCTGCCCCATGCAGCCCACGTACCTTGTTGATTCTGAAAGGGCATTCTCTGGTTTCTGACTCAGGAAATTTCTTCATCCACTTTCCAACAAAGTAGGCAGCATTAACCACAAGGATTTTGGTCTGGTCATTCACACTGTTGTCAGCTAAAATGTTCTCAAAGTGGCCTGCAGACAATTTTAGGAAACCACAAATTGCGCAGGGTTATTCTTCCAAACCACCTCTGATGTCCACACACAAGTCCACTCACTGGCTAGAGCCACACCTATAATGTGGCTTGGTAGCCCAGCCCATCTCATTTCAAAAGGATCCCTTCTCTCCTTCCATTCCGCCACACCCAGCCTCTCCAAGAGACCTGGGGAGGAGGGTGACAGGGAGCAGGGCAGGAAGGAGGGAAGCACAACCCCCGCCGTGGCGTCTGCACCGCGCTGAGGAAGGCCATGCTGGACACTAAGGCGCGGTGCCCTGCACGTCTCCCCCTTTACAGATGAGGAAGCTGAGACTCCCTGTTAAGTCCCTTGCCCAACACGATGCGTGAGCAATGGGGAATTCAGGATTCAAAGCCAGTTCTTTGTGACTCCAAAGCCTGTGCTCATGGGGGGAAAAAAAAAAAAATGCCAGAAACCTTATTTCCTACCCAGCCCTGCACTCAGTACTGTCACGTGTCCTATCTCACTTCCCTCAGGACGATCCTGGAGGGCAAAGGTCATCATCCCCATTTCACAGATGAGGACACTGAGGCTCAGAGAGGCCACGTGGCTCTCCAGGTTCACCCAGCTGCCAAGCACGTCTGATGCCTGGACAGAGCTCTCCTCTTTACCCCGAGGCTCCCGCCCCTCCTCCTCAGACTGCCCTGTTGCCGATGCGTCTGCCTCCAGGTCAGCCACAATCCCCACCATGGGCTCAGAACAACTGCGACTACCACGGAGCTCAGCCCTCGACACACAGAACAGTTCGATGGTGGCAAACCCTTAAAGTCTTTGCTTCTGATTAGCACTGATGTCTTTGCAAAAGATTTTTCTTTGCCTTAATCTCTTAGATCTTCGCACCACGGCTCAGACCCCCTCCCCGGGCTGTGGCCAGGTATGCAGGGGCCTGCACGGGTTTCATCGCCATCTTAAAATTCTCAACGGTTTTTATCCAAAGGCCCTGTGTTTTCATTCTGCACTGGGACCTGCAAATGTTGTAACCCATCCTGCCAGTTCTAGGTGATGGGCTGACTATGTAACAGCCTCACTAAAGAAGGAGGGAGCTGGTTAATGGTGGGGGGGGTGTGTGTTAGGCGCTCAGGCGTGTCCGACTCTTTGAGATTCCATGGACCGTAGCCCACCAGGCTCCCCCTCTGTCCCTGGGATTTCCCAGGAAAGAATACTGGAGTGAGGAGCCGTTTCCTTCTCTAGGGGATCTTCCTGACCCAGGGATCGGCGAACCAGGGTTTCCTGCACTGGAGGCCGATTCTTTACTGTCTGAGCCACCACGGAAGCTCAAGTGCGTTGACTTAAATAAAACTCAAGCTTCTGATTTCAAATTCAGAAGTTTTTTCACTTAACTACCTTCTCCAGGAAAAAATTCAAGCTTCTGAAGATTTTAAAACGGAGGCCGCTGGAGATGAAGTGCAACTTGTTAACAATTTTTAAAGCAAAACTTACACAGCAATTTATGCATTTTAAAATTGTGCCTAACCTAGTGTTACCTAGACCAGATCTTTCTTTGTATACAAACTCAAAGAAAGTTCATTTCAATAACAAATATACGTCAATGTGCACATCTGCGTGTGGGCATGCTATGGGCTTCCCACAGTGGTCGGGAAGCCGCCTACAGATGCAGGAGACGTGGGTTTGATCCCTGGGTTGGCAAGGTCCCCTGGAGGAGAAAAATGGCAACTTACTCCAGTATTCTTGTCTGGAAAATCCCATGGACAGAAGCTACAGTCCTGGCAGGCTACAGTTCATGGGGTTGCAAAAGAGTCAGACACAGCTTAGCAACTAGACAACAACAAGTACCTATCAACAAGGCTCGGACACAACGGAAGTGACTTAGCACACACACACGGCCATGTGAAGCTTAAGTCAGACAATATATGCTCCATTGTACAGTAAACTGAGACTCCATGTCCAAATCCCTCCATTAATAATGGCAGTGTCTGGGTTTAAATCTAGGCTTGAACGACTCCCAGCCCACGTCCTCCGCACCGCTGGGCCTGTGGTCACAGTAACAGCTCTGCCACTCCTGAGTCAGAGTGCCCAGGGGGCCACCTCATGGCGCTGGGCCTCTGCTGCGGAAACACGTCCCTCCCCAGGGTCCGGGGAGCGCAAAGCACCCGAAAACCCAGCGAGGCTCTGTGTCCCCCACAGATCTCTCCTTGTGTCGGGGGCAGGGGGACGTGAACACCGACTGGTACCCAAATTCATCTTAGCTCCGATTCCTTCTTAGCAAGGAAGGCAACTCACAGAGAATTTTCATGGAGGCAGGAGCCAGGAAAGGGAGAGGCCTCAGAGAAGCGCTGAGCAAGAGGCAGGAGCTGTGCTGCTAGAGACCCGGGGCCTGGGCCGTCTAGAGGGTCGACCGGGATGGAGGCTTGAGACAAGGTTCCACCATGGTGGTCTGTCTTGTTCCACTTTTTCAACATGTCTTTTTGATGCCCTAAGGCCTTTTGTCCTTTTTTCCTTAATAAATTTGTAGAATTCTGAGCTGAAAGTAGCTTGGAGGATAATCAGTTTGCATTCCAAGCCCTTCATTTCCTGATTGAAAAACCAGCCTCTGAAACTGCCCCAAGCTGTCCTTTGTTAGAGGCACATCTGGGGCTCCAGGAGGGCTTGCGGCAGCCCGTCTGGGAACATGACAAGGCAGACTAAACCGAAGCATCTGGAATTCCACCAACTCGTGACAGAGGCAGGAGACACCCAGAAACCCGCGTGGTTGAAATGGCTTGGTGCACAAGAATTCGGCTCGTGTACTGAAAACATTCAAAGAACCCTCCAGATGTTCAATTTTATACTTAGCAGACTCATGAGAAGACACTGTCGATTTACTTAGTGATTTATAGCACGATAAGTGAAGGATACTTGCCATCTGTGAGTTCCTTAATTGAGTTGTTGATCTGACCTTTCGTTTCTTCCAATTTATCTTTAAAATCAACAGTCTCCATCTCTTTTGCATAGGGTCTCTTGGTGGAGCTGATGAACTCCTAAAAAACATCCAGTTCATAAAATCACAAAGTCCTTAACGTCTGAAGTCAAACCATTGTGCCCTTACACAATTCCAGCACAAGGACTTCTAAATGTCTATTACTATGGATGCCCTTTCAAAATCTGTAACATAATATAAATGGAAACTTCGCATAAAAACCAATGAATTTTCTTTGTATTGCTTCATTTGTTCAGTTCTAAGACAATACGAGTGTTAAATGCCTCCATCAGTTTCTTTCTTTGGGGAGAAAAGAAACATTACGGTAAAGGCGCACAACAATTATATGAATTCCAATTTCAGAAACGCAAAAGTGTACATTTATATATGATGTTTTAGAATGGAAGAAATGCACGGAAAAGGGAACTCTATGAGAAGAAAAATCTAACCCACACTGAAATAAAGATTGTAAAGATGCTTGCTACTCAAAGTCTGGTCCAAGGACCAAGATGGGCAACGTCACCTGGGGCCTTGTTAAAAGGGCAGAATCTCAGGACTTCCCTGGTGATCCAGCAGCTAAGACTCCATGCTCCCCGTGCACAGGGTCTGCGTTCGGTCCCTGGTCAGGGAACTGGGCTGACATGCAGCAACTAAGGCCCAGCGCAGCCAAGTAAATTTTTAAATATTTAGGGAAAAAGGCAGAATCTCAGGTCCCACCCTAGACCTACTGAATCAGAATCTGAATTTTTAACAAGATTCCCAGATGACTCACCTGCACATTAAAGTCTGAAACAGTGTTGCAAAGAACAGAGCAGTGTTTCTAATTACAATGCTTCTTAAAGATGCAAAAGCCTAAACCCCATCCCTGCTGATCTTGATTCAAGTGACCCAAAGCCGAGGATACACATTTTCAACACCAGGCAGTTGTGATGCAATTGGCCCTCCACCGACCACACTTGTGTGTACTGTTACTAGTAAATCTGTAGATGACATACAACCCGCAGAAGCAATGGAAAGCACTCTTTTAAAAAATTGCTTGCAACTCCTGGTTTGAAATAAATCGAAACGTTGAATGGAAGTTCAACCAAACTAAACACAGACTGATTAAATGCCATGTCACTTCACTTCTGAGTACAGGACTTCCTGGATTTTCTCCAGAGCAGTCAGAGCCTTGGCCAGTTGGATTCTGTTCATTGCAACCCAACCTTGGGACTCTAAGAGTTACCATTTACTGACAGAGCTTAGAACATTCCAGAGACCTTGGGAGAGGAAGGGCCTCCAGTGTCTTCGCTGCCAGCAGCAGAATGTGTTTAAGCATCCTTAAGGACCAGGGAGGTTTTAAATGTTTTCATTCTTGGGCCTCAACTCACATCTCAATATTTCTTTAATTCCCCCAGGTTATTTTGGGAGAAGGCTGTGTGTGTGTGTCTTTAAGCAACAAAAAGAAACTCTCAGCAGTATCTAGCGATCTACATCCCCAGAAGATCCTTGCCAGAATAACAAACTCTTACCTGAAGACAGGAAAACTAGGGCAAAATATTTAACTGGGAGTCCAGAGTCGGAAAGCTTGAAATTCTGACCATCCAAACACAAACTGAACTCGATATTACTAAAGTAGAGAATCAGCATCTCTGTAGTTGAGGAACTTGGCTACGTGTTTCAAGTGGAGATTTTTAAAATATTATGATACACTCTGGATCAAATTTAAGGATATTTCAGCGTTCTTTATGTGATTCCTCCAAGAAACAGCTAGAATTACCACCACAGCCTTGTATGGATACCCACCTGACCAGCCTGGTAAAACAAACAAAGCTAGTCCATGGCTGATGAAAACTGTCACTTCACACAATCATGATTTTTCTTACTGATTTTGGGAAACATCAGAAGAACACTGTGTGCGTGAACAAGCAAGGTAAAGAGCCTAAAATCTCCCCAGGTCACCTGCCCTGACGCTGAAGGAGAAAGAGGTTTAAATTACGGGCTGTCTTACATCTACAGAGACGCATTTGTTAAAGAGTTAATAACCCCATTTTCCACCTCTCTCAGTGAGGAAGCTAAGCCAAAGGGTAGGGTGTGTGAGTGTTTGAGAGGGAAAAGGAAGCTCATGGCTCCTCTGTATTGTAAGTTAAAATATGTGACTGCAATTGATTCCCACTGTATTCAGCCTCTCCCCTGGGATTAATTTATTTTAAATAAACCATAAATGAGCATCTAGAAAAAGTCGTTGGTCTAACCATGAGAAAATGTTACCCCTGGTAAACAGCTGAATCTTACTAATTCCATTGAGCCACTTACTGTAGAAAGATTCAGAGATTTTTCTACGTAGAGCCGTTTGATTAATTTCAGGGAGTAAAAGGAACTCAGCTTGTTGACATCCGATGTTACTGTTTGAAATCCAAAGGGCACATCTTTGACATTTTCAAAATGAAGGACCTGTGAAGAAAAAAAATCCCCATCACCCATGAAGCGCTGCCTGCTCCCTGGCAGTGGACACACGGCGATGGCCAGCCTCCTGGGGACGGGGCCTGACCGTCTGACACAGACCACGTGCTCTGCGGTTCCCAGAGAGCACGGCTGCTCAACCTTAGCGCTGCTGGCAGTTCAGACGGGGTAATTCTAGGGGGAGAGGCGCAGGGGGCAGTGCTAGGGCACCCCGACACCCCGGACGCCAGTAGCATGCCTTCTTCCACCGTGGCAACAGAGGTGCCCCCGGTCATTGCTGAGTGTCCCTGAGAGGGTGAGAGGGAAGGGGCAGACTGTCCCCAGCTGAGAAACACCGGCATAAAGGTACTCGTCTCTTGCTTTAACTACAAGGAAAATTTGCCCTTTCTTCAGAATGATGCCTCTATGCTTTTCTCCAAACTTGGAAAAGATGAAAGTAGGTTAAAATTTCTACCCAATTCAAAGACAAGAAGAGAGAAATTAATGCCAAGAGACAATCACTAGGCAAGTGTCAGATTCCAGGGTACAGGTGTCTCCAGAGTTCCTTCGGTGTCCTAACTAGTGCCAAATGTGCTGATGTCATTTAAGGTAGGCAGCTCCGTGCCATCTACAGCCTACGGTTTAGTAGTCCAGCCTTTCATCCCTGCCTGTACCTACTAGAAATGTCTTGCCCAACTCTCAGAACTTCACTCTCTGCTCTGCAAAATGGGCTGACAACACCTAGCTATCTAAATTGCTGTGAGGGTTACAGACACTATCTGTAAAACATCTAAAATAGTATATGGATTCAAAATGTTAATAGTTATTTTTATAGTAATAAGCCACTTAAAACCAGGATGCTATTTCCTGGAAGGCTTAAAACCTTTTATTTTATCCCTAACTTTTTGGTTCCAACCAATAACCCAGCATCTTCTCGGCTCCATGGTGCTCAAAACATGACATCAGGATAAGGTGCTTCTCTCCCCATCCTGACCCGATGCCACGCCTCGGGTGACGTCACTTATGGGCACGCTGCACCCATGAGTCACACAGCCTCAGCCCTGCAGGGTCGAAGTGGCTGGTCCAAAGTGGTACATGACTGTCACGCCTACTGAACAGCAAACAGGCCAGAAAGTTAAAGAACCCAGGTAACCGCTGTAGGAGCACAATAGCAAGCGCAGAAAGGGCCTTTACTCTCACCCAGGAGCAGGCGCAGGGCCAGAAGCGCTCTCTTCCGTCTCTTCTCTAATGGTAGGTGAGGGATGAGGAGAGGGAGGTGGGGTAGGGGTGGTGCGGTGGGAGAAAGAGAGATGAAGAGACGAAGCTCCTCTCCCCACAAAGGAAGTTTCCTCTTCAAGTCCCACTCAATCTCAAGCGTAAATTCTCCATTGAAATAAGCGTGGATATATGCTATCTATCCAGTAGGGATATAGAATAGGGCAGAATATACTATAGAGTAAAATATAGTGGAGCCTGCATGTTAATATAAAGCATGAGGCTATAAATAAATCCTGTGCGTAAGACAGAGGGTACAGACATACACGCTTCCTGGTTGGGGTATTTGCAGTGGAACATTAACAAAAATCCTTTTGATTGACACTTACATTCTAACAGGTAGAAAGATGTCACATGACTTGTCAAAGGCCACTTGTTAGTGGAAATGCTTCTGATTGTCTAGTTAATCCCCGGGTTCTCCCTCACAACACAGTGCCTGTTCTAAACGTGGGTTGCAGGCCAGACTTATGAGCTTTCACATTTAGAAAGTAAATTGAGAGAGCACTAAAAGTGGGAAAACACTCAGCCCTGAGCAAACCTGACCCCAGAGCCTCACTGCCTTTCCCCAGACACCACCGGGGCGTCTTGATTACTCTTTCCTACTCAAAGCAGAGGCAAGCTACGGGCCTTACCTGTCCAATTTCATCTGCTGTGTCCCCTTTGGCACCGACTTGAGCAAGTGACAGAGAGGTGGACAGACAGATAGGAGAGAAGAGGATGTTGTCCGCCGGCTCCTTTTCACACAGCTGTTTGTACAGGTCGACTGCAAAAGCAGAATTCGCCAGTCGCAGGGCCTCCATTGTGGGCCTGGAACAAAGGACAAGAGAGAGGTTATTTCCAAAGCATCTTTCGAGTGTCCTCGACTGCATCCGGCCAACGCAGTAAGAATCCAAGTCAAAGCCATGGGCTAGGGCGGAAGAGAGGCAGGGGCCTCCGGTAAACGCGAACCTAAAGCCGGCGGTGACGAAGCTCCTGCCTGCACGGCCTGAGGTCTGAGTGTCCAGATGCGAGGCCCTCTCTCGGGACAGCTCTGCCCTGAACCTCTGAATCCAGGCCCACTCGGCTACAATGACCACTGTCTGTCAGGAGTGGGATTAGTGTAACTAATTAGATTAACTGTCAGTCGGGACACCTCTTCTCTGCATGTCGTCAGGACAATCGTCAACACTGATGAAAATCAGTTTATTTATATTGTTTCAATTAGGATTTAGGTTAAACCATATAAAATTGAATTTTTTGTAGATTTCAAAAACAGTCAAGTCACAGCAGTTCTGTGTGATTTCAGTTAAAGAGAGAGAAGGCAGCTTCAGCTAAAAATATGGAGCCCAGGGCTCAGTGGTAAAGAATCGGCCTGCAGTGAAGCAGACCCAGGTTCAGTCCCTGGGTTGGGAAGATCCCCTGGAGAAGGGGATGGCAACCCTCTCCAGCGTTCTTGCCTGGAGAATCCCACGGACAGAGGAGCCTGATGGGCTGCCGTCCACAGGGTCTCCGAAAGAGTCGGACGCGACTGAGCGACTCAGCGACAGAAGTGGGGACCGCAGCAGTGGCCTCCTCTGGTCTCGCCTGAGAACCTCATTGCTCTGAAGCCTTGCTTCCCCACAGATCCCCTGGCAGCCCGAAGGTCCTTTCACGGGGTCCATGAGGTCGAAACTATTTTCATGACAGTGCTTAGGCACCACTTCCGCTCACTCTTACTCTCTCACAAATGCACAGTGGAGGTTCCAGAGCCTGCGGCGGTGGCGGCGGCGGTGTGGTCGCTCAGTCGTCTATGAAGCCAAACGTTAGAGAGATTTGCAGAAACGAAAAATGATGTTACTCCTCTCTTTGTATTATTTCACTTTAGAAAAGTTATTTTTCATAAAAGTATGTTATCCATGGTACTATGTAATGGTTCCATTATTGTTAATGAGTTTTTCAGAATTTTTTCAGCTTTAATTTCTAACATATCAATAGATATAAGCAACATTAAAAAAAAAAACTCTTTGGGATTCTCAGTTATTTTTAGGACTGTAAAGGGATCTGGAGGTTAAAGTTTGACAACCGCTGTGCTACTGAAAGGTCTGTCTGTCTAGTCCTAGAGCAGCAGATATTGCCTGATGAAGCCTGAAGGCTCCCGGGTAAATCCAGCAGTCAGGGCATAGTCCCTTCTAGAAGCCAAGCTGAGCTGCATAAGCCCCTCAGCTCTGCCTGACCCCAGGATGGCACGTAAGGGGCATCATTACCCGTGGATGGCCATCCCACGGGTCGAGGTTTGAAGCATTCCCCCAAGGCACTCGAGCACTGTGCAGCCGCGTATTCAGACAGCAAGAGCGAACATGACATTGACGGTCCTCGGGTAGGAAGCGCTCCCTGGCCTCAGACGAAGCATCGCCGCTCGAGACAGAGGGCTTCCGTCAGTCAGGAGCCAAGGACGCATTAGTCGAATGCATGAACAGGATCTCAACTGTGTACCTTATCCCTGAACAGAATTTCAAAATGCCAAGGCAAGAGACTAAGATCAACGAGCGTGCCCCGGGTCTCCACACAGTCCTTCAGAATTCTCCCTTTCATGAGACATGTGACTTGCGTATAGGGCAGACCTCAAAAGATCATAATGAGTCTCAGTCATAAGTTTATTAGCAAAAAGAAACACTTTTCTGTTGCCCCGTTCATGCTCACTGATCTTCTCCAGTGACTGCTTTCTCCCATGTCCGATAAGTACAGCCAAGCGACCTCAGCGTTTCCATTATGAACCTATGATAAGGTACCTGGGGCTTCCCTGGAGATCCAGGGACTAAGATTCCGAGCTCCCAGCGCAGGGGCCCGGGTTTGGTCTCCGGTCAGGGATTTAGATCCCACGTGTGGCAAGTGAGACCAACCGCAGCCAAATAAATAAATAAAAATAGACATTAAAAACATTAAAAAAAAAAAAAAAGGTAACCTGAAGTCAGGCCAGGGACCTTACATTTCTTTAAGGCCTAGTACCTTACTCTCTCTCCTCTGGGGAGGGCGGGGGCCGTGAAAGGAGAGTGAACTCTCGGAGGAAGAGGACCCCCGGGAGGAGGGCAGAGGGCAGTGAGACGCACAGAAGCACGCGTCCCTCACAGGGAAATTTAAAGGTCTGGGGAATCCCAAAGTTTCAGGACAAGAAGCCCGGCTTTTTCCAACAGCGAATTTAACAATAATACTGAGCTTATCTGTGACTAAAATTCAACAGGAGCTATTTCTCTCCAAATAGAAAAGGCTATTTCTTCACCCAGTAGAGAAACCTAAACCCAAATGCCTGCAAACTTCTCAAACAACTGAAGCCCTAACCACACAATACGAAAACACACCAACTACTTGTGTTTGTTAAAACATGCCTGTTTCTTCCAGGCATATATTTCCAACCAGCTAAGAGAAGAAAGCCGAATGATTTTGCATCATTTATAACAAACTTTAAAGCTTGATGTCTTTCGTGTGTTTAAAGCCTTGGAGTAATCTGCTGAGGAAGTTTGACTGCAAACATCTAAGTGCGGATCCCACAAGTGGATCAAAGGGTGAGGATCAGAGCATCTTTCATTCATTCATTATAACATTATGAGAATATTTCATCCAAATGGCTCTAAGTGAATACAAGATCATGGTGGCTTTAAGCACAGTTAATTACACAACATAGTTAACACTGTGTTGCAATCCAAGGCTTAGATTCAGTCCCTGTTGGAGAATGTAAATCAGGACACACTTCACATCTAAGTTGGCCACAGAGACAAGTAATCAGTCAAGTGTTGCCTGGTAAATCTGATCAGTTGCTTGGTAATTAGCTCAAAGTGACCTAAAAACACTGTAAAGCTTCCTGGTCTGAGATAGTTCAAGGGAAGAATTTGGCCACAGACAATGGCTACCTCCTTGTGCTGCAAGTTGAAGCGTTTCAACAAATCTTGGCAACTTTAGCAAAGCATGCACAAGAAAATGGGCCAGGTTCCTAAGCAGACCATCTTGCAAGAGCAAATGCTATGAAAATTAGAACTACCATACGGCCCAGCAATCACAGTACTGGGCATATACCCTGAGAAAACCATAATTCAAAAACAGACATATACTCCAATGTTCGTTGCAGCACTATTTATTAATACAATAGCCAGGACATGGAAGCAACTTAAAAGTCCATCAACAGATGAATGGGTAAAGAAGATGCGGTACAGATATACCATGGAATATCACTCAGCCACAAAAAGGAACAAAACTGAATCACTTTAGACATGTGGATGGACCCAGAGTCTGTCATGCAGAGTGAAGCAAGTCAGAAAGAGAAAAACAAGTGTCGTATACTAACGCATGTGTGTGAAATCATGATGGCGAAATCTAGATTCATCTGGTACAAACCAATCTACTTCCAGGCGGGAATAGACATACAAACGGAGAACAATGTGTGGACCAGGGTGCTGGGGGGCAGGCAGGACGAGCTGGGAGATTAAGCTTGATGTAGGCACACTACCATGGATAAAATGGATAGGTCAGAACCTGCTGAATCACCCTGGGAGCTCAGCCTGGGGCTCTGAGGGATCCAGACGGCTGGGACTTGGGGAGAGGGATGGGAGGGAGGCCCAAGAGGGAGGCGATATGCACAGCAGAAACTTATACAACTTTGTAAAGCAACTATACTCCAGAAAAAAATAAATAAAAACATCAAACCAAAAAGAAAACTATGGATACAAGAATAGAGATTAGCAATTCCTACACGGTAAATGTACATATCGAATGACCTGGTCAGAGTGCTAAAGTCTCTGCAGAGTCTTCATTTTGTTATTCCATTATTACAGAGATAATGTCTTTCATTTTCATGAAAACCTAATGATTAGAACAAGGAGAATTTCATTCACAGTTTCAACATGGAAGACACGACATCCTCTAGTCACTTAAAAGTTTAAAAGACACTTTTATTTTAATCAGAGAAACGTGAGAGAGGAGTTAAAGTAGTAATGCAAATACAATAAGCAACAGAAAGCTGTAGGAACATCATTGTGAAGCTGCTGTTTTGTTTTTATTATTTGCAATACGTCCTAAAGTCATAGACGTTTAAAGGCAGACAAGGTCCTGGTTTGGATTTAATCTGGCCCCACCTCTTCATTTTAAAGGTGAGGGAAGGGAGGGACACAGAGATAAAGTGATTCTCCCAGGCCACCCACGCGGGGAGTGAGAGTGGTCAGACCAGACCCGGCACTTACTTCTGAGCTCCTGGTTCCCAACCACACCTATCACCTTCCTTCTCAGTAATTGTGTCTTTGCTGGCATTTGCTCGCTCAGGAGTCTTTAGAGTTCCAAAAACCCTCCATGTCTTGGATTACCCCTTTAGAGACATCAAGATACCTTACATGTTTTCTTCTTCTTTTTTTTACTTACATGATTTCTTTCTTTTTTATCAAAACAAAAGTCCCCCCCACCCCCCCGATTTTCCTACTGGAAGAAACTCTTGTTCTCTACCATTAGTGTTGAAACTATCGACATTACACTGCTTTCATTTAATAAGTTTCAACTGAGCACCTAGCAGGGTGTGTCAGCACCGCGCTAGACATGAGTAATTCAGGTTTCTGCCTCCGAAGAGCTGACACCTAATGGCACGATGCGTCTTCAGGCGCGATGGGTGTTTTGACAGGGGGCACAAGTTACCACGCAGCTCTTAGGCGAGACGGTGCACTCCTAGTAGAAATCTCAGCGAGGCCTCCTCAGAGACAGCGACATCTGATAAGGCACACTAACGGGGGTCCTGAGGGACAAGGAGGAGCAAGCCATGCTCCCAGGCGGATCAGAGAGAACTGAGCTCAGAGACGGCAGTGAAAGGGGTCCTGAACCAATGGAGACG
The DNA here is from genome assembly GCF_023091745.1 of Budorcas taxicolor. Classification (NCBI taxonomy): domain Eukaryota; kingdom Metazoa; phylum Chordata; class Mammalia; order Artiodactyla; family Bovidae; genus Budorcas; species Budorcas taxicolor. The sequence goes on along the minus strand of NC_068931.1, from coordinate 62,218,162 downwards.
CGCGCACTGGGGAGTGAGGACAGGCAGGGGACGCGCTCCTCAGACTCACAGCTGCTCATCGGCCCCTGCACGATTCCTAACACTTCAGATGCATCTAAGCCAATATTCCCCCAGACTTCTCATCTGTAGACCATCTGGGTGAGATAAAGGTCCTTTGGTGGAGACAGGCCTTAGGCAACGCTTGAGAAATTTTGCCTGTTGGAACAACTATAATGGAATGTCTAGAAACACAGTATCAGGACTTCCCTGGTCCCGTGGTTAAGACTCCGAGCTCCCAAGGCAGGGACACAGGTTCGATCCCCGCGCGGGGAACTAAGATCCCATATGCCGCACAGTGTGGCTAAAAAATACATAAAAAATAAAAACATGGTCTCTGCTTTTTGCTTTCCAACCTCACAAGGAAAGAAGTCAGAGAAAGAAAACTAAGAAAACAGGAGGTCTCACAGCTTCTTCCATGTGAAAGAATAGCGTGAGTCTGAATGAAACGAGTAAGTAACCTGAAAAGCGCTTGTTAGCGGGAAAGAACGAGACTCTCAGTGGTAAGGTCGAATGCTTGATTTCCGACGGAGAGGAGCCTCTGCTTCTCACAGATATCCTGAACCATCACATTTGCTCCCACCTGTTTAGAAGCCTGATCTTTACCGTCAAGCCATCTGTCTGCTGCCTAGCCATAAACTAGAGCCAGACTCTCCACATCAGGACGACCAAGACTGCCGAGACTTCACATCCTCAAACTGAACCCGCAGACCAGAAGGACCGAAGTGGCAGAGCTCAGGTGCTAGGAAGCAAAGGTATAAACTTGCCAACTCATATGGAGAATCCTTTCTTCAGACAAGCTTCCGTCTCTAGGCCCAGCCAGGAACCTATCAAACACTCACATATACTGGCGGGACCAAGGTTTGGAGGCACCCAGCTCTACTCAAACCCTCTTCCGTGATGTGGGGGTGGCAGAGCTGTTAAGAAAACTCCTGGTGGGACCTCCCCGGCTGCCCAGTGGTTAAGACTCTGCACTTCCAATACAAGGGCCATGGGTTCAACCCTGCTCTGAAAACGAAAATCCCACACGCCAAAGGGCGCGGCCAAAAAATGAAAAGAAAATTCATGGTGACCTGGAAGAGACCACGAGCTGTGAGTCTGACAGCTTGGATTCCACTTCGTCCTGCCCTGTATCGGCTGAGGGACCCACAAGACAGGGGATGGGGACCCGAAGGGTGTGTCAGAGCCCCCAGTTCTGTTCATCTGAGCCTGACCTGAATAGGAGCCTAGAGAACAGCCTGGCCTGTTTACCGCTCTTTAGTGTGAGTGACAGGCTTGGAGAAAACCATCAACACAGTAGCTTTCCTGAGGAAGAAACTATGAGCCAACCTGTTCGAAAAGTCGCCCAGGAACACACGCTGGAAATTTGTGATTCGCTTCAAGTATCTTGAAACCCAGATAGGGAGAGAGACTACTTCCAGCCCTGAAGAACGCAGGTGCAAATAAACGGACAGCAACTGGATGCTTTAAAATGCGCCGAAGAGCGATTCCGAAGTCTGAACCTCCCCGCTCAGCGCCAGCCGGGAAGGCGCCCCGACGCTCCCGTGCGTCTCCGCCTCCTCAGGTGAGGGCGCCACACCCTCTCCGGAACCAGCGCCTCAAAACATTCTGAGCTCCAAAGCAGGGCTGAAAACGTCCTCAGAAATAACTCTCCCTCGTAGATCACTCTTTCCCGCCCGCTCCCCTCCCCATATACACCAAACCTCCCGGCCCTGCCGTCTCTCCATATTCTGACCTGGTACGTGGCATGCCTGGCTCCCAAAGGACCGGGCGCAGCAAACGCTGCCCTTGCAGGGATGACGGCCACGCGCAGCCGACAGCCCACCCGCGAAAAGACGCGGTGCTGCCCCCTCTGCACCACTGCAAATCATCTCAAAATGCTACTTTCTTTTAAGACTTGCCCCAAACAGGGACACCACCAAGCCCTGCTACCTGCGCTTTGCTTACCTGAAGTTACAGCACGGTCGGGAAAAGGAAAGCCAGAAGCAGGCAGACCCGGGCGTGAGAGGAGCTCTGCTGGGCAGGAGCGGCTCACCTGAACTCGCCCGCGGCCACGCCCACCGGGCCCCGCCCCGCCCCTGGGGCCCGCCCACCGGGGGGTCCCGACAAGGCTGGGCCCCGCCCCCTGGGGCCACGCCACGCCTTTGGGGCCCGCCCACTTCTGCGCCTGCTCTTCTGGCTCCCGCCTCTTGGGAGCTTGTCCACGATTGAAAAGAATGATTCAGACTGAAGCTGCTGTTGTCTGCACAGCTTCTGAAGGCCTCCAACGTGCTCAGGCAGGACGGGACTGTCGGTGGATCCTCCCTGAGGCTAACATGCATACACACAGAAGGGCTACCCTAGCAGGCCACGTGGGGCCGGAAGGTGACATTACATAAAATAGAAGGAATATGTGATGGTCGTGACAATTCATACTCTTCAAATACGGTGGTGCCACAGAAAGTACTCTCACCTCCATAGCTCATTCTGCTAGATGCCAGAAAAGAGAAAAGCGATCACATACAAAACAGACTCTGTGAATACATGCTACTCAGCAAAATTTGTAAGACCAGATTGGGAGAAATGGTTGACGGGCCTCCCGATGAAATACGGCGATTAGGAGTACCCAGCTTTGCTCGAAAATCTTTGTGTTTTCCAGAGTTTTCTTGCTTTCCGGCCGCTCCTTCTTTTGCTGGGAGCTACTCCCTTCCTAACTGAATCTGTTCTCAGGAAAGGACCTAAATCTGAGCCAATTACTTCTCTGCTATGCTCATTTGATGTCCTCTGTTGCTCAGTTACCGCGCCATCTCATAATCATCTACTTTACTGTACGATCTCCTCCATCTCACTATGAGAATCTTGAAGTGAGGCCCAAGCCTCCTTCATTCTTGTACTGCCAGCGCTTGGTATGGTCTTGATGGCTGTGCAGCCGGCTAGTGCTTGTTGCCTATATGAATGAGGGTGACTAAGAGTGACCAATAGCGTCCCTTCCCCCCACGCCTTGGGCGTTTCATTGTGAACCAGGTCAAAGTCATAAACTAGATGAGCTGAGCTCTGAAAGTAGAATTTCAGGCATCAGGGGAACTAGTAGAGGCAAGAAGGTCATTAGAGAGTGATGCTGGCCAGCTACCCCTGGAAAATGACACTGTTGAGCTGTAGTGGGGAAATGTGGGTTTAAGAGTCAAATCATACATTTGGAAAATGACTCTACCTTAGCATTCATTGTCTGAGAAACCTTAGGGAAAGTGCTTAATCTTGTTAGCCTCAGTTTCCTCATCTGTAAAATGAGACACATGGCACGTGAACAGACAGTAAATAAGAAGTGTCTGGCGCAGAGCTGGGGATCAGTGCTGGTGATCAGTGCTGGTGATCAGCACTTTGCCTATTTATTAGTCAGGCTCGGTCTTGGGGAATAATCATAATGACCACAAGGCTGGTGCAGGATATTCACAGTCAGGCTACTGCGGCAATTTACCAAAAGCACCTGCAGCCTGCTTGCTCTGTTGTTCTTTAGTCGCTCAGTCGTGTCCAGCTATTCGTGACCCCATGAACTGGAGCCCACCAGGCTCCTCTGTCCATGGGATTTCCCAGGGAAGAATACTGGAGTGAGTTGCCATTCCCTTCTCCAGGGGATCTTCCCAACCCAGGGATCAAACCCATGTCTCCTTCATTGGCAGGCATGTTCTTTATCACTGAACCACCAGGGAAACCCCCCTGCTTGCTACTGTGACCCAAAGGTTTCAAGAGACTTGCATTTAAATCAGAAACCTTTGTCCACTCTCTCTTTTTAAGTCTAAATTATCTCTACAACACTCCTGTTCGGGGCTTGTCTAACCTCGGCAGAAACACTTCCAGAGACAGGAATTCAGCAATACCTAGGGAAACCCAAATATAACTCTAATTCTTGGAAATAAATGTTTCTTTAAAAATATTTAATGGGAAGTTAGATACCCCTGTTTGTGGGGGAAAGTGTTTGTTTTATAACTCCAAAAAGAATCTATAATTTTCTTTTTACTGGCCATACCATACGGCATATAGACCTTCCCCTACCAGAGATCAAACCTGTGCCCCCTGCAGTGGAAGAATAGAGTCTTAGCCACTGGACCACCAAAGACATCCCAGTGATCTATAACTTTCTTTACTTTCTTTGATTTGCCACAAAAACCTTGTTGTTGACTTTGTATTTAAAAGAGTAGATGTTAGTGAGGGGTGGAGGGAAGAAAGACAGCTTAAAGAAATACCGCATCCATTCATTGTACAATTTTATTGAGCAATAGTTTCCTCTAGCTCAACAAAAATAGTCATCAGCTCAAATGTTTAATAACCTAGGAGACTATTTTGTTGGTGCTTTTTCTTACCTGCAGGTTGAATCATTGCAAGTATTATGAGTTGATTACTCAGCATTCTGTCTGGGGAAAGCCTGCCACACCCAGCCGCTCCCAGAACAGCTCAAAGGAGCTTTGTTACAGCACGCTTAGAATCTCTTTCTCCCTCTCTCGCTTCTCTTCCAAGAAGATGAATTTCAGTCACAAATTCTTGAACACTCTCCCCAAATACCTACAAATCATCAAGTGTTGTTTCTTCAAACCGGTCAGTGTGAATTTAACCAATCCCTACGACAGCTCCCCTGTCCAACAGAGGAATAACTTGAGCCTTACGTGCTTCCAAAAGCAAAGCAATCTCACAGAAGTCTTCCCTAGCCACTGAGGACTGATTTCACACAAGGAGAAACTGAGTCAAGGAAGATAAGGCAACTTTACCTCAGAGTTTCTGACTGGAACACACAAAAAGTTTCCAAAACGCCAGATATACAGTCTTTAACCCTATGTCCATTTCAAGAACTGAATAGCTTAATATGGCTTCATGCTGTTTGTATTATCATCTTCCAGTGTTTGAGAAACCTAAAATTCCATCTAGGAGAAATTTTATATGAAATGATAACCTGTTTTGAAAAATAATTTACATGAATTCTAATTTATACAAACTTGAGTGAAATTCTCCTAAGAGGCGAACATAAGGGAGGGGGGAAAAAAAAGCTAAGTGAAAAAGATCAGGACTCCAGAGATAAATCACAGATAACCAGGTGGCATAAGAGGCAGATCTGCCTTTGAAATCCATAATATTATGTGGGAGGCATAATCCAAACAGAAAATTCAATATCAAACCCCTAGATTTGGTTGATGGATTCGAGAAAACAGAGGAGACAGTGTGGGAAAAAATCCACCTTGGAGCTGATTCTGAGCCGCACTCCGCTGCTCACTGGGTATTAATCACTGGCAAAAATTTACCTTCCCTGGACCTCAGAATCCTTTCCAGTAAAGTGGAGAGAGGGGTTGAACCATGGTCACTGTGTTCATTTTGCATATAAAGGTCAGAATGAAAGCCTCCCTTTACCCAACTGGAAAGAGCGCAATTACTCTTGAAAATGGGTGGTCTGGAATACATTCAGATGTGACATAAAAGCGAAAAAAAAATTAATCATCTTAGTTCATTAGTGACTGGATTTGAATTCCTTAGGGAAGAGAGCTGCGTGATCCGCTGGCTTCACACTCAGTAGTTCAGATATCTGTGTATATAAAGGTCTGCGTTTTCTTTTCTTGTATAATCCGTATAGGACAAAAGAAGCAAATATAAGAATCAAAATGCAACTTTTCCAAGCTATCTAGTAAAAACTAGAATTTCAACACAACTGATAGCAGTGTAGATTGGCCAACTCCTCCGGGAAATAATTTAGCAATATGTTACTTTTTTAATATTCCTCTCATTCAACCCAGTAATATAGCTTTTAGAAATCTTTCTTAAGGAAATAATTACAGATAAGGTCACTGATTAGTATTCAGAAATGTCTATGGTAGAATCCCAGGGATGGGGGAGCCTGGTGGGCTGCCGTCTATGGGGTCGCACAGAGCCGGACACGACTGGAGTGACAGCAGCAGCAGTATTCTTTATAACAGGAAAACTAGAAGCTACCTGAATGTCTGTCAGTAGGGAAGTAACGAAAGTTTTCCCAAGAGTAATGCAAGACCAAGGTGCCCTGTTGTTTAGTCACTAAGTCGTGTCTGACTCTCTGCGACCCCATGGACTGCAGCCCACCAGCTTCCTCTGTCTGTGCAGTTTAGCAGGCCGGAATACTAGAGTGGGCTGCCACTTCCTTCTCCAGGGGAGCTTCTCCACCCAGAGATCGAACCTGAATCTCCTGCTTATCAGGCAGATTCTTTATGACTCTGCCGCCAAGGAAGCCCTCAAGTTGTCTGAGTAGGTAATATATGTATATATATGCATTTATATATTTGGAAACTTTTGCTTTGTGCTGTAATGCACTTAAGGTTATATGATTTGTATTAAGAGATTACATGAGTGTGTATATGTGTGTTCTTAGAAGACAAAATGCATAAAATAATTTTAGCAATAGTTTAATGAAATTAAAGAGGATTTTTCTTTGTATAGTTTCCTATATCTTCCAAATTTCCTACAGTCATTGTATATCATTTCTTATGATGAAAGAGTTATGTTTCTTGACAACTTACTTTCCAAAAACTGTCACAACAGGGCCTTTGCATAATAAATCTCCCATCAACCACTACTCTGTTGTGCAAACAGATAGTGTCCATTTTAGTTGTTAATAAAGGGACACCCAGGTTTTTAAAAAAAGAAGAAGCTGTGCTTCTTAAGAAGTTAGAAATTCCTGAGTTTCCCTTGATGACGCCTGGGACCGCTCAGGGGCCCCGCAGAAGCTGGGGTCACATCCCAGACCAGCAGGCTGCCCTGAGCCCTTGAGACGAGCCGGGCCAGGCAGGGCGGGAGCCCGAGGGGCTGCGGCCCTGGGGCTGCTCCCACGGGACCCCCGCCCCGGAGGGAGCACGCGTGGGGACGCGCCTGACTCTCTTTCTCCTTCTTCTCCCTCCTCCCGGGCAGCACCGCCCGCGCTGACTCAGCGGCCTCGCTACCGGTTGCAACAGAGCCTTCAAGGCGAAGGGGTGCTCCGAAGGAAGTCTGGCCGCGCCCAAGTCCAGAGCTCTTGTCTCCACGCGGCCCAACCTAGGCCCACAGTGTCAGATATGCGCAGTGTTCAAAGTGACTGGAGACTTCCCCGGTGGGCCAGGGCCTGAGACTCCAGCTCCCCAGGCAGGGGCGCCTGTTGGATCTGTGGACTAAGGCGCTGAGATCCCTGCGCGCTGCTCAGCCAAAACATTGAAAAAAACAAATGTGGTGTAAGGACTTCCCTTCTACTTTGATACTTTGCAGTTCATAGGCTTTTACTGCGTATCCAGCCTTTTCCCCACAGAAATTTCATGTATATTATCTCTCTCAAAGTCAATCATGTACCGTGATTCCAATTTTACAAGTGAGGAAAGTGACATTAGAATTTAAGTGAATGCTGATTAGAAATGGAGTGCACCTCACACCCACGTAGACTCCAGAATGTGAGCCTGCCAAATGCTACGCCTCCCTCCACTACTAAAAACGGTTTTTTTTAATAGACTGGGGTGGGGGGGATGGAATGAATGAAACAAGGAAAATACTTATACATTTATTATCAGCTTCCTTTTCAAAAGCGATTTTGAAGGGGAAGCCCAAAGATTCACCGCAGGCTGAGCCAGCCTCCTGCCTCACTTGGGTGTTAACACCGTCAAGCCCAATCCCGCCCCTCTCTGCTCAGGGCCGGTCACTGGCGGGGGGTCGCGCCGCGCTCTGTGCTGCCGTCACTCTCCTCGTGGAACATCATGCGTCCTTCCTAGGAGTTTTAGGTCTGCTCTTTTCAAGCTGTTAGCATTCCGGATTGGATGCACATCCTAGCCTTGACCTACTGTTACCAGTCATGACGTCACAGGACGAGAAGGCGGAGCCTGAGGAGAACGGCGCGGGCCTTTGAGTAGATTTGCGGAAGAAGAAGGCTGTATGAATGGCAAGATCCTTCCCTGTTACCTGCCCATAGCATGGCTTTCAGAGATGAGAAGCCATAACAGCAAGGCTAGCTTTCAGACAGAAGACAGAAAAGCTAAAAAGGAATGCAGTTCCTTTTACAAAAAAAAAAAAAAAACCCAGTAAATTCCCCAGGAAAGAATACTGGAGTGAGTAGCCATTCCCTTCTCCAGGGGATTTTCCCAACTCAGGGATCGAACCCAGGTCTCCTGCATTGTAGGCGGATTCTTTACCATCTGAGCCACCAGGGAAGCCTATTGGCATATGAGTTGAGAATTAAATAGAAGAAACACGGGGTGTGAATTAAACTCAGATTTCTTATCCGATAAATGAAATCTGTAGCATCTGTTCCTGAATAAAAAGTCGGGCCTTCCCTGGTGGCCCAGTGGTTAAGAATCTGCCTTCCAACTCAGGGGGTGCAGGTTCCAAGCCTGGTTGGGGGCCTAAGATCCCACATGCCTCCCGCCAAAAAACAAAACAAAAGAGAAACAATATTGTAGCAAAGTCAATAAAGGCTTCTAAGAAAAAGGAAAGTCTACAGTCCACAGCCGTGTTAGTGGTTCCTTTGAAGGAGGAGCTAAGTTACCAAGTCGTCATAAAGCTCATTTAGATGCGTTTTAGTTTCAGTTCAGTTCAGTCGCTCAGTCGTGTCCGACTCTTTGCGATCCCATGAACTGCAGCACGCCAGGCCTCCCTGTCCATCACCAACTCCTGGAGTTCACCCAAACTTATGTGCATCAAGTTGGTGTTGCCATCCAGTCATCTCATCCTCTGTCGTCCCCTTCTCCTCCTGCCCTCAATCCCTCCCAGCATCAGAGTTTTTTCCAATGAGTCAACTCTTTGCATGAGGTGGCCAAAGTATTGTAGTTTCAGCTTTAGCATCAGTCCTTTCCATGAACACCCAGGACTGATCTCCTTTAGAATGGATTGGTTGGATCTCCTTGCAGTCCAAGGGACTCTCAAAAGTCTTCTCCAACACGACAGTTCAAACGCATCAATTCTGTGGTGCTCAGCTTTCTTGCTTAGGAGACTAATAAGACATGTCTAATGTCAGAAAGAAATTTCTGGGTTTCTTCCTTTTGAAAAACATCTTACGTTCTTTTCTTCACGCTCTTCCACCATAGACAGCGGTGTTTGCACTAATGAGGCTGTCTAACCCAAGGTCTAAGCAATTATATAGTCTGTTGAGACAGTTAATCTGGGTGGAGAACACAAATTTTGTGTGTTCCAGCTCCGAAGTGTGGGGATTATTATTTCAACTTCAACATCTGTACCATGAAAACTCTAAGCACCAGCCCCGGCATGAAGAAGATTATTCTGGAGAACTAAATTACATCATCTCTTGCTGACGGAGTCTCACAATTGCATGTGATCTGCCAACAAGAAGAGAGCATATTCAAGTCTAATGAAAACACTATCTTTGCTTAATACAAGAAGTAACCACACACACTAAATACTTCTAAGTTAGAGGGGGAGAAAAGAGGCTCCCTAGGTGGTTCAGTGGCAAAGAATCTGCCTGCAGTGCAGAAGACTCTGGTTCGACCCCTGGGTTGGGAAGATCCCTTGGAGGAGGGAATGGCAACCCGCTCCAGTATTCTTGCCTGGAAAATTCATGGACAGAGGACCCGGGCGGGGTAAAATCCAGGATGTCACAAACAATTGAACGTGACTGAGTGACTGAGCACAGCACAGAGGGAAAAAAAATGACTCACATATCCCAGCCACCGGGATACATCACTGAGGGTCAGCATCTGGCGGAAAGGTTTTGTTCTTGTCGTACTATAGGGATATCCATAGGAGCGAAGTGTGGCAAAGTATTTGTTCTCAGTCATCTGACAAATATTTTCTCATCACCTACTATTCATCAGACTAAAATATCAAATGTTTCGTTGATAATCCCCACGACCCAGACAATTTCCAGTTCTCCACACACCGCACAACTTGTTGTGTCAGGACTGAGTCAGTAGCCTCAGCTCCCCTTTCCTGTGGCTCTCCATGTATCTCTCTTCCTTGGCATAAAATTTTAAATTAAACCAAACACAAATTATATTCACATCTTTCATGGTGACACCATCTTAGCTGGGAGCAAATTGCTCTCATCGCTTCTTCAAGTTTTCATTTTCTTATCTTTAAAATGAAGTTAATAACACCTACTTCTTGGGGAGGTGGGAGAAATAATTAGTGCTGAAATGCTTTGAAGATGAAAATTACCACATTATTCTTTGTGCTTGTTATCTGGCAGAAGATGCTGAATTTTCCCTTTGCTTTGGCATGTTTTTAGGAAAACCAAAGATGAGACTGTACTTAAAATCTGTATAGTTAACTCTAAACAAGTGAACAAATATATTCTATAGTTGCATTCTTCTGCTGTCTAATAGAATACACTCTCCTAAGCAACTGTTTTGAAAACAGATGAAGGAAGAAGGAACTCAACATTTATTTTTGCTTTTTCTATGCAAATCTCAGATAACCAAATAGTTGGTCATTTTCTCTTTATAGACGTATTCTAGCTAATGAATAAAGAAATTATAAGATTGGAACACCATTTTATAGCCTCTAATAAACGAATACGTCTAGGCTATGAGCATCTGTGATTGATTCCATCTCGAAAGAGATTTAATCGGGCAGTGTGTATTACCTTTGAAGTAGTCTGACCAAAACAAGTAGAACTTGAACATGATCAAGCATCTAAATTTAACTACAAATTTCAGGAAATATAAGAAATAAAGGAGAACTCTGTACCCTAGAGATTCCACCAGCAAAATCCAGACTCTAAGAAATTCTACAAGCATCTCAACAACTAAACTGCAAGCACAAAAAGAGTTCAAAGGGGAATCTGTATTATTATAAATAAATTTGTGAGGTATCAGAAAATCACAATTATTTGAAACAGGCTTCACACACATTGTAAATAATGAAAATATGAGAAAATTGAGATTTGAAGACTCATCAGATACCAAAGATATTCTTTCAAAACCAATATAATTTCTTCAGGTGTGATTGTTATAGCAGGGTTACAACTTTTCAAAATTCTTCTCAGTCAGAGATACCTACTCATATTTTTACAGATGAAATGAAGGCTCATTATAGTATTTTTCTACTTATGAATATATTTGAAGCACAGTATTCCTTACTAAAGTTTTAAAAAGAAAGAGAGAGGAAGAGTTTAAGAAATATACAGCCTCTAGACACGAGAAGCCCAGGAAACTACCAGATAGAATGAGACAGGCCACTTTGCCAATTAAGGAAAGATTTCAGGTCAAGTAGCATCGGAGTGATCAGCAGAAGTGACAAGAAGAGAGACCAATACTTCTCCCTTTCAGGCAGACTTTCTGGATAAAAACTCACAGGTTATAACTGCTAATTGTGATTTTAGTCAAAATTATATCTGGTTGTGTTACAACAATGGGAAAAGTCACATGAACACAAACTTACAGGAGGCCTTTATGCATAGAAAGAGTTTTCTAGAATTCTCTGAGACAAATGATTATATACGATGATGAACACAGAGGGAAAACAAAATCTAGGTCTCATCTTGACAATGCTACAGTTAAAATGTTTACCAGTTATGATAGAGCAATTGATGCCGTAAACCTATTAATTGCATTATAAACATATGTATGGAAAGATGTAGGCGCAGTGATTACTCGTGAATTCTCAGTATCTTTTCTGATCTAGAGTACATTTGTCAACCTCTAAAATTCTGTCTGTATAAGCTGTGATTTTCTAAGGTATGTGGTACCTTTGGATAATCCTACCTATAGTCAACATGTCCAGTACTTCATAGTACTAGAAAATGTTCAAGTGTGAAAGAAAACTTTAGGATGATGAAGAAGAGCATGCCATAGATTCATAAATATTATACATATTATACATGGTGATGGTGGTGGTGCTTTAGTCGCTCATTCTTTACCCCTGAGCCACCAAGGAGGCCCATCACTTCAGTTCAGCTCAGTTCAGTTCAGACGCTCAGTCGTGTCCAACTCTTTGTGACCCCGTGGACCACAGCATGCCAGGCCTCCCTGTCCATCACCAACTCCTGGAGTTTTACCCAAACTCATGTCCGTTGAGTCGGTGATGCTATCCAACCATCTCACCCTCTGTCGTCCCCTTCTCCTCCTGCCTTCAATCTTTCCCAGCACTGGGGTTTTTTCAAATGAGTCAGCTCTTCGAATCAGGTGGCCAAAGTATTGGAGTTTCAGCTTCAGCATCAGTCCTTCCAATGAACACCCAGGACTGATCTCCTTTAGGACGGACTGGTTTTATCTCCTTGCAGTCCAAGGGACTCGCAAGAGTCTTCTCCAACACCACAGTTCAAAAGCATCAATTCTTCGGTGCTCAGCTTTCTTCATAGTCCGACTCTCACATCCATACATAATTACTGGAAAAACCATAGCCTTGACTAGATGGACCTTTGTTCGCAAACTAATGTCTCTGCTTTTTGATATGCTATCTAGGTTGGTCATAACTTTTCTTCCAAGGAGTAAGTCTCTTTTGATTTCATGGCTGCAGTCATCATCGGCAGTGATTTTGGAGCCCAAAAAAATAAAGTCTGACACTGTTTCCACTGTTTCTCCATCTATTTGCCATGAAGTGATGGGACCAGATGCCATGATCTTCGTTTTCTGAATGTTGAGCTTTAAGCCAACTTTTTCACTCTCCTCTTTCACTTTATCAAGAGACTCTTTAGTTCTTCTTCACTTTCTGCCATAAGGGTGGTGTCATCTGCATATCTGAGGTCATTGAATATTTCTCCCAGCAATCTTGATTCCAGCTTGTGCTTAATCCAGCCCAGTGTTTCTCGTGATGTACTCTACATATAAGTTAAATAAGCACGGTGACAATATACAGCCTTGACATACTCCTTTTCCTATTTGGAACCAGTCTGTTGTTCCATGTCCAGTTCTAACTGTTGCTTCCTGACCTGCATACAGGTTTCTCAAGAGGCAGGTCAGGTGGTCTGGTATTCCCAATTCTTTCAGAATTTTCCACAGTTTATTGTGATCCACACAGTCAAAGGCTTTGGCATAGTCAATAAAGCAGAAATAGATGTTTTTCTGGAACTCTCTTGCCTTTTCGACGATTCAGCACTGTTGGCAATTTGATCTCTGGTTCCTCTGCCTTTTCTAAAACCACCTTGAACATCTGGAAGTTCACGGTTCACATATTGCTGAAGCCTGGCTTGGAGAATTTTGAGCGTTACTTTACTAGTGTGTGAGATGAGTGCAATTGTGCAGTAGTTTGAGCATTCTTTGGCATTTCCTTTCTTTGGGATTGGAATGCAAACTGACCATTTCCAGTCCTGTGGCCACTGCTGAGTTTTCCAAATTTGCTGGCATATTAAGTGCAGCACTTTCACAGCATCATCTTTCAGGATTTGAAACAGCTCAACTGGAATTCTGTCACCTCCACTAGCTTTGTTCATAGTGATGCTTTCTAAGGCCCACTTGACTTCACATTCCAGGATGTCTGGCTCTAGATGAGTGATCACACCATCATGATTATCTGGGTCATGTAGATCTTTTTTGTACAGTTCTTCTGTGTATTCTTACCACCTCTTCTTAATATTTTCTGCTTCTGTTAGGTCCATACCATTTCCATCCTTTATTGAGCCCATCTTTGCATGAAATGTTCCCTTAGTATCTCTAATTTTCTTGAAGAGATCTCTAGTCTTTCCCATTCTATTGTTTTCCTCTATCTCTTTGCACTGATCACTGAAGAAGGCTTTCTTATCTCTCCTTGCTGTTCTTTGGAACTCTGCATTCAAATGGGTATCTTTCCTTTTCTCCATTGCTTTTCACTTCACTTCTTTTCACAGCTATTTGTAAGGCCTCCTCAGACAGCCATTTTTTTTTTTGCATTTCTTTTTCTTGGGGATGGTCTTGATCCCTGCCTCCTATACAATGTCATGAACCTCTGTCCACAGTTCATCAGGCACTCGTCTATCAGATCTAGGCCCTTAAATCTATTTGTCACTTCCACTGTATAATCATAAGGGATTTAATTTAGGTCGTACCTGAATGGTCTGTATAGATGTGAGAGTTGAACTATAAAGAAAGCTGAGCACTGAGGAACTGATGCTCTTGAACTGTGGTGTTGGAGAAGACTCTTGAGAGTCCCTTGGACTGCAAGGAGATAAAACCAGTCTATCCTAAAGGAGATCAGTCCTGGGTGTTCATTGGAAGGACTGATGTTGAAGCTGAAACTCCAGTACTTTGGCCACCTGATTCGAAGAGCTGACTCATTTGAAAAGACCCTGATGCTGGGAAAGATTGAGGGCAGGAGGAGAAGGGGACAACAGAGGATAAAATAGTTGGATGGCATCACCGACTCAATGGACATTGGTTTGGGTGGACTCCGGGAGTTGGTGGTGGACAGGGAGGCCTGGCGTGCTGCGGTTCATGGGGTCATAGAAAGTTGGACACGACTGAGTGGCTGAACTAAACTGAACTGAACTGAATGGTCTAGTGGTTTTCCCTACTTTCTTCAATTTAAGTCTGAATTTGGCAATAAGGAATTCATGATCTGAGCCACAGTCAGCTCCTGGTCTTGATTTTGCTGACTGTAGAGAGCTTCTCCATCTTTGGCTGCAAAGAATATAATCAATCTGATTTCGGTGTTGACCATCTGGTGATGTCCATGTGTAGAGTCTTCTCTTGTGTTGTTGGAAGAGGGTGTTTGCTATGACCAGTGCATTCTCTTGGCAAAACTCTATTAGCCTTTGCCCTGCTTCATTCTGTACTTCAAGGCCAAATTTGCCTGTTACTCCAGGTGTTTCTTGACTTCCTACTTTTGCATTCCAGTCCCCTATAATGAAAAGGACATCTTTTTGGGGGTGTTAGTTCTAAAAAGTCTTGTAGGTCTTCATAGAACCGTTCAACTTCAGCATCTTCAGAGTTACTGCTGGGGCTTAGACTTGGATTATCGTGATATTGAATGGTTTGCCTTGAAAACAAACAAGAGATTATTCTGTTGTTTTTGAGAGTGCATCCAAGTATTGCATTTCGGACTCTTTTGTTGACCATGATGGCTACTCCATTTCTTCTAAGGGGTTCTTGCCCACAGTAGTAGAGATAATGGTCATCTGAGATAAATTCACCCATCCCAGTCCATTTTAGTTCACTGATTCCTAAAGTGTCGACGTTCACCCTTGCCATCTCCCTTCTGACCACTTCCAGTTTGCCTCGATTCGTGGACCTGACATTCCAGGTTCCTGTGCAGTTTGCTCTTTACAGCTTCAGACCTTGCTTCTGTCTCCAGACAGAAGCAACAGCTGGGTGTTGTGGACGTTACTCCATCCCTTCATTCTCTCTGGAGTTATTTCTCCACTGATCTCCAGTAGCATATTGGGCACCTACCGACCTGGGGAGTTCCTCTTTCAGTGCCCTATCATTTTGCTTTTTCATACTGTTCATGGGGCTCTCAAGGCAAGAATACTGAAGTGGTTTGCCATTCCCTTCTCCAGTGGACCCCATTCTGTCACCTCTCCACCATGACTCATCCGTCTTGGGTGTCCCTACACGGCATGGCTTAGTTTCACTGAGTTAGACCAGGCTGTGGTCCCTGTGATCAGATTGGCTAGTTTTCTGTGACTGTGGTTTCAGTCTGTCTGCCCTCTGATGCCCTCTCTCAGCACCTGTCTTACTGGGATTTCTCTTAAACCTCGGACGTGGTGTACCTCCTCATGGCCACCGCTCCTGACCTTTGACGTGGGGTATCTCCTCTCGGCCGCTCGCCCTTCAGCGCTGCACATATTATGTATATAGGGTGGCCCATATGATGTATATATACATATACTAATATATAGCCAGAATTGTCTGCCACACAGAGAAGCAGGTGGGCAGAAGGGGCTGCGGTTCACCTGCAGGTTGAGGTTGTTGCTTCAGACCACAGGAAGGGAGAGAGAGAAATTCACACAGGGCATACAGACGTCAGTGGGTGACTCAGGTTTCAATTATGCATCGCACAAAAGTAGCCCTACTCAGTAGCGTTCTAGCGATCATTCAGAGCACGACCGAACAACTTAGAACCTGAAACATTCCCAGTGTTTGGAATAACCCTCATCCCTCTTTCAAACTCAAAGTCTGCATTCAAAACCAAAGTTTTTGTGTTATGATCCGCTAACAAAAATGTACCTGTTCAAAACTTATGTGAGTACAGAAAATATTCAAGTCCTACATTTAACTGAAAGAGACACAGTGAAGTCACTCAGCCGTGTCCAACTCTTTGTGACCCCGTGGACTGTAGCCTGCCAGGCTCCTCCGTCCATGGGATTCTCCAGGCAAGAATACTGGAGTGCTTTGCCATTTCCTTCTCCAGGGGATCTTCCTGACCCAGCGATCAAACCCAGGTCTCCTGCATTGCAGGCAGACACTTTTCCATCTGAGCCCAGGCAAGCCCAGAAGCACTATATACTGTCCCTCCCCTTACAGGTGAGTCAAGGGAACCATGGGTGGGGCAGTTAATGACAGTGTCCAGAAACTTCAGGCTACTGGGAGCTCTGGGTGAGTCAGCATGAATCTGCCCCAATCAAGGCCAAGTCTCATGAGTGAGGCAGCCAGTGACATCACAGGCAAGGCAGAGGCTGGATGACAGCTGTGGTCACACCCCTCAAAGTTTGTGCCCGACAAGCTGCGAAACACCACAAAAAAAGGGGACAAGAGATTAAGTATTCTCCCTCAATTTTTATACACGAATTAATGTTCCGCTGAGATTCAGAGCAACTCTGGACCAGAGAAAGCAAGCAGTAACTGTTCCAGACGGCCCCTGCCTGAGATGAGCTGACTGGCGTTCTCAGAAGGGGGTCTCCAGCAAAAGTCACTAGTATGTCTGTGGGGCATCCATACTTCACTCCACATGGTCAAGATGCCCATAAGTCAGCAGCTGACAAGACTGTCCCACTGGTCAGTCACTCATCACATTACATGCACATGACCCACTTAAGCTCGTAATACATTATACATGTCTTATGTGGAAGGACTGATGCTGAAGCTGAAGCTCGAATACTTTGGACACCTGATGCGAAGAGCTGACTCATTGGAAAAGACCCTGATGCTGGGAAAGATTGAAGGCAAGAGGAGAAGGAGACGACAGAGGATGAGATGGTTGGATGGCATCACCGACTCAATGGACAACTTGAGCAAACTCTGGGAGTCGGTGAAGGATGGGGAAGCTCTGGCTGCAGTCCATGGGTTCACAAAGAGTCGGACACAACTTAGTGACTGAACAACATACCTTATATAAAGAATTTGGGTCATCAGTTCATTTTAATTCCAAAATTGAATTAAAAAAGCTTGTTTTCATTTTTCCACAGCACCTCTCAATGAAAGAAGACAGTAAGATGTATTTCAAGAGATCTTTGAGCTCAGAATCCAGTGCTGGTTTCAAAACTCATGAGATGTATGATCTTGAATTAATTATACAGCTTTTCTGAACCTTGAACTGAGAACTGAGTATATGAACCGAGAACTTCCAGATGTTCGATCTGGATTTAGAAAAGGCAGAGGAACCAGAGATCAAATTGCCAACATCTGCTGGATCATAGAAAAAGCACGAATATTCCAGAAAAACACCTACTTCTGCTTCACTGACTAGGCTAAAGTCAAGATTCCTTGAATGTGTGGATCACAACAAACTGTGGAAAATTCTTAAAGAGATGAGAATACCAGACCACCTTACCTGCCTCCTGAGAAATCTGTATGCAGGTCAAGAAGCAACAGTTCAGTTCAGTTCAGTCGTTCAGTCATGTCCGACTCTTTGAGACCCCATGAATTGCAGCACGCCAGACCTCCCTGTCCATCACCAACTCCTGGAGTTCACCCAAACTCATGTCCATCGAGTCGGTGATGCCATCCAACCATCTCATCCTCTGTGGTCTCCTTCTGCTCCTGCCCCCAATCCCTCCTGAGAAATCTGTATGCAGGTCAAGAAGCAACAGTTAGAACTGGACATAAAACAAGGGACTGGTTCCAAATTGGGAAACGAGTATGTCAAGGCTGTATATTGTCACCCTGATTATTTAATTTATATGCAGAGTATGTCATGAGAACTGCTGGCTCAATGAATCGAAAGCTGAAATCAAGATTGCCAAGAGAAATATCAACCTCAGATATGAAGATGACTCCACACTTATGGCAGAAAGTGAAGAGAAACTAAAGAGCCTCTTGTTGAAAGTGAAAGAGGAAAGTGAAAAAGCTGGCTTAAAACTCAACATTCAAAAAACGAAGATCATGGCATCCGGTCCCATCACTTCATACCAAATAGATGAAGAAACAATGGAAACAGTGAGAAACTGAATTTGTTTGGCTCCAAAATCACTGCAGCCATGAAATTAAAAGACACTTGCTCCTTGGAAGAAAAGCTATGACCAACCTAGACAACCCATTAAAAAGCAGACCTTACTTTGCTGACAAAGGTCCATCTAGTCAAAGCTGTGGTTTTTCCAGTAGTCATGAATGGATGTGATAGTTGGATTATAAAAAAACCGAGTGCCAAAGAATTGATGCTTTTGAACTGTGGTGTTGGAGAATCTCTCCAAGTATACAATCAAATGCCAACCTCACCATAAACATCCCTTGTTTAACTAGGATCCTCCTCATTCAAGCTACATGTTAGAATTACCTGGGAGCATTTAACAAAGTCAGTTTCCTAGTTATACTTCCTGAAAATCTGATGTAATTGGTCTGGGGGTGGGGCCCTGATGTCTACTTTTTTTTAAAGTTCCCAGAATTATATCTCTTTGTGAACTAGGAGTCAGTGTTAACAGAATCACCAGGTTTGACTGTAAAATGAGGTTTCCAGGGTGGGGCCCCACCCTATGCCTACTGAGTCAGAATTTTGGGAGGAGTCCCCAAATCTCCATCTTTAACAACTTCCCTAGTTAATTAGAATGTCTGAAATTCAAGATCAGAAAGATTGGGATGGAACCAGAGTTTCCCAAATCTGGTTGAATAAAAAACAGCTGTCTGAGCCTCATCCCTAAAAAGATGAATTTTATTATATTTTCTCAAGTGTTCTGAGGTTTCGGGATCACTCATCTAGACGTTCACCACTTCTATCATTCAGAGAGAAAAGACCCACTGAGTGATAGTTGATCCAAAATCTCTATTCAGGAGGAAGACCTTCCTAGCCCAATTTACCTGTCACATCTCCAAGTGAGAGAACAGGCAGGAGACGGTGCCGACTCGGGGAGGGAACGTGGCTCCTCACCTGTTGAGACCCCCACCTTCCCTCTCCTCCTTTGAACGTCTGCCTCTCCAGGTCAAGAAGAGAAAAGACACAAAAGTAATATGTTTATTCAAAAAGAATACATTCACCAGTTTATCCGTATGAATGCACATGCATGTACATGTGTGTGTGTGTGTGTGTGTGTGTGTGTGTGTACATATTACTTTTGTGTCTCCTGCATGGATTCTTTACCACTGAGTCATCAGGGAAGCCCATTTCACTCTCAAGGATAGTTTTTCCTGAGTTGTCAAGTTTCCCCATACTTCATATTCAGTCTTGAGGACTACTGCTTTTTCAGCAGGATAATGCTTTTGTTTCATTATTAAAAATTTAGTGGAACTGCACACATTAGAACAACTGTAAGAAAAATAATGACAACTCCAAATGCTGATGAGGATGGGGAAAAGCAGATCTCAGACACTGCTAACAGGAAAGTGAGATGGCACAGCCGCTCTGGAGGATAGTTCGGTAGTTTCCTTAAACACTGAAATTACACTTACCATATGAGTTGGCACTCTTGCTATCTGAATCTGTTCCCAATAACGTATGTTCTTACAGATCTTTGCATTCAAATTGTTTCATTGGAAAGGGGAACACCCCTTCAAATGTCTTTTCCAAGAACTTTGAGAAGTTGTCATTTTAATTATTAAGCAATAGTTACTTTAATATTAGTAATAAGACAATGAGCTGTTGTCTTATTACTAATATTAAATATATCATATAGGACTAAAAAAGTTCATCTCTTCATTTGGTTGCCTGATAACCATAGGCATTTTAGTTTATATATATATATATATATTTCAAAACATTATGTTTCAAGCCTTCTATAATTCAGAATTTTCCCTATCCAAAGTCAATTTTTTCTTAATAATTCTGAACCTGTGAGGATCTGCTTCTCTCTTTCTCCAAGTCTCCTTCATCTCTCTTACCCCGTCAGACCACCCCGTCTTACGCTCCCATAAAGAGTCTAGGACGACTCATTCATTTCCCGGTAAGACAGGATATTCAGCTTTGGGATGCAAATGTGACCGAGCAGGTTCTTTTCCCCGGGACCGGGCACAGTTCCCAGGGAGGCTTGCTCCAGTAAAGGACTGCCCCAACAAGCCCCTGCAAGAGAATCCCAGTTTCCAGGGATGAATGCATTTCTGTTCCACATTCAAGAAGCACGTTTCATCAGGGCGTGGGGCAAGCCCTGCCTGTATTGAATCTTGGCTCAACACAAGGCACTCACACTTTGAATACGGGCAGGGAAGGAGTCAGGGGATAGATTCTTTAAAACATCACATTTCAGGTCCCCGGCCCCGAGGAGTGAAGGCCCGACACCACCTTCGAGGAAGGCGAGCGGAGCGCAGGGCCGTCAGGACATCCGCTCGGCCTCAGGGGTGCGTCTCTACGTGCTGATGAGGAATAACGCACGTCGGTATTCATTTCCAGAGACACATTTACATCAGGAACTAGAAGCGGACAGCGTGTTTCCCTGAGGACTCGTTTTCCTAACTTCCGGTCAGACTCAATGATGGCGCCCGTGAGCTCACTGCCAATGAGTGACGTCATCGCCGCGGCGCTCCGACAGCACGTTTTGAAGAGACCTTCCCTCAGCGTGACCTGCTCAGACTTCCAGGGGTTGTGTGCAAACGTGTGGTGTGTGTGAGAGAGAGAGAATAATTTTATAAGCTACTAATGCATTTAGTTTATTGCCTTTTCAAATATCTAGGCAGTTACTCAGGCTTAACGGAAAATACGCCTTAATGCCCAAGAAATAACAAGCAGTCTCTTTCCAACCACAACACGTTTAAAATAAATCAATGGGGGAAAAATGAAGAAGAAACTTTTAGAGCCGTGATACAAATGCCTCATAAACATAGGATAAGTTCTGTCCACTGTGAGTTCCTCCACCTCCATACCGCACACATCCCTTTAAATTCCCCTCAAGTCCAGTATCTGCCACCGCTGATGGTGCAAACCTCTGCCCACTTCTTCCCGGACTCGCCTCTCTGTCCGGCCTACTGTAGTGCTCCCCTGAGACCCGCGTCACCCTACCCAGCCCCTGCTACACAGCCCCCTTCAGAATCTCTGCTGTTTGTGAGCAGAGAGGGAGCTTTGGGAGATGTTACTGCTTGGGGCTCCCACCTTCATGCTTCCCAGGTGGCTCAGGGGTTAAAGAACCCGCCTGCCAAAGCAGGATGTCCCTGGGTGAGAAGATCCCCTGGAGGAGGGCATGGCAACCCACTCCAGTTTTCTTGCCTGGGAAATCCCATGGACAGAGGAGCCTGGCAGGCTATGGTCCATGGGGTCTCAAAAGAGCTGGACACGACTTACCGACTAAATAAGGACAACAGCCACCCACCCTCATATGCATCTTTCAGGTACACTCTCAGGCCCTCCCACCAGCCCCAGCCTGGCCAGAATTAGCGCACAAAGGTGTTGAAAGGAGTAAGGCAGAAAAGATGTGAAAAGAGGACTCACAGAGCAGACCCAGCTCCCTGAGGCCCCACCCCACCCCACCCCCAATAAGGGCTTCAGGCGGCTCAGTGGTAAAGAATCCCCCTGCCAACGCAGGAGACACGGTCGGATCCCTGGGTCGGGAAGACCGCCTGGAGGAGGACATGGCAACACACTCCAGGATTCTTGCTGGAGAATCCCATGGACAGAGGGGCCTGGCGGGCTGCAGCCCATGGGTTCGCAAAGAGTCGGACATGACTGAGTGACTCCAATAAAATGAAAGTCCCTCTCATTTGGGATGGAGGAGGAAGGGGGCCTGGAAAGGAAGCGAGCAGGAAGTGCTCAGTGTGGGAGCCCACAAGCCAACTCTCCCATGGCAGGTCCTTTGGAGATGGAGGGAGCTGACATCTTCTGTGAAATTTGAATCCAGGGTCAGGCGGGGCCTGGGCCTCAAACCCAGAGGAGGCCCAGGGGACAGCATGCTCCGCAGAGAGGCTCTCCCTGAGGTCACCAGGCCCGAGAGAGGAAGGGGCAGGCTGAAAGTGTGTGTGGGCACAGGCGGGCCTCTAAAGTGGTCACGCTCTCCCGGGGCCCCATGCAGCTGGGATACAAAGCCACCGCATCCTAACATCCATCCCAGGGGAAGGAAAGTGGAAGTGTTAGTCGCTCAGTCGTGTCCGACTCTGTGAGACCCCATGGGCTGTGGCCCGCCAGGCTCCTCTGTCCGTGGGATTCTCCAGGCAGAGTCCTGGAGCGGGCTGCGTCTCCAGCAGATCCTCTCTAGTAGAGATCTCCTTCTTCTCAAGGAGATCTTCCCGACCCAGGGATCAAACCCGGGTCTCCTGCATTGCAGGCAGATTCTTTACCATCTGAACCATACAAAACCATCACACCCTAATATCCATCCTGGGGGAAGACAGTGTGCTTGCAAAGATTCTCCTTCACGCAACTGAGTTTGTTCTGAATATGACAAAGTTTTACAGTAATGCTTCCTCCAGACTATTGAATGTATTAATAACTGAATTGATTAATAAGATGCCAGACTATTTTCTTTTCTCTGTATTAGAACTAAATTCCGTTGTCAAAACTGTTACAGTTTTAATGCCTGATTTTTGAAAATTCATCAAGTTACATGACTACTTAACCCCATATCTTCAACAATTTCCTGGTATGCCTGTTCCAGCTCCACACATTAAATTACTTGGAATTTTACTTCCCCCCCCCCCCCCCCCCGATACCCCATCCCTTACAATCTTCTCTAGTGAAAGGTGAATTTCACCTAGTCTGCCTTTTGGGAAGAAGGAAGATGGAAGGAAATGGGCGGGGGGGTGGCTGAAGCTTTTCATAACCATTCAAAACTTGGATATCACTGAGAAAACCAAAACCAAACATAAAGTGGAAAAACATTCATTGAAACCTTACTTTGAAAGCTGCACAATATCCATTATATGGAAATATAGTTAAGTAATTATTGTTAAGTAATCGCATATTGTTGAATAAATTCCCTCCCTTTTTTCCTAATAGCATCAGGCGGTTGAACAGTTTCATCCAAGCTCCTGGTCTGCAACTCCGACCCTTTCCTAGGGCAAAACCCTGTTCTGGGGCCGAGGAAGTGGGCCCTGTTGGGAAAGTCGTGCTCTTCCACCGCAAGCTGTGGCTGCTTCTAATTAGATCCACCAAAAATGCCCCTGAGGACAAAGACTTTTATAATCAATAGTACATTTCATGAGCTTAATTATATGCTTATTTTAATTAGTTAAATTATATGCATTAATTCATTAATTTTATACATGCATCTTACATATAACTAGCCATCCAGGCTCAGATCCCACAAGAAGAGTAAGGAAAGCCTGCCAAGAAAGTGCTGATGAGCCGTCGCTAGGCTCTTCCCGTGGGTCCGGGCTAGACCTCTGCCACTGAGAGCTGCATCACCCTGAGAGCCCACAGAGGTGCACCAGGTGGAAGGACAGAGAGCCATGCTGCTGTCAAACGGGAGCTCGATGCTGCCCACCTGAGACACGGCCATGTTTAAGCTTTAAAACACTTCTAGCCATGGCCTAGAAGCTGAGCATTTACTTTACTCAGTGGAAATTTTTAAGACTGGTCCATCTAGTCAAGGCTATGATTTTTCCAGTGGTCATGTATGGATGTGAGTGTTGGACTATAAAGAAAGCTGAGCGCAGAGAATTGCTTTTGAACTGTGGTGCTGGAGAAGACTCTTGAGAGTCCCTTGGACTGCAAGGAGATCCAACCAGTCCATCCTGAAGGAAATCAGTCCCGAATATTCATTGGAAGGATTGATGCCGAAGCTGAAACTCCAATACTTTGGCCACCTGATTCGAAGAGCTGACTCATTGGAAAGAACCCCGATGCTGGGAGGGATTGGGGGCAGGAGGGAAAGGGGACGACAGAGGATGAGATGGTTGGATGGCATCACCGACTCAATGGACATGAGTTTGGGTGGACTCTGGGAGTTGGTGATGGACAGGTCATGGGGTTGCCAGAGTCGGACACGACTGAGCGACTGACCAACAACAAACCCAGGAGGCAGCACCTCAAGTAAGGCTGAGAGAACGGCTCCAGGAGGTGAGGGGCGGAGCAGGTTATATGGAGGTTTAGCAACAAAAGGCAAGTAGGCTGAACGTCAAGAGAGCATTATTAATTAAAGAGAGCCGGGTACCCCAAGTTGAGGAATTTAGCACGCGTGTGGGAGGATGCAGCCGTCTGGGCTCCCTGAATTCATTCCTTCCGTGTGCACCTCCACCGTGCGGGCCAGTTGCCTGTGTTTTTCCACATCTCGAGCTCCCGTGGGGCTCTCTGGAGGGCTGGCTGCAGCCTGAGGAGCATCCTTCCTGAGTGCCCTTAGGGCTCCCTGGCTCACGTTGGAGGGCTGCAATACCGGTGTGGTGACGTCCTTGTTCACTGATGTGGCGGGAAATACTCCATTTCTCAGTACCCAGAGCCAGCCTGTGCTCAGACCCTGCTGCTCCGGTTCCCACAGTGTAAGTTCGGAACGTTTGAAAGCTCTGGATGCGTGCTGTCAAATCACTCTCCAGAGCCTTGTACAGAGCATCATCAACAATGTTCTTGACGGCCAATTTATTCATCTTTGACGGTCCTTTTCTAAACAGCTTTTGGAAAAATTGTGAGATGCCACCCTGAGCTATGAATTATAAATTATGAGAGAGCTAATGTCATATGTGTTGTGTTCCTGTCCTTGCTGTTGGAGTTTCTCTGCTCCCACGATGTCTAATTAACAACCTTTAGCCCCACGGGGCTACCGAGCCCCTGAAGTGTGGCTAGTCCAAACTGGGCCGTACCACTAGTGGAGAATACAGTCCAGACTTCAGAGGCTTAGGCTCAGTGAAGGGTAGCTAATCAATTTCTTATATGGATTGCATGCTGAAGTGATAGCATTTGGGATATATTGGGTTGAACAGGAAATGCATAATTAAAATAAATTTTACTTGTTTGGCTTTACTTTTTTAAAAAATATGGCCACTAGGAAATTTAAAATTAATACTTGGCTCACATTTGTGGATTTTGCAGTTTTTCTACTGAAAAAACGTTCTACTGGGATGCATTTTTCATTTGAATTCAGAGAGCGGTAGGCAGAGATTCCTTCACAGCTGATTTCTTTTCTTGTTCCTACCCTGAGGCTACTACCTCAGACAATTTTCAAGGGGGTTACAGTAAAACTGCTTCTTGCTTTTGAAGCCCTGTTTCACAGCTCGCGGAGAAGGAAATGGCGACGCACTCCAGGAGGCCTGCCTGGAGAGTCCCGCGGACGAGCCTGGGGGGCCACAGCCCAGGGGGTCCCAAAGGGTCAAGTGCCGCTGACTAGAGAAAGAAAGGAAGAAAGTCGCTCAGAGCCGTGTCCGTCGTGTCCGACTCTTTGGGACCCCCTGGACTGTAGCCCACCAGGCTCATCCGTGGGAATTCCCAGGCAAGAGCGCTGGAGTGGGTTGCCATTTCCGTCTCCAGGGATCGAACCTGCGTCTCCCGCACTGCGGGCGGATCTTCACCATCCGAGCCCGCGGGGAAGACCACGTGGCGCCTTTTTCGCTTTCTTCGCCGCCTCGGGAGTAGAGAGCGGGCAGTTTCTGCGAGTCGCCAGTAGAGGGCGCGCTTGCCACGCTTAGACTGGGGCCGCGCACAGCCGGGCGCCGCAGTTACTTTGAAAGTGAAAGTGAAGTCGCTCAGTCGTGTCCGACTCTTTGCGACCCCATGGACACCAGGCTCCTCCGTCCATGGGATTTTCTAGGCAAGAGTACTGGAGTGGGTGGCCTTTTCCTTCTCCAACGGCTGGTTAATTGCTTTACAGATACGTTGGTTGAAGCAAGAAAATTAATTCATACTGAACGGGAGAATTTCCTTAAATTCGCAGATGGTCCTGTACTGGGGGACTGCTTCAACAGCCAGAAAAATTAAAAAAGGAATAACACTAGTTGAACTCCTTTTATTTTTTTCATAAAGCTTTGAATTTCAATTTTAAAAATAATTTGAATTTCCCTTTCAGACCTCTAGATACTGAGGAGTAAAATCTGAAATTTTCTGATGTAACTACTTTATTTATAAAGTAGCTTTATCCTTTGTCATTTGTATAAAGTATTTACAACAAAAGGATAACTTGGTAGTCAATATTTAATGTCCTGCCATAATGTTCTTAATGGAAGTTACTCTCCTGAAGCTAATTGTCCTCGGGTTCTGCTGCCCCTTGGAACCTCCTGGAAATGTTTGGATAATAAATTACTTTAATATGGTATTGCCATTACTCAGAGTTCTTGCTTGAGAACAACAGCAACAACAACAACAACAAAAATCAGACTTTGTATTTGAGACGAAGGAGAGGGAATTAGGTGAAAGGGTACTTGGACCAGGAGGGAACTGAAGGGAAGCCCAGAGAATCCAGCTCAGGAATTAAGCAGGAACCAAAGGAGACCAGGGCGTCCCTGGCGGCTCAGATGGTAAAGAACCTGCCTGCAGTGCAGGAGACTGGGGTTCGATCCCTGGATCCGGAAGATCCCCTGGAGAAGAGGTACGCACTACGCACTCCAGTTTTCTCGCCCGGAGAATCCCATGGATGGAGGAGCCTGGTGGGCTGCAGTCCCTGGGGTCACAAAGAGTGGAACATCACTGAAGCAACTTAGCATGCACACGCACACACACATCTTGTGTGCCAGATACTAATATAATGTTACATGTCAGTATATCTCAGTTTTTTAAAAATTCAGAAGAAGTCTTACTGGATTAGCGGGCCCCTAAATCCAAGGTGGGTGGTGTCTTCAGAAGGAAAGGAAAATTTGAGGACAGAGGTTCAGACGTGAAGAGACCACGATGTGAGGCAGAGGCAGAGACTGGAGCGGTTGGTTTGTCCACCAACCGAGGAGCGCCCAGGGGCATGGACACCCAGACACCGGGAGAGGCGAGAAAGCACCCGCCCCAGGAGCCTTCAGAGGCAGCGTGCTCTGCCAGCACTTAAGATTCTTTTTCTTTTTGATGTGGACCATTTTTAAAGTCTTTATTGAATTTGTTGCAATATTGCTGCTATTTTACGTTTTGAGTTTTTGCCTGCAAGGCATGTGGGATCTTAGCTCTCTGCCCAGGGATCTAACCTGCGCTCCCTGCACTGGAAGGTAAAGTCTTAACCGCTGGACCACCAGGAAGTCCCATCTGCCAGTACCTTGACTGGGGACCTCCAGCCTTCCAGCGCTGTGTTAGCCATCCAGTCGTGTCCAGCTCTTTTCGATCCCCAGGACGGTAGCCCACCGGGTTCCTCTGTCCATGGGCTTCTCCAGGCAAGAGTACTGGAGTGGGTAGCCACTCCCTTCTCCAGGAGATCTTCCCAATCCACGGATTTAACCCAGGTCTCCTGCATTGCAGGCAGATTTTTTACCATCTGAACCACCAGGGAAGCACCCTCCCCCACCCCCCGCCCCCGCCAGCCTTCCTGGTGCGAGGATAAAATCTGTTGCTTGAAGCCACAAAGTCTGTCCTGTTTTATCACAGCAGCACACGAAAACACTTAGAAATAAAGGGTGACTTTGGAGCTGGTCCACCGAAAGCCCCGGCCACAGTCTTCTGCTTTGTGCGCTTAGACTTTTGATAAGGTGTCTTTTGAATTATTGATTAATGTCTTTCCATCCATCACAGAAATATCCCAGACATAACAGAGAACCAGGAAGTCTACAGACTGACTACGTTTGGATTTATTCACGGAAATATGTGAATTAATTTGTGAATAAACTATTACGTACAATGAGTAAACTCTGGAGATAAACATGACGTGACGGCACCGTATACATACCAAACGTGTGTGGACGTGGGGCAGAGGGAGACGGACACCTCACGGGCCCCCAGGGGCTGCCTTCTGCCACGAACATGTTCCACCTAGCACCAACCCAGCTGGCTGTGACTGTCGAGAAAACTGAACTTTACGTGGACACATTATCCAGCCAAGCTCACACATCCAGTATACGACACCCACTTTTCTTCCCTGTGTTAGGCTGAGAAACGTCCATGGCAGAAAGGAGCTCATGGACTGATTGTACAGTAAGAATCTTCTGTGTAATTTCTGTGCACAGACCACGTGGTTAGCACCGTCCGGTCCCACGACTGGCCTGAGCTTCCCCTCCTTCGCTGCCAAGGGCCAGCTCGAGAGCCCTTGCCCATCAGGAGGCCGCCTGGTCCAGCCGGGAGCAACCTCTTCTCCCTCCTGCAGCATCTGCTGACGGTAACACTCAGCTCACACTTGTCTCCAGGGACTGTCCACCCCGATCCCTCATGAGAGGAATGGACGATAGACTCTGAGAACAGGAAGCGTGCTTTATGCAAGGAGAGGCCGGGAAAGCCATCGCAGCAAATACAAATCAGTGCTCACTTGTGAGAATCCACAGGAAGTCCCAGGCTCAAGGACAGAGAATGACAGATGCCCAAAAGTGGGATGAGTGAGCTCACTCGGAGTTGACTCCCGAATCCAACATCACTGTGTAAAATGTAAAGGGCTTCTAATTTTGCACCTCATGAGATCACTATTGCTCCAAACAAGATGAAGCAAAGAGGTGAGGTTGCCGGAAAGCTGCCTGCTGTTCTGTGTTTGTCCGAGAAAGAGGAAGCTGCATCCAGCAGCACCCAGGGGTGGCGAAAATGCAGAAGCACAGTGCAAAGGGCAGGCGCCCTGCCGGGGCGGCAGCGAACAGAGGAGCCTGGGAGGAAAGGTGGAGAACAGTGCCACGGAGAGAAGAGTCATCCAGTCCATACTGCAGCCCTGCAGGTGATTCCGGGGCCTGCTGGAGCCAACCTAACAGGCATCAAGTGTCAGAAGTAACCATAAGATCTGAGTGAAGATACCACAGAGGTGACATCCAATACTTTGTAAAGTAGTGGGCTCCTCCTGAATCATTTTCCTAAAATTTCATACCTGATCACCATCTCTATTACAAAAGAGAGCGTTATGCTGTCTACCACAGAAACTGTAGACTGTTATGAAGTCTATTTTATTTTCCCCAAGGAGTCACGCTACACTTCGGCATCAAGTGGTTCATGGAGGCAAAGGTGAAACACTGCCGTCTGTCGAATGCCCACAGTGGGCCTTAGACATTAGAGTCCCTTATCTCGCTCCTTTTCGGAAACCTCGAGAAGCAGGAATATTAGTCCAGTCTTACAGGTAAGAAAAGGCCAGCTTGGGCCTCCCTGGTGGCTCAGACGGTAAAGCCTCTGCCTGCAGAGCAGGAGACCCGAGTTCCATCCCTGGGTCGGGAAGATCCCCTCCAGGACTCTTGCCTGGAAAATCCCATGGATGGAGGAGCCTAGTAGGCTGCAGTCATGGGATCGCAAAGAGTCGGACACGATGAAGCGACTTCACTTTCACTTTCACTTAAAGGTAAGAAAACTAGGTTTCAGAGCAGTTAAGGGCCTGTCCTCGGGTCTCACCTCAAAACCTCTAATACTTAATGTTACGCCACAGTGCCTCAACAATCTGGCAAGAAACAAAGGTCCATCTGCGAACCACAGTCATTTCAAGTACAGTATATTTATGCGACGCTTCGAGGGATTGGTTTAAGGCGATAAGAGATCTCAGAGATGGCCTAGCTCATCGTCATCACGATCAAACAAACTGAAAAAACAGAAACAAATAACGGCTCTCCTGGAGTCAGAAAGCAACGGAGGGGCATAGCTGAGCGCACAGCCGGGGTCTCCTGATGAGATCACACCGAGTCTCATTTCAGCTCCTCTCTTAATGCTAAGAAACGCTAGGAAGCTGTTGAGTGGGAGAGTTGGGGTTAGAACCTCGGGAGTCAAAGCTTAATGCCCAGAGGGAGCTCTTTCTACCACACAATGGTGTGCCGAAACCACAGTAAAAATTACAGCATCTGTTTGGCATTTCTCAAACATATTTGTGTTGTAATACCCATTACTTAGACATCAATGCACAATGCTCACTTTTTTCGTTCAGAAAATTTAGAAGGAGCTTGGAGGGTGAGATGCCTTTCAGGTAATAGTCAGCTCAATTTAGATTTGTTGATTGACATATTGTCCACTTAGATCGATTCCATGATACTTTGCACTCTGGGGTCTTTGGAGAAAGCCAATTTCCAAACAAGTTCATGCCTCCATCTCTGTCCAAGGCATGTATTTTCCCTGAGCTGAATCTACTCCTTAGGGGCTGTTACAATACCCCTCTTCTGGAATTTCTCACTGGCACCATGAAGCCACTTTCTTTGGGGTGTATTCCTTGCCTCGGTAGGAGTATATACTTTCTCTTTTAGGAGGGAACCTGAGCTTTTCACTTCTACAAAGTCCCACCGTAAAACAGGACCTAAAAGGGGAGGAGTGAAAGCTGGACTTGTCAGTCTTTCCGCATCGTCACTTGTTTTAGCACGCACGCTAGCTTGACGTCTCTACCATAGTGTCGGTAACAACCAGCAAATGCTGACCATCCCACTGTGCGGAAGGCCCTTGTCATCAGCACCCAACCTGCGGCTCTCTCCCGTGACTCTCATCGGCCTAAGTGGTCTCGTTGCAGAATCGGTCACAAAATCGCTTCTCAGGTTGCTGCTGCTGCTCAGTTGCTCGGTCGAGTCCAGCTCTTGTGGCCCCGTGGGCGGTAGGCCAGCAGCCTCCTCTGTCCATGGGCTTTTTCAGGCAAGCATACTGGAGTGGGCCGCCACTTCCTTCTCCAGGGCATCTTCCTGACCCAGGGATCGAACCCACATCTCTTTACATCTCCTGCACTGCAGGCAGGTTCTTTACCGGGTGAGCCGAGGGGAGAGACTGCCATTAGCTGTCATTTGTGTGTTACTGAGCGTGTTTAACACTGATAAAGGCAAGGCTCTGTTGCACTAGATTGGGTAAGCCAAGGAACCCTTCAAGGATACCAGGGATGAAGGATGGAATTTTCCAGTGAAAAACAGTCTTTTTGCAACTTCGAAAGCATCACTGGCCAGCAGTTGCCCTTGGGAGTAGATTGTCTGGCACAGAATCCCTCATTTTCCCAGCATGACCTTAGGGTGTAATTCGGTAATGAGATCATCTGGCAACCTTGAGCTTTAATACAGTGAAATTAAATAATTGAATTGGCTGTGGATTTTAACCTATCCTTATTCTTCCAAGGTGGAATTTGGCCAACATTATGAATAAATGCTTGAGCTTTCAAAACTCCCATTTTGTAATTATACTTTGAATAATGTTGAAGGACAACTCCCCTCAGTAGCACAAAGCGTATTTGATGAACAAATGTAAATTTCTTCCTCACTTCTAAAGTCCCCTCTCCTGGCACAGTTCAGACCAGGAATGATCATGGCAGACAGTCAGCACTTCTTACCACTTGTTTTTAACGCATGACACCTACGTTGTATTTAGTATTCATTTTTCCCT